>NW_022060081.1:334028-668056 GCF_007399415.2 Gopherus evgoodei | reverse complement strand
TGTCAGGAGGAAACGGGAATGTTTGCCATGGGAATGGGTGACAGGGGATGGATCACTTGATGGTTACCTGTACTGTTCATTCCCTCTGAAGCACCTGGCACTGGCCGCTGAGCTCGATAGACCTCATGGAACTGGAAGGGACCTAGAGAGGTCATCTAGTCCAGGCCCCTGCACTCAAGGCAGGACCAAGTATTTAGACCAGGGGTTGTCAGAATAGGGGTTGGGACCCCTCAGGGGGTTGTGAGGTTATTACATGGGGGGTCGCGAGCTGTCAGCCTCCAAACGGTGCTTTGCATCCAGCATTTATTATGGTGTTAAATATATAAACAAGTGGTTTTAATTTATAAGGAGGGGGTCGCACTCAGGGACTTGCTATTTGAAAGGGGTCACCAGTACAGAAGTTTGAGAACCACTAATCTAGACCATTCCTGAGAGGGGTTTGTCCAACCTGCTCTTAAATCCTCAGTGATGGAGATTCCACAACCTCCCTAGGCAATTTATTCCAGTGCTTAACCACCCTGGTAGTTAGGAAGTTTTTCCTAATGTCCAACCTAAATCTCCCTTGCTGCAGTTTAAGCCCATTCCTTCTTGTCCTGTCCTCAGAGGTTAAGAAGAAAAATTTTTCTCCCTCCTTCTAACAGCCTTTTGTGTACTTGAAAACTGTGATCATGTTCCCTCTCAGTATTCTCTTCTCCAGACTAAACAAACACAATTTTTCAATCTTCCCGCATAGGTCTTGCTTTCTAGACCTTTCATCATTTTTCTTGCTCTTCTCGGGACTTTCTCCAATTTGTCCACATCTTTCCTGAAATGTGGCACCCGGAACTGGACACACTGCTCCAGTTGAGGCCTAATCAGCGCGGAGTACAGCGGAAGACTTACTCCTTGTGTCTTGCTTACAATACTCCTGCTAATACAGCCCAGAATGATGTTTGCTTGTTTTGCAACAATGTAACTCTGTTGACTCATCTTTAGTTTGTGATCCACTATGACCCCCAGATCCCTTTCCGCAGTTCTCCTTCCTAGGCAGTCATTTCCCATTTTGTACATGTGGAACTGATTGTTCCTTCCTAAGTGGAGTACTTGGGATTAGTCTTTATTGAATTTCATCCTATTTACTTCAGACCATTTCTCCAGTTTGTCCAGATCATTTTGAATTTTAATTCTATCCTCCAAAGCACTTGCAACCCCTCCCAGCTTGGTATCGTCTGCAAACTTGGTAAGTGTAACAGAGAGACTCTGCTACTGGGAGAGTTTCACCCTCTCTTAGAGGGTTACACTCTGGTGGGAGGAGGCTAGGCCTGTACTGGGATAAGGTCACTCTGTGCTTCACAGTTTGGCAGAACCTAGAATGTCCATTAGCAGAGAAAATCCTGGGGGGAATCGGCTTGTGGAATGAACAAATACCCCATCTGAATGCTTTCACATTGCCCTTCTCGCCCTGGCAGGCTACAGAACAACGTCCAGGTTTCGCTCCAGATCATCCTGTCCTCCCAGGAGGAAGGAAATGGCTGCAATGGAGCTGGCTCAGGTAAGGGATTATCAGGGGCTACTGGTGGGTTCTGGTTGGAGGGAGAGGAGCAGTAAATGAATAGGAGGGTGGGAGCTGCTTGAGGTGGTGGGAGGCAGGAACTATCTAGGGTGGGGAAGGGGAGGGGACAGGATGTGACAAACCTGCTGAGGCTTGTGTACTCTAGGGTGTGATGCATTGTCACCCCGGGGTGCAATGTGGGGGCTTCTGGGAACCGCTGTGCCCTCTAACCCTCAAGCTGGGCTGGCTCTTCTCACACTGCTTTGCCGGAGATTCAGCCAGACTCTCCAGGCCCTGTTATCACCCAACACGACAGCAGGTGACATCACACACCCAGCTAAGCTACCTGAGTGCTTTACCTAGAATCATAGAATATCAGGGTTGGAAGGGACCTCGGGAAGTATCTAGTCCAACCCCCTGCTCAAAGCAGGACCAATCCCCAGACAGATTTTTGCCCTGATCCCTAAATGTCCCCCTCCACTCAAGGACAGAGAGAAGACATCAGCCAATTTCCCAGCTCCCTAGCCTTGCACACCTGCTGTAGTAGAAATCCAAAATGATACCATCTTATACTACACAGGGATCCGTATAATGTAAGCTCATAAATATAGTTCCCCTTCCCCTCGATATGGGGAAGATACGCACATATGAAGATGTGCTAACCAAGCTGAGCTTTTCCCCAGACACTTCACTCAAAGTGACACTTCACTGATTAAGATAAAGCATAAAACAAGTTAATTAACTACAGAAAAATAGATTTTAAGTGATTATAAGTGATAGCAAACACAGCAAAGCAGATTACCTAGTCAATAACCAAAAACTCAAAGTAAGCCTAACATACTAGATGGATAGAATATGATTTAGCAATTTCTCACGCTGATTGATGATAGAAGCGGTCCCCCAAGTTTCCACCAGTTCAGTCTTTGTTCCACAGGTGCTGCGAAGGAGTTCTCTTGTGTGGGGAATGAGGCCAAGAGATGATGTCACACCCCACCTTACGTAGCTTTTCCATATGGCGGGAACCCTTTGTTCCAAACTCAGTTCCCAGTCCAGTTAGTGGAAAAATACAGGTAGCAAAATAGAGTTCGTTGTCATGTGGTCTGGTCACATGCCGTAGCATGCCCTGCTGAGTCATAGTAGCCATGACTCCTAGGCTGGCTGACAAATTCACAGGGGGGCTAAGCTCTTCCACAGTCCATTGTCTTTGTTGATGAGCCATCAGCACTGTCTGTCTTCATTATTGTACCTGAAAGGCTTGTTGTGGGTGTTACGCAGTGTAAGCACATGTGAAATACAGATACAGAGTCAATATCCATAACTTCAGATACAAACATGATCCGTGCACACAGGTAGGATAATCATATTCGGCCAATCATAATTTTTCCAGTGACATCGCACATGACACATCTTGCACAAAATGGCTCATCATTATGGCCTAATGATATTATAATCCTACCACTATGCTGAATGTGGGGTGTAGTGTCAGATGGGGCCTAATTTCAAGCCACAGGGGTTGGGAACGGAACTTCCCCTCTTTGTGGAAGAGGCAATAACCCCCCAGCCAGGGCTGGGAAAACTTCCCAGGCTCCCAGTGCTGGAGCCGGAATCTACTGAGACTTCATTAGTTACCACCGCCCCCAATCTATGTGGCAACTGCAAACTTTATCAGTGATGATTTTATATCCTCTTCCAGGTCATTGATAAGAATGTTAAATAACACAGGGCCAAGAACCAATCCTTGTGGGAACTCCCTAGAAAGAAATCCACTTGACCATGGTTCCCCATTTACAATCACAGTTTTTAATCTATTTAATGTATGTCGTGTTTATTTTATATCTTTCTAGTTTTCTAGTCAAAATGTGCTGAACCAAGTCATATGCCTTACAGAAGTCTAGGTATATATATTACATCAATACTATTAGTTGCAACCAAACTTTTGATCTCATCCAATAAGGATATCCAGTTAGTTTGATAGGCTCTATTGTCTCTGAACCTTTGTTAATTGGTACTAATTATATTACCCTCCTTTAATTCTTTATTAATTAAATCCATATTCGCTGCTCCATTATCTTGCCCAGTATTGATGTCAGACTAACACTCTTGTAATTAGTTCGATCATCTCTTTTAAACGTTTAAATATTGCCACAGAATTAGCTTTATTCCAGTCTTCTGGAATTTCGCCAGTGTTCCAAGTCCTAATGAAAATCAACATTAACAGTCCACCACGCTCCTCTACCAGATCTTTCAAAACTCTTGTTATCTGACCCACTGATTTAAATATGTCTAACTTTAATAGCTGCTGTTTAACATCCTTGTGAGTTCTTTTTGGAATGGAAAGTGTGACTTACATTATCTCTCTTTCTCCAATACCAGGAGAGAAATATTTATTGAACACTTTTACCTCTTCTGCATGATTGTTGATAATTCTGCCATTTCTATCTAGTAATTTACCACTACCATTGTTAGCATTAATGTTATACTTTTAAAAATGCCCTTATTTTCATTGATTAATCATTGATTTCTGATAGCTTCCCTTACCAATTTTCTACAATTCTGACCTTCTAACTTATAGTCTTTACTATTGACTTCCCTTTTCTTCCATATATTTTATTTGGAGAGTGTTGGGACTCCTACCACGGAGCCACCAGCAGGGTCCAGAGACAGCCCCATCTCCTGTATAAACCTCTGGCTAGTGGGTATGTGATAAATGTGATGACCCTGCCTCCGTCTGTCAGCTGGGAGACACAAAGGTTTTCTCTTTCTACCCTCTGATGGCTCCTGGCTGCTCTAGGCAAGGTGGGGTGGGACTCTGTTAACATGTGCCTCCCGGAGCTTCCGTTTCCCTGGTGCTGCTGTTCTGTAAATAGTGGGGTTGTGAGTGGGGCAGCAGGTACTGACTGTTGGACTCTTGCTCTTTCAGGGGCGGGTGACTTTCGAGGAGGTGGCTGTGTATTTCACCAGGGAAGAGTGGGCTCTGCTGGACCCCGCTCAGAGAGCCCTCTACTGGGATGTCATGCAGGAGAACTACGAGACGGTGGTCTTGCTGGGTAAGGAGTCCTCTCCCCTGGATTATTAGAAGCTATGGGGTCTCTAAAGAACCTGAGTAGTAATAACTTTATACCTTTATTCATCATACAAGTTTTGACAAGTTTTCTTGTCCCCCTTTTTTTGCCTTATCTCCCACCCACTAGTATAATTTTTGGACATGTGCCTTTTTGGTGCCGTCAGTCATTTGAAAATTGCATTGAAGGTATCCTTATTGGTTATATTAATATCTACATTAATAACTGTAGCTTTCCTGCCTTTTCCTCATTGTAAAAGGAAAATATGCCGCCTGTAGAATTCTAAATGGAGTAAATAGGTGTGTGACTCGTGCATGGGCTTGTGTGACAGTCAGATGAGCTCCTCTTTTGATAGGAGAGCGTATAATGTTGGCATTCAGGACCCCACTGGTGAAGGGAGAACAGAGCCGTGGGAGGGGAGGAGAAGGGGGGAGTAGATAATTCTGGGGTGCCAGGACATGGGGAGGGTGTGTGCAGGGTTAGAACTAAGCAGCAGCAGGGAGGAGGAGGTTGTGAGAGACGAAGAGGGAACACAAGAATCTCCCAAGGTGCCAGGAGGTGGTGCCGGCTGAGAGTAATGGGACGAAGGGGAGGGGAGTGTGGAGGAGGGGCTCCCAGGAAGTGGGCTGAGTGGGTCAGTGGAAGGGAGGAGAGGTTTGGGGATCTAGAGCTGTGGGGGATCCCGGACCTTTAACCCTAAATCCCTACCCAAGCCTTGTTGCTTTAGAGCCTCCACTCCAGTTTTATTTCTGTTCAATTTAACTTAATTATACATTTTTTCCCCAAAATGTTATTTTAACTCTTGACCTTCCTCTCCCACTCATTAGCCCCCTCCCCGTATAACCTCCCCATCTCTATGCACAGCGACCCTGGCCACCGATCCTGAGTCCTTGCTGCGTTCCTCCCTCCCAGAGCAGGGCCCCTGCCCAGGCACAAATGGGGACTTTGTTGTTGATGTCACAGGCTGGTAGTGTAGCCTGTACTATTTTTACACCTATAAGATTACGTATTGGGGTACAGCTCGCCCTTGTACATAGCTACTCAAAGTTAATGGAGGAGATGAAATTTGGTGAAACACAGAAACTTGATTTAATACAGACAATTATAATTGAAATCATAGGCAAGGATCAATACACATAAAGATTAGAGTAAGATAAGTATAGTAAAGAGGGTCTTGCACTGTGTGTACTTACAAGCTATGGACACCATTGGAAACAAAGATCAAGGGGCAAGGGAGCCCATCAGAAGGGAGGCCCTGCTTCAGTTTACACTGTCTTGGGGACCTGACAAAATGAAAAACTGGTAACTAGGAGAGGTATTTTCTCCACTTCCTTATGGAAATAGGATGGCGATATACCATATCTGCTCCTTTGCTCTGATTACAATAATGTCAATAGCTGCCCCAAACAATACGTGGCCTTTGGGAAGTCCATAATTAAGCATCAGGCATTAATGCTCATGATTTACATCACTTATTTATTAATAATTCCAATATATGAATGTGTCCAACTGCTGAGATACTTCATAGCTACCTAATTGCTAAAGCCTGCCCCAGACTTCCTTCTTTCAGAATCCTGTGGCGTATTGCACCCGCTTGTGGTTCCTCTCTCAAAATGAGGGTGTGAAATTTCAGTTTTTCCGTTGACCTGAGATTCTCTCCTTAGGCCTATTCAGGTAAATCCCAGGCTTCAGCATAACTGCTCCCACAAAGCCTCAGCCTAATAGAAGGCCCTGGACTGTAGCAAGATTAGGCTATGTCTACACTACTGCGGTAACACAACCTACGCTGTGCAGCTCCAGCTGGAGTCAATGTACCTTAGACTGAGTTACCGCAGGGTCTGCATACCTTAATCTTCTCATCAGGGTAGAGTACAGGGGTCGACTGCAGAGAGATCTGCAGCTGATTTGGCAGCTCTTTAATAGACCCACTACATCGACCAACGGTGGATCGATCTCAGAGCTTTGATCCCAGCTGTAGTGTAGTCCCTGCCCTTAATAACCCATTTATTTATGTTCACATCCTTGCCCCTCCAAACGTTCCAAGCTAATAAGCAATACTCTGATAACGACATTTTACCTCTAGCGAGTATAAAATTGCCCATGAGACTAGGTCATAGATCATAAAATCAGATCAGGATCAACAGGAGTGAGAGTTTGTAGAGAGTCTTGTCCCCCCTCTCCCCATCTGCAGCAGCCACAAGCTGTCTTCCCTCCAGGCTCCTTGGATCTCAGCTTGTCCCTCCTGAGGTTGCGTGGCCCAGTTCTTCTTCGAGTGATTGCTCACATCCATTCCAGTTAGGTGTGCGCGCCGCGCGTGCACGTTCGTCGGAAACTTTTTTACCCTAGCAACTCCAGTGGGCCGGCAGGTCGCCCCCTGGAGTGGCGCCGCCATGGCGCCCAATATATATCCCTGCCGGCCCGCCCGCTCCTCAGTTCCTTCTTACCGCCGTGTCGGTCGTTGGAACTGTGGAGCGCGGCATAGCTGTCCTCCACGTCCCTAGCTCTCCTAGTTTCTACCGCTTGTTTATCGCTTATCTCTAGTTCTATATAGTTGTTAATTAGTATTGTTAAGTAGATAGTTTAGTAAATAGCTGTTAAGTAGTTCCTTGCCGGGGGCTTAGCCCTTCCCGGCACCGGGCGCCAGGCTCATGCCTGTTTCGCCAGGCTTCAAGCAGTGTGCGGCCTGCAAGAAGCCCATGCCTACCAGCGATCCCCACGAAGCGTGCCTGAAGTGCCTCGGGGAATCGCACAGATCTGACAAGTGCCGCATCTGTAAGGCTTTTAAGCCGAGGACAAAAAAGGAGAGGGATCAGAGGCTCCGAACTCTCCTAATGGAGGCGGCACTTGACCCGTCGACTTCGCAGACCGTGGTTTCGGCACCGGCACCGGATCGCTCCGGCACCGAGAAGACTCCCCGGCACCGACCTTCTCCGGCACCGGAATCAGAGCCTAGGCCGTCGAAGTCTAATACTCCGGCCAGGCAGACCCAGCTTGAGCGCCCGGCCTCAACATCGGCCGCGGCACCGCCGGCACCGTCAGCACCGTTGACTCCGGGCCCGGCGGGTCCGTTGAGTCCGGTGCCGCCGAGCTCCCCCATGAGATCTGGGGTTGAGATAGTGG
Source organism: Gopherus evgoodei (assembly GCF_007399415.2). Lineage (NCBI taxonomy): Eukaryota > Metazoa > Chordata > Testudines > Testudinidae > Gopherus > Gopherus evgoodei. The sequence goes on along the minus strand of NW_022060081.1, from coordinate 660,343 downwards.
TCCCATCCACTCCGGAGACCTTCGCCTCGGCTCGGGACCTTATTGCCCTGACTGAGCCCACTCGGCTGCCACCCCCGGTACCTCCGGTGCGGGTTGTGTCCAGAGGCAAGCCCATGCTGTCGGCGCCGCCCAGAGACAGTCGTTCGCCATCCAGGTCCCGACGTCTTGGGCGCTCCAGATCCCGACGCCGCTCGCAGTCCCGGCACCGCTCCCCTCAGCGATACCGGTCGCACTCGCGGCAACGGTCGGCATCGAGACGGTCGCGGTCAGGCTCCAGTCGGCGTCACCGGCACCGCGACTCCAGGAGCAGGTCCCGACGCTACTCACCGCACCGGTCGACCTCCCGGCACCGAGCTGGTGGCAGGTCCCGGTCCCGGTCCCGGTCTCGCTCGACCTCCCGGCACCGAGCTGGTGGCAGGTCCCGGTCGACCTCCCGGCACCGAGCTGGTGGCAGGTCCCGGTCCCGGTCGATCTCCCGGCACCGAGCTGGTAGTAGGTCCCGGCACCGAAGCGGCGCCCGGTACCGAGGCGGCGCCCGGCACCGTGACAGATCCCGGTCCCGGTCCCGATCCCGGCACCGATATGACTCCCGGCACCGGTCCCCGGCACCGAGACGATCCTCCGTGCCGGCCCGCGCAGACCCGTACCATCCAGGGTCGGCCCCGCCGTGGCCCTCGAGGCAGCCGTCCGTATCTTCCCAGACGGACAGCGGCTATGCGCTGGGCACCGACCGGCAGGCGGCGCTGTTTGCTGATCCGCCGCTGCAGGACCAAGGCCCACAACAGTGGGGATTCTGGACACCATGGGCGTACCATCAGGCCCAGGGCCCCCAGCAGCTCCCTGCTAGGCCGGCGACTGCGGAGCGTAGGGCCCCTGAAGCCTCTTTGTCTCGCCCCCCTCCCTCCCCGGAAGGGGACGAAGGGTCCAAACAGCAGGACTCCGCTGTGGCTCCGGAGACAGAGGCGAGGGCTGAGGAAGACCCTCAGTTGGACACTATTGTGCCTGGGGTCTCATCATCCTCCTCCCCGGATGAGGCGGTGGCGGGTACCTCCTCCAACAGTCCCCCCCCGCTGGATCTCAGGGCGCACCAGGACCTCCTCAGGCGATTGGCTCAAAACCTGAGTCTGCAAGCAGAGGAGGTCTCGGAGATAGAGGACCCAATTGTCACCATCCTCTCTTCCGATGCTCCCACCAGGGTCGCCCTGCCGTTCATACGGACCATCCAGGCCAATGCCAATACTATCTGGCAGTCCCCGGCCTCCATCCCTCTGACAGCAAAAGGAGTCGAGAGGAAGTACATGGCCCCTTCTAAGGGGTACGAATATTTACATGTTCACCCGACTCCCGGTTCACTGGTAGTGCAATCGGTGAACGATAGGGAGCGTCACGGCCAGGAGGCTCCGGCCCCCAAATCCAGAGAAGCCAGGCGGATGGACCTCCTTGGCCGTAAGGTGTATTCGGCTGGGGCGCTGCAGCTCAGGGTCTCTAACCAGCAGGCCCTGCTGAGCAGATACGCCTTTAACTCCTGGGTGGCAGTGGACAAATTTAAGGAGCTGCTGCCACAGGATGCTCGCCAAGAGTTTACGGCCATCCTGGACGAAGGCAAGAAGGTCGCGCGCACGGCCTTACAAGCCTCCTTGGACGCTGCGGACTCGGCTGCCCGTACCCTCGCGTCAGGAGTTACGATGCGTCGCATCTCCTGGCTGCAGGTTTCCGGCCTTCCGCCAGAGCTCCAGCACACGATACAGGACCTTCCTTTCGAAGGCCAGGGCCTGTTTTCCGATAAGACAGACCCCAGACTTAAGAGTTTAAAGGACAACCGGGTCATTGCGCGGTCCCTCGGGATGCACACCCCCGTGACACAGCGTAGACCCTTTAGGCCGCAACAACAGCAGCACCGTCGGCCGTTTTCCCAGTTCCGCCAGCGGCAGGACCTTTACAGGCGCCGCGGCAGGAACGGGAGGCGCAGGCAGTCGGGGAACCAAGGGGGGCAGAACCAAGGCTCCTCAAAACCCCCGCCTGGTCCTAAGCCTTCATTTTGAAGGTGCGCTCGAGGGCGCAGTAACAGTTTCCCCTATGGATCCTTCCCCCCCGTTTTCCAACCGCCTTTCGTTTTTCCTCCCGGCGTGGTCCCAAATAACATCGGACCGCTGGGTCTTAAGCGTGGTGCAGACGGGGTACCGCCTGCAGTTTGTTTCGTTTCCTCCTTCCCGCCCTCCTTCCTCGTCCCTCTTCAGGGACCCCTCTCACGAGCAATTCCTTCGGCAGGAGGTGCGGACGCTCCTCAGCAAAGGAGCTATAGAGGCGGTTCCCGAAAACGAGAAAGGCAAGGGGTTTTATTCCCGCTATTTTCTGATCCCCAAGGCCAAGGGGGGCCTCAGGCCTATCCTCGACCTGCGAGAGCTCAACAAATACCTCGTGAAGTTGAAGTTCCGCATGGTATCCCTGGGGACCATCATTCCATCCCTGGATCCGGGAGACTGGTACGCCGCCCTCGACATGCAGGACGCGTATTTCCACGTTGCCATTTGGCCACGCCACAGACGCTTCCTCCGCTTCGTTGTGGGGGCTCGTCATTATCAATTTGCGGTCCTCCCGTTTGGCCTGTCCACGGCCCCGAGGGTGTTTACAAAATGCATGGCAGTTGTCGTGGCGCATCTTCGGCGCAGCCGTGTCCACGTGTTCCCTTATCTGGACGACTGGTTGATTCGGGGCACGTCGGAACAGCAGGTGTACAGCCATGTCCGCGTGATCACCGGCATGTTTGCGAGTCTGGGCCTCTTGATAAACACAGACAAGTCCACCCTGAGGCCCACTCAGAAGGTGGAATTTATCGGGGCCGTCCTGGACGCCACTGTGGGCAGGGCCTCGCTGCCTCGGCAGCGGTTCCAGACCATGGCGGCGATCGTTCAACGCTTGTGGTCAGCCCCGTTGACGTCAGTGAGGACATGTCTAACCCTGTTAGGCCACATGGCGGCGTGCACTTTTGTGACCGACTACGCTCGGCTCCGCATGAGGCCTCTCCAGCTGTGGCTTATCAGTCATTACAGGCCAAGGCAACCGCTAGACATGTTAATCACAGTCCCTCAGAAGGTCTTAGATTCCCTCGGCTGGTGGTTGGACCAGTCCGTATTGTGTGCGGGTCTTCCCTTTCACCCGTCTCAGCCCTCGGTATCCCTGACAACGGATGCCTCAGATCTAGGCTGGGGGGCCCACCTAGGGACCCTGCGGACGCAGGGCCTATGGTCCCAGGAGGAGGTGGGGCTACACATCAACATGAGGGAGTTGAGAGCGGTCCGCCTTGCTTGCCAAACGTTTTGTCATCAGCTTCAGGGTCGTTGTGTAGCCGTGTTCACGGACAACACGACGACCATGTATTATATCAACAAGCAGGGCGGCACCAGGTCCTCCTCCCTGTGCCTCGAGGCGATACGACTCTGGGACTTTTGCGTAGCCCACTCCATTCACCTCAGGGCTTCCTTCCTTCCCGGAGTACGGAACACGCTGGCGGATCGATTGAGCAGATCCTTCCTGTCACACGAGTGGTCCCTTCGCCCGGACGTCGCTCTCTCCATTTTCCGGAGGTGGGGTTATCCCCGGGTGGACCTCTTTGCGTCCAAGGGGAACAGGAAGTGCCAAGCGTTCTGCTCCTTTCAGGGCAGGGAGCCGGGGTCGATAGCGGATGCCTTCCTCATCCAGTGGTCGACCCACCTGTACTATGCGTTTCCTCCGTTCCCTCTGGTTCACAAGGTCCTCCTGAAGGTGCGCAGAGACAGGGCTCGTGTGATCATGGTGGCCCCGGCATGGCCCAGACAGCACTGGTACACCATGCTGCTAGACTTGGCCGTAGCCGACCCAGTTCCCCTGCCCCTTCATCCGGACCTGATTACCCAGGACCACGGGTCTCTCTGTCACCCAGACCTGCAGTCGCTGCACCTAGCGGCGTGGCTCCTGTGTGGCTAACTGGTTCCGAGCTGCGCTGCTCCACGCCTGTGAGAGAGGTGCTCTTGGGCAGCAGGAAACCGTCCACAAGAGCCACATATTCGGCAAAATGGAAACGCTTCTCCTGTTGGTGCGTAGAGAGAAATCTCCGCCCTATGGAAGTTTCGGTATCCGAAATCTTAGACTATGTTTGGTCCCTCAAAGGGCAAGGTCTGGCCTTATCGTCGTTGCGAGTCCATCTGGCAGCTATCTCCACCTTTCACCCGGGTGCGGACGGTCGCTCCGTTTTTTCTCACCCGACGGTGTCGAGATTTCTTAAAGGGCTGGAACGGTTATTCCCTAACGTCCGTCCCCCTGCTCCAACCTGGGATCTTAACCTGGTGTTGTCCCGGCTCATGGGGCCCCCCTTTGAGCCGTTAGCTACTTGCTCCCTGCTTTACCTCTCTTGGAAGGCTGCCTTTCTAGTGGCTATCACCTCAGCTAGACGGGTGTCGGAACTCCGAGCCCTTGTGGTAGACCCCCCATATACGGTCTTCCACAAAGACAAGGTACAGCTTAGACCACACCCTGCCTTTCTACCCAAGGTGGTCTCAGCCTTCCACGTCAACCAAGAGATTTTCCTCCCGGTTTTTTTCCCAAAACCTCACTCCTCAGGCAGGGAGCAGCAGCTCCACTCGCTGGATGTCCGTAGAGCTCTCGCGTTCTACATAGAGAGGACCAAACCCTTCCGCAAATCCCCCCAGCTTTTCGTGGCGGTAGCGGACCGTATGAAAGGGCTTCCTATCTCCTCCCAGAGGTTATCCTCGTGGGTTACGTCCTGCATCAGGACCTGTTATGACTTGGCCCATGTCCCTACGGGCCGTGTGACTGCGCATTCCACCAGGGCGCAGGCGTCGTCGCTAGCTTTCCTCGCCCGTGTGCCCATCCAGGAAATCTGTCGGGCAGCGACCTGGTCATCGGTCCACACCTTTGCTTCCCACTACGCCCTGGTACAGCAGTCGAGAGAGGATGCGGCCTTCGGAACTGCAGTGCTCCGTGCCGCGACTTCTCACTCCGACCCCACCGCCTAGGTATGGCTTGGGAGTCACCTAACTGGAATGGATGTGAGCAATCACTCGAAGAAGAAAAGACGGTTACTCACCTTTGTAACTGTTGTTCTTCGAGATGTGTTGCTCACATCCATTCCACACCCGCCCTCCTTCCCCACTGTCGGAGTAGCCGGCAAGAAGGAACTGAGGAGCGGGCGGGCCGGCAGGGATATATATTGGGCGCCATGGCGGCGCCACTCCAGGGGGCGACCTGCCGGCCCACTGGAGTTGCTAGGGTAAAAAAGTTTCCGACGAACGTGCACGCGCGGCGCGCACACCTAACTGGAATGGATGTGAGCAACACATCTCGAAGAACAACAGTTACAAAGGTGAGTAACCGTCTTTTCTTACTTCTTACCTTCTCCTTTTCCGGAAGAACGAGAGGCTGTTGTTCCTGAATTTTAGTGTTTAAACTCCCCCAGCATGTGGAGAAGGCTGGGGAATTAATTCTCCCTCCATTACACCTGAGTCACTAGATTTCCTAATTCCCCAAAATGTGCTTTTGCGATGTCACAGTCCTGGAGTAGCTAAGCCTTTTACCTGCCTCCATGGTCTGCTCAAGGAATGACCCCTCAGGTATTAGGCCTCTAGCCAGCCCCTCTCTATGGGTAGGGACCCACATGCCTCTCCTTTTTGACCAGGGTTTGAGGATTGCAGCTTGTCCTCCACTGTGTTCGCTGGACTGACGTCCAGCTCCTGTGCTTTGCTTTCTCTCCAAGGGCTGTGAGCAGAGAGAGAGAGAGAGTGTGTGTGTGTTAGAGGTGGGAATTTTGGTGATACTTCTATGATACCAATACACCGCTCGATTTCCCTCTGTGATTGGTATTGCTATGATTATAATGAGCAGGAGACATGAGGTGTTTTGTCATGTATCTGTCATGGGGTGATATGAAAGGACTGCCTGGGACCAAGCTACATCAATGGAATACCCGACAGAGACAAGGGAATAATTCTCACCTGTCCATGGGAGGATCGCCGCTTGGCTGAGTGAAGCATCCATGGACTCGTTATGTTTTTGGGAGCAGGAAGAACTGGACTCGCAAACACAGGGAGCTCTGCCGGAGCGAAGACTAATGGACAGGCACAGGGAAAGGAAACAGAAGCGTTTTCTACAGCAGCCTGGCTCAAGGGCATTGGCCAGTATGGACTATATTGTCTTCTTCGCTTCTCGGTGCTTATATAAGGACTTTTTTTTCAGTTGACTAATAAACCCTGCTCTGTTTTAAAAGTCTGCCCAGTGTCACAGCAAAAACTTGCTCTGTGCATTGACTGAGGAACAGTCACTGAACAGGAGTGTCGTTCAGCTGGACCTGCTGGCAGAGCTCACAGGTTGAAAAAGGAGTGTTGAAAGCAGAGACTCAGTCTCAGGTGCCGAAGCTACATAGCCTGTCCTTGTGGAAGAGTGGGAGCCCTTGGGAGTCTAGTGCACTCAAAAGACACCTCCCAAGGACTGTTTACAAGTCAGAGCATTGCCCAGATCCTATGGATCCATGACAGTGTGCCAGTGCGCCTTCTGGGGAAAAGAGAGAAAACAAGAAAAGGATCTAAATTTGTATTTACCATCGTCCTCTCATCAGTCCTCGTGGGAATCCCTGATCAGTTCCAAAGTGCATTAAAACCTTCCTTAAAGTCTTACCTCTTGGTTATCAGGTCATGTCAGTTTTAGAGGGCTTTTCCTTCACTCTCCCACTTCCCTGGTTCTTGTCACGCAGACAGCAAGCAGCAAAAGACCAGAAGTCCAAAGCGCAGCGAATGTGATGTTTATTGGGATTAGTTTCCAAGCAGGCATATTCCAAAGCCCTTCACACCAGTTGGGCTTATCTCTATACACTGATAGTCTGTTCCCCAGTGTTCCCTTCCCAGCTGTGACGCCACAGAGCATTTACCCCATATCCCTGCCCGGCTCTGACACCACAGAGCCTTGCCTGTCTCCCCATTCCCTGTTCCTGTTCCCCCCCTTAACAGACATGATTCCAATCTCCTTTCCCCCTCCTGTTTGATCCCATTTATATAGTAATATTCTCAGCTATACCTTAACCAATCATGGTACTGAAATTTAAATAACCAATTTTAACATATTGTAACATAATTCTCTAACCAATTATATCCCACTACATTATTTACTTACCTAGCAACATTAATTATACAGCAGACAGAAACAATTAGAGAACCAGACTGATTAACAAGGTTAAAGTGATGGCCATAAACTTAAAACAATACAGATATGAGGGTTTCAGAACCACAACCATTGATAAGGGATTTCTTGCCAGACAGGATGCTGTCCAACTAAGTTTTCTTTAACCATCTTAAGATCTGTTTCTTTATCTGGTGGTGATGGGCACTATCCGGACAGGATCGTCTTCCTAACAGCCCAATAGCACTTTATTTCAGTGTGACTGGTTTGGAATGTGAGGATGTGACCCTTCGCTTCCCAGCTTATGGCTGCACCTGCTGCTTAGCCAAAGAAGAAGGGCTCAGACTATCCTAGTGCGAGAAGGCCCATACACAGGCAGACTGTGATTTTGATTCTTTGGTTTTATACCCCTGTAACTAGCTAAGTGAAAAAATATACCTAAGTTCTTAAAGTATAGGCTTCACAGGCAGGCCTGAATATCTCTATTCTAACAGTGGGTTCTACCCCTTCCCCCATTCTGTGTCTGTATTGTCTATTTAGATTGTAAATTCTTCAGGACATGGGCCATATACTATTCTCTTTTCGCACTTGTCCTAGCACGATGGGGACCCACTGTTAGTTGGCTCTGAGGCACTAAGGTAATGAATATGATTTATAATAACTCTCCTGCCACTTTGAGCCAAAGAAGCTGGCCTTGGGATGTTACTGCTTAAAAATGAGCTGGGGTTAAAACCATGGACTATTCTTTGTGACAAGTATCCCACAAATTCCACTGACCTCCTTTGTTTTCTTTGCCTGGAGTAGGGTTTCCAATTTCCAAACCTGATGTGATCTCGCAGCTGGAACGAGGGGAAGAGCCGTGGGTCCCAGACTTCCAGGGCTCTGAGAAAGAAGTGCTCCCGAGAGCTGCCTGCACAGGTGAGGAATTGGTTAAACCAAGTCAACAACTGTTTAGGAATGCAGGAAACATTTGGGATGCCCTACAAAGACCCTGTGAGCTCTCCGAGTTCAGGATTGTTCCCTGCAGATGTGGAATCATTATGGCAGATGTCACTCATGGCTTCCCTCCTACCCTGACTGACAACTGGCAGCAGGTCCCTCCCCTATCTCACTTTCCCCAGAGTGTTCTGGTGAGATGCGGACCAAAAGTGGTCCCTTCCTCTCTCCTCTGGGGAAGGGTTTGGGGAAAATCAGCTCCTGATAGGTTTGATCTCTCCCACACACATTTTGGTTTGTTCATCCCTTTTTCCATTCCTCTCTCCGAGAGTTCCTTTATCTCTGGTGCAGGGAGTGACCTCTGTCTGGGTTCTCTCTGTCTCGGATCAGGTGATGGGATGGTGAGTGAGAATGAGAAGGAGAAACCCCTGCAGGAAGACGCTGAGCAAGTAGAACCCCATGGAACGTTATCAGGAAGATCCACAGGGAATGTTTCTGGGAGCTGTGGACTCCCAGAAAAAGCAAAAGCCTGTGAGACTCAGCAGAGGCCAAAGGAAAACTTCAGTAGCCACTCAGACCTTATAACCCGCGACAGAATCAAATTGGAAGGGAGACGCTACACGTGCCGTGATTGCGGGAAAAGCTTCAGTTGCAGGTCACACCTTATCAGACATCAGAGAATCCACACAGGAGAGAAGCCCTACACGTGTTCTGAGTGCGGGAACAGCTTTGGTCATCACTCAACCCTTATCACACATCAGAGAATCCACACAGGGGAGACGCTCTACATGTGCTCCGAGTGCGGGAAACGCTTTAATCACAGCTCTACCCTGAGCGCACACAGGAGAATCCACACGGGTGAGAACCCTTATGGATGCTCTGAGTGCGGGAAAAGCTTTAGTCGGCGTTCAAAGCTTATCACACATCAGAGACTCCACACAGGAGAAACGCCCTACACATGCCCTGAGTGCGGGAAAAGCTTTAATCACAGCTCTACCCTGAGCAGACATCGGAGAATCCATACGGGTGAAAAACCTTACGGATGCTCTGAGTGCGGGAAAAGCTTTGGGCAGCGTTCAAACCTTATCAGACATCGGAGAATCCACACAAGAGAGACGCCCTACACGTGCGCTGAGTGCGGGAAAAGCTTCAATCAGAGCTCACACCTTATCAGACATGAGAGAATCCACACAGGTGAGAAGCCCTACACGTGCGCTGAGTGCGGGAAACGCTTCGGAAAGCGCTCACGCCTTATTAAACATCTGCAAATCCACACCAGAGAACTGAAAAAAACACCTTGATCAGGGCTGGGCAAAGATTTTTTTTTTTTTAAATAATCACATTTGCTAATTCCTGCATAGTGATCTGTGCACCATCTTCACTGTGGTCTCAGGTCCACCAGATGATTTGCCTGCTTCTGCTTTTGCAGCTCACCCTTCTTTGGGATCAGTCCTGTGATCTTTTCTATCAACTCCTTTCCTTTTGAGTCGTAGGAGCGTGTGTCCCTCCAGCCAGGAATGTTCATCAGCTCCAGGTGGGGGAGAGAGGTTTGATCCCAACAAGCTACACTGAGGCAAAAGCTCCCTGTGCCTAACGTCCACTAGGACTGCACATGGCATTGGCTGCTCAAGTTAGTGATCTCGGTGTAAAAAGACAATTATAGTTGTAGTTCAGATGGCAGCCCAGGTGCAGTGGTTGGCATTAGCTTCCCCCTTGATCTGACCTAAACTCCATCACTTTTCCTAGTCTAAACAAACCCTGAGCATCACGGTTATACTGTTTCCCCATTTCAAAGCAATTGTTAGTCATCAAGTTCCCCCTTCAGGAACAAATTGTTTCATTCCCAGTTGCTCTGCTGTTGCTTCAGGTTGTGCTGGAGAGCAGATATTTTTACTACCATTTTCCTCATTCAAAATATATTGAATTATAAGAAAGAGCAGGGCAGGGATAGGGAAAAATGTCTTTTCACCCTCTTAATGACTTCTTTGTTTCAGTCTTCACTGAGAAGTCTGAAGGAATGTCTAGTATAGTGAATGCTTACGGGAAGAGGGTAGGTTTAGAAGAGAAAATAAAAAAAGAGCAAGTAAAAAATCACTTAGAAAAGTTAGATGCCTGCAAGTCACCAGGGCCTGATGAAATGCATCCTAGAATACTCAAGGAGTTAATAGAAGAGGTATCTGAACCTCTAGCTATTATCTTTGGGAAATCATGGGAGACGGGGGAGATTCCAGAAGACTGGAAGGGGGCAAATATAGTGCCCATCTATAAAAAGGGAAATAAAAACAACCCAGGAAACTATAGACCAGTTAGTTTAACTTCTGTGCCAGGGAAGATAATGGAGCAGGTAATCAAAGAAATCATCTGCAAACACTTGGAAGGTGGTAAGGTGATAGGGAATAGCCAGCATGGATTTGTAAAGAACAAATCGTGTCAAACTAATCTGATAGCGTTCTTTGATAGGATAACGAGCCTTGTGGATAAGGGAGAAGCGGTGGATGTGATATACCTAGACTTTAGTAAGGCATTTGATACAGTCTCGCATGATATTCTTATAGATAAGCTAGGAAAGTACAATTTAGATGGGGCTACTATAAGGTGGGTGCATAATTGGCTGGATAACCGTACTCAGAGAGTAGTTGTTAATGGCTCTCAATCCTGCTGGAAAGGTATAACAAGTGGGGTTCCGCAGGGGTCTGTTTTGGGACCGGTTCTGTTCAATATCTTCATCAACGATTTAGATGTCGGCATAGAAAGTATGCTTATTAAGTTTGCGGACGATACCAAACTGGGAGGGATTGCAACTGATTTGGAGGACAGGGTCAAAATTCAAAACGATCTGGACAAATTGGAGAAATGGTCTGAGGTAAACAGGATGAAGTTCAATAAAGATAAATGCAAAGTGCTCCACCTAGGAAGGAACAATCAGTTTCATACATACAGAATGGGAAGGGACTGTCTAGGAAGGAGTATGGCAGAAAGAGATCTAGGGGTCATAGTAGACCACAAGCTTAATATGAGTCAACAGTGTGATACTGTTGCAAAAAAAGCAAACGTGATTCTGGGATGCATTAACAGGTGTGTTGTAAACAAGACACGAGAAGTCATTCTTCCGCTTTACTCTGCGCTGGTTAGGCCTCAACTGGAGTATTGTGTCCAGTTCTGGGCACCGCATTTCAAGAAAGATGTGGAGAAATTGGAGAGGGTCCAGAGAAGAGCAACAAGAATGATTAAAGGTCTTGAGAACATAACCTATGAAGGAAGGCTGAAGGAATTGGGTTTGTTTAGTTTGGAAAAGAGAAGACTGAGAGGGGACCTGATAGCAGTTTTCAGGTATCTAAAAGGGTGTCATCAGGAGGAGGGAGAAAACTTGTTCACCTTAGCCTCCAATGATAGAACAAGAAGCAATGGGCTTAAACTGCAGCAAGGGAGATTTAGGTTGGACATTAGGAAAAAGTTCCTAACTGTCAGGGTAGTTAAACACTGGAATAAATTGCCTAGAGAGGTTGTGGAATCTCCATCTCTGGGGATATTTAAGAGTAGGTTAGATAAATGTCTGTTAGGGATGGTCTAGACAGTATTTGGTCCTGCCATGAGGGCAGGGGAATGGACTTGATGACCTCTCGAGGTCCCTTCCAGTCCTTGAGTCTATGAGTAACAACAGAGGAAGATAGGGTAAGTCAGAGGGATTCCCTTATTCCCCATCATCATCCCAATCCTCCTGTTGTTCAGTTGGTTGGGTCAATATTTTTTCTAAAGGGCTGGGAAGAGGATTCCCTAGTAAATTACTTGGAACTACGCAAAATACCCTTGCATTGGGCTCCCAAAGCAGTTGTGGCCCAGGTCCTGCAGGAGGTCACTCCTGAAGATATCTCCTTCCTAATCAGTTGCATGTTGCCTATTATTTGGGAAATGCAATTCCTAGCTAGGTAGGGATGGGAAAATGGAAGTGACATTTCTCTTCAGCTCCCCCCTGGGAGATGCTGCAAATGTGTCGGAAATGAAATCCCTGTTGAATGTGATATAGCTGCAGAAAGATACCTATTTTTAATAGAGACCTGACATTTGATGTCTTACAGGGATTCTAAATCGCACCTGAATTTAGTCCCTAATTTAAATCTGTGCCATCAGATTAAAGAAATAAAAGGGCATAGTTGGGGGAGTTGTACCTCACTATCGCTACTGATCTGTTGTGTGGTTGGTGAAGAATTCTACACCAGAAAAGTGTCAAATTATTCCAAGTAAGGTCAAAGATTTGACAAGAACTCAGGTAAAAATTGCAGGTAGTGATGGTTGATTTTCACCTCAGAGATGGAAGCTATGGTGACCTGTGGCCCAGGTAAACTATTTTTAGAACCGTCTCCCTAGTTAAGAGGCATTGATCACACTCCTGAAGGACGCCATGATTAAATTGGGCACAACTGTCTGTTACCATTTGGATCCAAAGTTTCATGAAGCACAGAGAGAAACAGCTGATTCCTTCAGAGCCATTCCATGCCTATGGGTCCCAATCTGGCTGCCTTGTTGGACAAGAAGCACTTCCATGCTGGGCAAACAATGGTAGCCAATGAGGGAATGTATCAGATTCCAAGTTCAGACTGCAGGATACATGAATGCTGAGGCCAGAGTCTCTGGTTTTGTGTCTTCATTTTGTTCTAGAGTCTAATGTATCACTTCTCTACCTGCTGCTACTTTGAAAGATTAGAAAGTGTGAAAATAGAGGACAGGTGGTTTTTCTCATGATGCAGTCTTCCCATGTTGTGTGAGACCCCTTCCACCCACACTTCTGGGAGAAGCCCCAGGGAGAAATGAACTCACAGAAATGGAAGGCTCCCAGGTTATTGTAGAATGTGACTTCACACAAAGCTGACTGGGTGGAAATGGGAAGCAAAAGAAAACTGCCCTATGGGTTTATATGTTGTAATTATTGAATAAGTTGGTTCCAGCGACAATGAAATTAAACATGAAGTTAATTAGTATCACGGAAGAGGCTGATTATGTGATAACTTTCAGTGTTACAATATAATTCAGGTTTTCTTCTAGTTCTCTCCCTGCCCCTCCTACTACATAGGAAATGGAGGCTAATCCTGAAATTAAACCCTCACTCCAAAGGAATTAGAGTGGGGGAATATGTGAGAGAAATAGCATGTGTGAGGATAGAGACCCAGTGTAGACTGTAATTATTTCTATTTCAAATGGAATTTATCTTGATAAATTTTAAATCTTCTATTGAGAGGAAAATTACTTGAGACAGGATGTGTAACCTTTTACCCAGTTAGAGGGTAACAGGCACAGACTTCTCCAGGTCTCTTGTTTGCAAAGCAAAGACGTCACATCAGGCAGGAGATGTCAAAATCTACAGTGGTGATGGATGTGTGATGGGAGCTTTTCTGGGTTGGTTTTTCGGTTTGGTTTGTTTTCTTAATGTAATTTAAATTTTGCAACCAGTTATTTTTACAGAGGCCGAGGCCCCTTTTCCGTTTGAGCACAGCTGTTTAACCCTCAGGCCTGGCTCTGGAATCCTCCCCAAAACTGGCCTTGTGTTTTTCTTTCATGTTTGATATCTTTGGGGTTCACACATCCACACTACATGTGGTTCACAGCAACAGATACTTTGAGAAAGTGATGTGTAACATGTTTGTACTTGTGTATAAGAATGCACCCCTGAGGCGGTTTCTTTGTCTGGCCATGAGGGCAGTGGAGAGTCCCGCCACTGACTGAGCCGGTCCATTGTCTGGGGTGCATATTGATATGTCCTGTAGAGTCTGCGGGAAACTATTACCGTGCTTCGTCTGACAATAAACCTGGCCAGGTGCTGTCATCCCTTATCAGAGTCTGTGGTCATTGGGGGGTTCTCTCTGGGTCTGCTGTGCCAGCGATCTGCAGAGCCGGGGCAGCACACATGCAGCTGACTGTTATCAACATCAAACAAGAGCAGAGCACCACACCAGTGGCATCTGACAACAGGGTGAAATTTGTCATTATGGTCAGCAATTTTCATTTCCCTTCTCTGGGGGCAGATTTAGGGTTGGAGCTACCGCAGGCTGGGATGTAGAGCTCATGTTCCCAGGGCCGGCTCTAGCTTTTTTCCCGCCCCAAGTAGTGAACTGGGAAAAAAAAAATAAAGCCGATTGGCGGCATTTTGGTAGCAGCTAAAACGTGCCGCTTCATTCGTTGGCAGTAATTCGGGGGTGGGTCCTTCGGTCCCTCTCTTCCTCTCCGGGGGCAGCTCAGAGCGGAAGAGAGGGACTGAGAGACCTGCCACCGAAGACCCAGCCGTGCCACCCCTTTCCATTAGCCACCCCAAGCAGCTGCTTCCTTCGCTGGTGCCTGGAACCAGCCCGGCATGTCCCCATCTATCAGTTACTCTAGGAACTTGTCTCTGCTCTCAGGCTGCCTCCAGCCTGGCTGGTGAGTGCCTGAGTGCTTGGGAGTGAGTCATTTGGCATAAGTGGCACCTGGGAGAAACATGCTTGCCAGATGCATTGGTGGTATAGTGGTGAGCATAGCTGCCTTCCAAGCAGTTGACCTGGGTTCGATTCCCGGCCAATGCAGGGATGTGCCCTTTTCTTGGCCAGGAATTTTTTTAATATCAGTCCTGTTGTATCAGTTTATCAATGGAATGGGAGAATTAATGTCCCAAATCCCAGCAGGTCATTCAACACCCAGTAGAGGAAGAAAGAGGCGGGACTATACAGTGACCTCTTGGAGTCATCATGGTATTACAATGTTTGGGTTTTTTTTTTTAAATGTTTCCTTTACCTCTCTCTCCATTTTGGACTCAGAGCCTTTAAGGGCAGAAGGGACCATCGTGATCATCTGGTCCGATCTCCTGCACCTTGCAGAGCAAAGGACCCCACCCCCCCACTTCTGTAATAGACCCCTAACCTCTGCTTCAGTTACTGACATCCTGAAATCATGGATTAAAGCTGTCAAGTTACAGAGAATCTACCATTTACACTGGTTTAAACCTGCAAGTGACCCCTGCCCCATGCTGCAGAGGAAGGCAAACCCCCCCCCAGGGTCTCTGCCAATCTACCCTTGGAGAAAACTCCTTCCCAACCCCAAATATGATGATCAGCTAGACCCTGAGCATGTGGAGAAGAGGCACCGAGACAGCTGGGAAAGAATTCTCTGCAGTAACTCCGAGCCCTTCCCACCTATTGTCCCATCTCCGGCCGCTGGAGATATTTACTGCTAGCAATCACAGATCGGCCCCATGCCGTTACAGGCAGTTCCAATAATACCACCCCGTCCATAAACGTATCAAGCTCAGTCTTGAAGCCAGTTTGGGTTTTTGCCCCCACTGCTCCCCTTGGGAGGCTGTTCCAGAACTTCACTCCTCTGGTGGTTAGAAACCTTCACCTAATTTCAAGGTTAAGCTTGTTGATGGCCAGTTTATATCCATTAGTTCATTCCTAGTGGGGCATGTGATAGTGTGGGGGAGGGAGGGAGAAAGCCTGGAGAACTGACCGTGGGAGCCACAGAGATCCCCTGTTCCCTGACCACCCATCTCTGGGAAGAACCAGTTGGAATTTCCCTTGGGAAGCTGCCGCTAATAACTCAGGTGTAAAATCATTATTTTGTTGGAATCAGATTAAAGCCTCCTCACACCTGGTGTCATGGTCATTGAAATGGTTCATTCCTGGGATGTTACCAGCCACAGCAATCCAATAAGTGGAACCAAATCCCTTTCCAGAGCCCAGGCACACACAGAAATCCTGGGGCTTTTCGTTCCTAGGCTGCTGGCGCCATCGTCTGGCCATTTGGTTTCACTCCTTTGTTAAAACTTTTAGCTTTCTGCACATCCAAGGAATCATAGAATATCAGGATTGGAAGGGACCTCAGGAGGTCATCTAGTCCAATCCCCTGCTCAAAGCAGGGCCAATCCCCAGACAGATTTTTGCCTCAGATCCCTCAAGGATTGAACTCACAACCCTAGGTTTAGCAGGCCAATGCTCAAACCACTGAGCTATCCCTCCCCCCACTGCATCCAACAACGTGGGTATTCACCCACAAAAGCTCATGCTCCAGTACGTCTGTTAGTCTATAAGGTGCTACAGGATTATTTGCTGCCTGCATAGAAATGTTAATTCCCTGGGAGAGATTCGGAAGTGTTTCTCTGTTTTGTGTTGTTAAGGATTGAAATGTTCTCTGGATTCCTTGGACCCAGCCTGCCTCCTGTTCTACTGCCCATGCAGCCCCATCTCAGCCCTCAGCAGATGCTGATTCCTTCAGCCCCATCTGTGCAGGGTGTGAACCCTGTCACTTCGCATTGCCTAGTTCCCCTAACGCTGAGGGATTTCAGCTCCTCTGTGTCCCCAAGGACCCTACACAGCACTCCCCTGCTTACCACAGTTCAGATATTGAAGTAGCATGAGTCTACGCTTACTTTGGAGGCCTCACATCAATAACCATTTTTAATATGAACTTACTGGAGATTCTATCCCAATATTTGGGTGGGGGGAACCTGTTAAAAATATTCATAAAGCTCCTTTCCCAAGAGAGTCCAAGGGCTCTTGATATCCTGCGTATCAGGAATAAACGGCCATTGACCATGTAGCTGACTGTGGTATAAACATCTTAGATTTCCCCAGCTATATAAGATCCCATTTTTACATAAATGTCAGGGAGTCCTGCCTGAAAACAGTGACAATCTTAGAACAGTTCATCGGCAGAATTATTACACTAAAACATATGTGCAAAGCATGTGCCCTACCACTGCGCTTCCTCCCCACCAATACAGCTAATGCCATAAGGCATTGGGGGAGAGGGTCTCCATGCCTCATCTTGGTGGCAGAAGTGGTTTGGGGCTTCAAGAGCTTCCACATTATCACATAGTGGATGGGGCTGTGTGTGTGGAAGGTTGGAAGGGATGGAAGAGGGTGGGGACGCAGGCAGAAAGGGTTGGGCTTTGGCATCACTAGCCCCTGCTTAGCGAGTAGGATTCAGTTTAGGGCAGTGGTCCCCAAAAAGTGAGGCATGCCTCCTAGGGGGACACAGGAGAAGGTTCATGGGGGCACCTCAGGGCCCAAGCCAGCCCCATGGAGAGCAGGGAGGGAGCACCACTCTGCCCCCAGGCTCCAGGCCCCGCCTTGACCCTCCTTAGCCCCTCCACATCCCTCTCTGCAGCAAGCCACAGTCCTGGTCCACTCCTAGCCCCCGTTCTCAACTGTGGCTGCCGAGGGGCCGCAGACACAGATAAGAGAGCACAGTGTGAAAAGGTTGGGGACCACTGGTTTAGGGTGATGCCCTCAAATCACTTCTATGCAGTCTATTAAAAGGTATTCCTCACCCACCTAGCCCCTCAAGCAGGACGGACTAGGTATGTTGTGTGGCCATTTGGTTTCACTCCTTTCTGTTGGAACTTTTAGCTTTCTGTGAAGAAATGTTAATTCCCTGGGGGAGACTCGGGAGCGTTTCTCTGTTTTGTGTTGGTAAGGACTGAAATGTTCCCCGGTTCCTCGGTCCCCTGTGCTGCCCTTGACTCATCCCAGAAGGATAATAACATTTCATTGCACACATGTGATTTGTAACCCACCACCAGCCAAACCTGGTCCTTTTGGCACAGCCGCCCCACCATGCTGCGTAGCTAGGCGGAGTAGGTGGGTCTGTGCAAACACGGTCTGTTCCTGAAGTCTTTCCCCAGCTCCTCACTAGATGTGAGGGGGGAGCTCAGTCAGACCCTGCTTCTGCTTAGTATTTAAAAACTCCTTATTGGCCCTACCTCTGCTGGCCTTGGATTTCTCCTCCTGTCCCTTCCCTGACAGCTCAGATGAGGTGGCTGCGTGGTTAAGGTGATGCTGCTAATCCATTGTGCTCTGCACGTGGGGTTCAAATCCTGTCCTCATCGGAGACCTTCAGTCTTCTCTCTTCCATTACAAACAACCCTCTTCCCCCTTTGGTACAATCACAGACCAAACCATGTTGCTTCCTGCAAACAAAAACCATCTCAGGAACTCAGAACCCCACTGCTTAAAATACAATGTCTAAATACCAGATTTCTAAAAGAATTCACTAGTCCTGGATTTTTTAGTTTTTATCTTAAAAGGTAACGTCCTCATCATCTCCCCTCCCCATCTCCCCCCTTCCCCACCCCCAGTTCCGTCTCCCCTCCTCTCCCCGTCCCATCTTATATCCCCCCGCCCAGTCCCTTTTCCTCCCTTTCCCCCAGTCCTGTGTCCCTCCCCATCTCCCCACCCCCAGTCCCAGCTCCCCTCCTCTCCCTGGTCCCATCTCATCTCCCCCCCACCCAGTCCCTTCTCCTCCCTTTCCCCCAGTTCTGTCCCCCCCATCTCCCCACCCCCAGTCCCAGCTCCCCTCCTCTCCCCGTCCCATCTTATATCCCCCCGCCCAGTCCCACCTCCTCCCTTTCCCCCAGTCCTTTGTCCCCCCCATCCCATCTCCCCACTCCCATTTCCCCTCCTCTCCCCGTCCCATCTTATATCCCCCCGCCCAGTCCCTTCTCCTCCCTTTCCCCCAGTCCTGTGTCCCCCCCCACACACATCCCATCTCCTCACTCCCATTTCCCCTCCTCTCCCCGGTCCCATCTTATCTCCCCCCCCGTCCCGTCTCCCCCCTTCTCCCCTTGCCCCCCCATCTCCTCCCTTCCCCCCATTCCCATCTTCCCCAGTCCTGTGTCCCCACCCATGACCCCCGTTCCACCCTGGTCCCATCTCCCCCAGTCCTGTGCCCCCCCCATCTCGCCCGCTGGGTCCCATCTCATCTCCCCCTCGGATCCCATCTCCCCCTCACCCCCCTGGGCAGGGCGGGGCGGGGCTAACGACGGGTCCCGCCCCCAGCGCAGGCCCCGCGGGAGGGGGAGGGGCAGGACACGCGTGGGGCGGACACGCTCCAGCCGGGGGGAGGGGCCGGGCCCGGTTCGCCCCCTGCCCGGGGTGCCCCGCCCTGCCGCTGTCGGAGCGGGGCGGGACCGGGAGGGGCCCGGAGCGGGGGGGGGGATAAGGGGCGGGGCTGTGAAGAACTCCGCCCCCAAGGGGAGGCAGCCCCTCCTCAGAGCGCCCCCCCCGCCCCCGCGCGCTGTAACGGCCACAACCGTCACGTGTCTCCTCCCCCACCCCCGCCCGGTGCGTCACTTCCGGCCGCTGCGGCGCTGGGGGGACTCCGGGCGCGCGCCATAGCCGGTAAGAGCCGAGCGGGGCTGGGGGAGGAGACACCTGGGCCCGAGACCCCCCCCGCCCTGGGCCGGCCGGAAGCTGGGGCGGGGCGGGGCGGGGTCCCGGTGCGGCCTCCGTAGCGATGGGGGGGGCCGGGAAACCCCCGGGGGGAGGTGAGTGTGTGTCCGTGTCTCGCACCTGCCCCCCCCCCCGGCCCCCTTAACACCGCCCCTCCCCCATTTCACAGCCACAGGAACCCCCCCCGCCCTTCACACTGCCCCTCCCCCATTTCACAGCCACAGGAACCGCCCCCCCCCGCCCTGGGGGTTTGTCTCCCCGTTTTCCCCACAACTCTCAGACACGGATATAAACCCCCCCCCCCCCGCCCCCTTCTCTGCCTTGGCTGCTGCTGCCTGAAGCGGCCCCGGGCGCTGGGCCCTGTCTCTGAACCGCAGCTCAGACGGACCCTTTTCTCCGCTCCTCCAGCGCCTGCACATGTCGCCTCTTTCCTCTCTCTCCGTCTGCCACATCCCGGTGGGAAACGCGCTCCGACCCACCCCGGACAGGGGCTGCGGAGCGCAGCTCTTCGGGCGGGGCTGGGTTTGTCCTGAATTGCCAGAGGTTATGTTCTGCTGGGCACCTTCCTGGAGGTTGTTTTCATGCGTTTGTATTGCACAGCATCCTAGACATGTGGGCTGGACAGGGCCTGCAGCTGTCCTTTCTCTGCCCGGCTCTCCCTGCCCAGGCAGGACCCAGTATATGTACGTTATCTCTGACCGAGGTTTGTCCTACCTGCCAGCCCCCTCGACAGACTGTTCCCGAGCTGAACGGCCTGAGCTCTGGGGACCCCCACCCAGATCTGAGTGGGGAGCAGCTCTGGGGAGAGGAGACCCCAGGCAGTGGGCAGCTGGGTAAAGAGACTGAAGTTGGGAGGAGAAACATTGACGTGTCCAAGGGCTCCCAGGCTGCCCCTGACAGAGCTAGAAAGAGAGCCCAGTTCTAGGGGTGTTCTGGGCACTGAAGGTCTCTGCCACCCTGGTGTTTCAGGCACTGGTGCAAACCCTTCGTATGGACAGAATTTACACTAGTGCCCTCTGATTGGCATGGGGGCACCATTTACACTAGTGCCCTCTGATTGGCACGGGGGCACCATTTACACTAGTGCCCTCTGATTGGCACGGGGGCACCATGTCCCAGTTTGAAGGCTTGCGGGGGGACAGGGACACTGACTTCTCCCGACCCAGCACGCCCACCCCCGGCTGTGTGCAGGGACTGCAGCTGAGCTTCCCTGCCAAGACAGCCTGTGCATCCATGGACAAACCATCTCTTCCTGCAGCCTAATACAGTGGGGTCTGGGGACCTTTCCAAGCTCTGGGTGACGGGGCTCTGGAGTTACTGGGATCTGTTCCTGGCTCTGTCACTGACCTGCTTGGTGACCTGGGGGAAGTCACAGCCCCTCTGTGTTTTCCTCCTACCCATTGTCTGCTTGGATCGTGCTCTGTTTGGGGCACGGACTGCACTGATTGGTAGCAGTGTTAGTTAAAGCAGTTTGGTGGAGGTGTGTTTGTGATATGAGAAGATCTGGGTCTGAGTCCCCCATGTGTGCGATGAAAGGAGAGAAGTGCATCTGTACCGTTCGCTTCCAGTCTGTCTCATTTCTGCACTGAGGTGTGCATGTTGTCAGAAGGAAACGGGACTGTTTGCCATGGGAATGGTCAGCAGTGAGATGGGATCTGAGAGCAGTCTGTGTGCTTCACGATGGGTGAGTGAATGTAGAACGTTAGCTGGAACTTCTGTGAGTAAGGATGAAAGAGTTGTGAAAAGGGGTGAAGAGGTGTTCAATTGACCAAATGTGCAGCTGTTTCTGGGGAGCGGGCCCAGTATCAGAGTGTAAAACAGGTGTCAGTAGCTCCAGTACAGCGCAGCTCACCTAAAACCACATTCTGTCTTAGCAAAGGTGAGCTCTATCCCCTTCTCTTTGCTTCTGAAAGTTGCCTTTCCCAGGGCTTTGCTGCCATTGTGAATTGCAGAATTAGGATTATGTTGGCGTGTACCTTATCTCTGCCTTTCCTGATTATTACAAGTTTGAGATTTGCTGATCTCTCTTCTGGAGGGGCACCAGACAGCTTCAGGCAACTTTAAATCCTGCGTTCATAAAGTTTTAATACGTGAATTTCCTAGCTTTTTGCACAGAGCAGTGTTGGCAGCGCTATAGGCAGTTGTGGGTCTCACACAAGTTTGCAATTGGAGGCACAGAGAAGTGCAGTGACTTACCCAATGTCACCCAGCAGGCCCGTGGCAGAGCCAGGAATAGGCTGGGTCCAGTGCTCTCTCCACCGAGGTGCTGGGTGATTCTGAAGTTTTGCTCCCCTCTCCTGTACTTTTTGTTACGGTGGAATGGGAATAATGGTCATGCTTTCAAGTGTCTCTCTCCTTCTCCTCCTCCTCCTCCTCCTCCTCCTGACACCATTTTCAGCTCGGCCTCCCCTTCTTTCAAGTATCAGAGGGGTAGCTGTGTTAGTCTGGATGTGTAAAAACAGCAAAGTCTCCTGTGGTACCTTATAGACTAACGGACGTTTTAGAGTATGAGCTTTCGTGGTTGAATATCCACTTCGTCAGATGCATGTAGTGGAAATTTCCACGGGCAGGTATATATATGCAGGCAAGCTAGAGATAATGAGGTAGTTCAATCAGGGAGGATGGGCCCTGTTCTACCAGTTGAGGTGTGAAAACCAAGGGAGGAGAAACTGGTTCTGTAATTGGCAAGCCATTCACAGTCTTTGTTTAATCCTGAGCTGATGGTATCAAATTTGCAGATGAACTGAAGTTCAGCACTTTCACTTTGAAGTCTTCTTTCAAGTGTTTGCCATGGGCAGTGGGTAACACAGCCAGGGAGAGAAATCTCTGACATGGTTTGTGCCCCAGCTGATCCTTCTGCTCTTGGTCCAGCCTTGCCATAGCTCTGCCGCTCCTCCAAACAGGCCCCCTCCCCATACACTCTGGCCTGCCCCTGCACCCCATACACGTGTAACGTGTGCCTTGAAACTATTCCTAGTTTGGATTTGGGATGATTAAATTTGTTACCTTCAGCTCCCCCACACTCCAGTATCAGTTGTTTCGTGATGTCCTAATGGTTTTTTTCACTGATGGTTTGGGAGGGAGCAAGGCTGGTTAGTTGAGTCCATAAAGTAGATTTTCAATGTCAATGCTTTGTTCCGTAGATATGACCCATACGCTGATCTCTCAGTCACTGAGTCTTGGCCAGTGATGAGCTTTCTGTAGACACCTCACAGGACCATCCTGCAAGCGATGTGTTTGGTGTGATGGGTTTGTCAGGTCTCAGGTGAGAGCTGCTGGCAAAGACCAAGTGACCGTTTGTGTCACTGCCTAATCCCCATAGGCCAGGGAGAGGACGAATTTCTGCAAATGGCCTTCAGGACAGGTGCTGAGTTCACTGCAGTGCCCCTCGTCCCCTCTCTATTACCCTTCTTGGTGTGCTGTCTGGGACACTGCCCTGCTTCCTGCTCCCCAAGCCACCCGTAACTACTCCATGTGCCAGGCTGCTGGCAGCCCCCAGGGAGAGGCCATCCAGCCCATCAAACTGGTGCCAAACCGCTGGGCCTTAGGCCTTCTGGGGTGCAGCTCTGTGAGTCCCATTGGCCCCTGCCCCTGGGGTGCTACGGGCACATCCTTCTAGTGTGTCAGGCTCAACCCCCTGGCTGAGGCCTCGGGGCACTTTCTTCCTCTCTCGGGGCACCAGGTGAAACAGCAAAAGAGCTGACTGTCGGCACACAAGGCTAAATAAAGGAATGAAAGAAAGAAATGGGGAAAGAACTGTGAACAGCTCCCATCAGGATATGGGCCCTTCTTACTTCTGAGAGCCCTGGGAGTGTCTCAGTCCCCTTCATAGCTTACTGGGTCCCCAGTGCAAGTTTTAACCTGCTCCCCCTTTGAGCTCCAGGGATCCCCACCCTCTCTCAGTGAAGGCCAGAGCCCCGAATGCTGCCAGCCCTCTCCTTGGGGCTGGAGATGCTCCACAGACTGTTCCCTTCCCACCCCCCAGAGTAGAGTAGGTCTCTCCTGTTAACTCCTGCTCCAGTCCTGACATGGTTTGCAGGTGTGGAGAGGCTGGGCCAGTCCAGACTAAAGCAGCAGTTTAACTCCTTCTGTACCAGCGTGGGGTTTAAATAGCCCTTCACAGGCACCCAGGCCCAGGGAATGGCCCCCTATCAGCCCCATGCCTGATGTGGTGGGGAGACCCACTGGCAGCATTGCCCTTCAGGGTGCTGCTCCCACTCCCTCCCCTCCCCCTTTACTGCCACCACAGTGTCTGTCACCTTCACTTCCTGACGGGTGACCCCAGAAGGTGTGTTTTGTTATCCCTTTCCCTACCTCCTGGATCCGTCCTGCCCCCTCTGTCACTCACCTCTGTCTGAGGAGACAAGGTGGGTCATGGGGCGCGGGAGATGATCTGCTGCAGATCCATCACTGAAGGGGTGGCAGCCTTGAACCCCCTTGAAGGTTGCCGGGATGCTGACATGTGCTGGAGGAGAACTGGGGCTTGACTGAATCCAGGGACCATTTGGCCCACACTGTGTCCCTGTAAAGCCTGCTCTGCATTGCTGCCAGTTGCTGCTGTTGTGCCTGTAAGTCTCTGTAACGCTGTTCCCAGTGACTCGAGAGCACGAGCAGGAGCCTCAGGCAGACTGGTAAGAAGCAGGGAACAAACCCAAATTGGGTGTGAGGTCTGTATGGAGATTTCATCAACCAAGTATCCCGTGTAAACACTTCAGGCTGTGTAACGGCATTAACATGGAATCACAGACAGTGCCCCGAGTGATCTCATATATCTCACCACGCAGGTGAGCCAACCTTTGTGACAGATGGTCCCTTACTCCAGGGGTTCTCAACCTTTTTCTTTCTGAGCTGCCCCTCCCTCCCCCCAACATGCTACAAAAACTCTACGGCCCACGTGGGCCTCAGTAACTTGTTTTCTGCATATAAAAGCCAGGGCTGGTGTTGGGGGCAGCAAGCAGGGCAACTGCCTGGGATCCCATGCCATAGGGGTCACCACAAAGCTACATTGCTTAGGCTTTGGCTTCAGCCTCAGGTGGTGGGGCTCAGGAGCCTAGATTTCAGCCCCATGCGCTGGGACTTGAGCTTTCTGCCCTGGGCCTCGGCAAGTCTAATGCTGGCCGTGCTTGGCAGCCCCCCTGATAACTGCTCGTGGCCCTCCAGAGGGCCCAGACCCCTGGTTGAGAACCGCTGCCTTACCCTACAAATCACAGCGATGTTCAGGTTACTGCCAGTACCAAAGGACCAGTCACTTCCTTAGGTCAGCTGAATCTTAGAACTCACAAGAAAGACAACACTTGTAGCCAGTCTTGTAATAACCTGTATTAAGATGTATTTAAAAGGAAACGAGAGTTGTTTACAAAGTTAAAGTAGGTTAAAGCAGATTCAGACGAGTTACAGTCTTAAATTTCAAAAGGTAATAGAACTTCTATAATAAGCAAGCTCTACATATTCTTTAGGACTAATGCACACTAAGCAACTGGGGATCTCTTGCTTATGCCTAGAAACTTTGCCCGCCCAGAGTCCAAGCAGCATACAGATAATCAGTTCCTTCTGTATGGGGGTTTTTACCCCCTTCCTGCCATGTGCTCTGAGCTGCAAACTCAGCTAATGGGAAGTGAAGAGCACAACAACAGTCTTGTGTCTTCTTTAACATCCCATAATAGTCTCTCTGGTGTTGATGGACCTTTTCTGCCAGGCAGGATGTAATGCATTCGGTTGCCAATCAGCACTTCACCTAGGTAAAGTCTCTCTCTTGTCTGGTGACTTACATAGTCACAAAGCCTCACAGTGCAACTAGTCAGATATTAACCCTGGCAGCAACTCACAAGCGTTCAATAAAGTCTAAACATTAAACACATTGTTATAATTCTAATACCTGTTTTAACAATACTAACACAGGGGAGCCAGACTGATTCCAGCCGTGCGTTTGTCCATGTTCAGTTAAGACTTGGGAGCTTTTGCAAAAGCTGACACCTCATCTGCCAGTTTCACAGGCAGGATGGGCAGGGATAGTGTCTCTAGCCTCTGTTTGCCAGAAGCTGAGAATGGGTGACAGGGGATGGATCACTTGATGATTCCCTGTTCTGTTCATTCCCTCTGGAGCACCTGGCTTTGGCCGCTGAGCTAGATCACTCCATCATTGGAGATTTTTAAGAGCAGGCTGGACAAACACCTCTCAGGGATAGTCTAAACCAGTGGTTCTCAAACATCTGTGCTGGTGACCTCTTTCAAATAGCAACACTCTGAGTGCAACCCCTCCCCCCCATTAAAAAAAACACATTTTAATATATTTAACACTATTATAAATGCTGGATGCAAACTACGGTTTGGGGTGGATCTTGACATTTTGCAACCCCCCGTGTAATAACCTCATGATCCCCTAAGGGGTGCTGACCCCCAGTTTGAGAACCGCTGAGCTAGACGGACCGTTGGTCTGATGCAGTGGGCCATTCTTATGTTCACAGTCTCTATCAGGAGTATCTACTCACTTGGACTCACTGGGAAGCCATATAAAGACACAGGCTGTGCTGAGACAAGGAGGCCCAGTCTCAGAACCTCCGGGATCATGCTTGCCAAAAGCTAAAACTAGACACAGCCCATGAAAGGGAGCACTGCCAGGAGAGACTGTATAAAGGTTGGAGCATCCAACAACTTGGTAAACCTGAGAGAGCTGCCTTGGGGCAATGACAGGGAGAAACCCCCAAAGGGGATCCTTTGATTCTGCTCTTCTCTGGCATTTGCTTGATAGAATCACAGAACCGGAAGGGACCTCGAGAGGTCATCTAGTCCTGTCCCCTGCACTCAAGGCAGGACGAAGTATTATCTAGACCATCCCTGAGAGGTGTTTGTACAATCTGCTCTAAAAAATCCACAGTGATTCACTATGACCCCCTGATCCCTTTCCGCTGCAGATCCTCCTTCCTAGGCAGTCATTTCCCATTTTGTATGTGTGCAACTGATTGTTCCTTATTAAGTGAAGTACTTTGGATTCGTCCTTATTGAATTTCATCCTATTTACTTCAGACTGTTTTCCAGTTTGTCCAGATCATTTTGAATTTTAATTCTATCCTCCAAAGCCCTTGCAACCCCTCCCAGCTTGGTATCGTCCGCAAACTTGATAAGTGTAACAGAGAGACTCTGCTACTAGGAGGGTTTCACCCTGTCTCAGAGAGTTACACGCTGGTGGGAGGGGGCTAGACCTGTACTGGAATAAGGTCACTCTGTGCTTCACAGTTTGGTAGAACCTAGAATGTCCATTAGCAGGGAAAATCCTGGGGGGAATCGGCTTGTGGAATGAACAAATACCCCATCTGAATGCTCTCACATTGTCCTTCTCGTCCTGGCAGGCTACAGAACAACGTCCAGGTTTCGCTGTAGATCATCCCCTCCTCCCAGGGGGAAGGAAATGGCTGCAATGGAGCTGGCTCAGGTAAGGGATTGTCGGGCTGGTGGTGGGTTCTGCTTGGAGGGAGAGGAGCAGTGGATGCATAGGAGGGTGGGAGCTGCTCAAGGTAGTGGGAGGCAGGAACTATCTATGGTGGGGGAAGGGGAGGGGACAGGATGTGACAAACCTGCTGAGGCTTGTGTACTCTAGGGTGTGATGGGCTGTCACCCTAGGGTGCAGTCTTGGGGACTTCTGGGAACCCTTGTGCCCTCTAACCCTCAAGCTGGGCTGGCTCTTCTCACACTGCTTTGCCGGAGATTCAGCCAGCCTCTCCAGGCCCTGTTATCACCCAGCACGACAGCAGGTGGGTGCCATACACCCAGCTAAGCTACCTGAGTGCTTTACCTAAACCACTCAAGGACAGAGAGAAGACGTCAGCCAGTTTCCCAGTTCCCCAACCTTGCACTCTTGCTGTAATATAAATCCAAAACGATACCATCTTATACTACACAGGAATCTCTATAATGTAAGCTCATAAATATAGTTCGCCTTTCCCTCGATATGGGGAAGATACGCACAACAAGCTTGTGCTAACCAAGCTCAGATTTTCCCCAGACACTTCACTGAAAATACACTGATTATGATAAAGCATAAAACAAGTTTATTAACTACAGAAAGATTTTAAGTCGTTATAAGTGATAGCAAACAGATCAAAACAGATTACTTAGCCAATAACCAAAAACTCAAAGAAGCCTAACATACAAAATGGATAGAATTTGAATTAGCAGTTTCTCACCTGATTGACGATAGAAGCAGTCCCCCAAGTTTCCATACACAAGCTAGAAATCCCTTTAGCCTGGAACAAACACTTCCCCCACTTCAGTTTTTGTACCTCAGGTGCTTCCAGGAGTTCCCTTGTGTGGGGAATGAGGCCAAGAGATGATGTCGCACCCCACCTTACGTAGCTTTTCCATATGGCGGGAACCCTTTGTTCCAAACTCAGTTCCCAGTTCAGTTAGTGGAAAAATACAGGTACCAAAATGAAGTTCATTGTCATGTGGTCTGGTCACATGCCCTGCTGAGTCATAGTAGCCATGACTCCTAGGCTGGCTGACAAATTCACAGGGGGGCTAAGCTCTTCCATGGTCCATTGTCTTGGTTGATGAGCCTTCAGCACTGTCTGGCTTCTTCACTGTTGTGCCTGAAAGGCTTGTTGTGGGTGTAACCCAGAGTAAGCACATGTGAAATACAGATACAGAGTCAATATCCATAACTTCAGATACAAACATGATCCATGCACACAGGTAGGATAATCATAGTCAGCAAATCATAACTTTTCCGGTGACATCGCACATGACACATCTTGCACAAAATGCCTCATCATTATGTCCTAATGATAATATAATCCTACCACTATGCTGAATGTGGGGTGTAGTGTCAGATGGGGCCTAATTTCAAGCCACAGGGGTTGGGAACGGAACTTCCCCTCTTTGTGGAAGAGGCAATAACCCCCCAGCCAGGGCTGGGAAAACTTCCCAGGCTCCCAATGCTGGAGCCAGAATCTACTGACACTTCATTAGTTACTACCACCCCCAATCTTTGTGGCAACTGCAAACTTTATCAGTGATGACTTTATATTTTCTTCTAGGTCATTAATAAGAATGTTAAATAGCACAGGGCCAAGAACCAATCCTTGTGCGAACCTCCTGGAAAGAAATCCACTCGATCACGGCTTCCCATTTACAATCACAGTTTTCAATCTATTTAATGTATGCCGTGTGTGTTTTGTATCTTTCTAGTTTTCTAGTCAAAATGTTGTGCCGAACCAGGTCATATGCCTTACAGAAGTCTAGGTATGTTACATCAATACTATTAGTTGCAGCCAAACTTTTGATCTCATCCAATAAGGATATCCAGTTAGTTTGATAGGCTCTATTATCTCTGAACCTTTGTTAATAGGCACTAATTATATTATCCTCCTTTAATTCTTTATTAATTAAATCCATATTCACTGCTCCATTCTCTTGCCCAGTATCGATGTCAGACTAACACTCCTGTAATTAGCTGGGTCACCTCTTTTACACTTTTTAAATATTGGCACAGTATTAGCTTTATTCCCATTTTCTGGAATTTCCCCAGTGTTCCAAGTCCTAATTAAAATATAAGAACTAGAGGTCACCAAATGAAACTAATAGGCAGCAGGTTTAAAACAAATAAAAGGAAGTTCTTCTTCACACAGCGCACAGTCAGCCTGTGGAACTCCTTGCCTGAGGAGGTTGTGAAGGCTGGGACTGTAACAGTGTTTAAAAGAGAACTGGATAAATTCATGGAGGTTAAGTCCATAAATGGCTATTAGCCAGGCTGGGTAAGGAATGGTGTCCCTAGCCTCTGTTTGTCAGAGGATGGAGATGGATGGCAGGAGAGAGATCACTTGATCATTGCCTGTTAAGTTCACTCCCTCTGGGGCACCTGGCATTGGCTACTGTCGGTAGACAGATACTGGGCTAGATGGACCTTTGGTCTGATCCGGTACGGCCATTCTTAATAACAATCCTCCACCAGGTCTTTCAGAGCTCTTGCATACAAGTTATCAGAACCTACTTATTTAAACATGTCTAATTGTAATACCTGCTGTTTAATGTCCTCATGAGTTATTGTTGGAATGGAAAGACTGTCGTCATGAACATCTTATGATGTGACTTACATCATCTGTTTTTCTTCAAATCCAGGAGAGGAATATTTATTGAACACTTTTACCTCTTCTACATGATTGTTGATAATTCTGCCTTTTCCATCTAGTAATTTACCACTACCATTGTTAGGGATGAATTTTGTACTTAATATACTTTTTAAAAACTTCCTTCTTATTTTCATTGATTGATCATTGATTTATGATAGCTTCCCTACCAATTTTCTACAATTCTGACCTTCTAACTTATAGTCTTTACTCTTGACTTCCCCTTTCTTCCACATATTTTATTTGGAGAGTGTTGGGACTCCTACCAGGGAGCCACCAGCAGGGTCCAGAGACAGCCCCATCTCCTGTATAAACCTCTGGCTAGTGGGTATGTGATAAATGTGATGACCCTGCTTCCGTCTGTCAGCTGGGAGACACAAAGGTTTTCTCTTTCTACCCTCTGATGGCTCCTGGCTGCTCTAGGCAAAGTGGGGTGGGACTCTGTTAACATGTGCCTCCCGGAGCTTCCGTTTCCCTGGTGCTGCTGTTCCGTGAATAGTGGGGTTGTGAGTGGGGCAGCAGGTACTGAGAGTTGGACTCTTGCTCTTTCAGGGGCGGGTGACTTTCGAGGAGGTGGCTGTGTATTTCACCGGGGAAGAGTGGGCTCTGCTGGATCCTGCTCAGAGAGCCCTCTACTGGGATGTCATGCAGGAGAACTACGAGACGGTGGTCTTGCTGGGTAAGGAGTCCTCTCCCCTGGGGTCTCTAAAGAACCTGAGTAGTAATAACTTTATACTTTTATTCATCGTATAAGTTTTGACAAGTTTCCTTGTCCCCCTTTTTTTGCCTCATCTCCCACCCACTAGTATAATTTTTGGACATGTGCCTTTTTGGTGCCGTCAGTCAATTGAAAATTGCATTGAAGGTATCCTTATTGGATACATTCATAACTACATTAATCACTGTAGCTTTCATGCCTTTTCCTCATTGTAAAAGGAAAATATGCCACCTGTAGAATTCTAAATGGAGTAAATAGGTGTGTGACTCGTGCATGGGCTTCTGTGACAGTCAGATGAGCTCCTCTTTTGATAGGAGAATGTATAATGTTGGCATTCAGGACCCCATGGGTGAAGGGAGAACAGAGCTGTGGGAGGGGCTGAGAAGGGAGGAGTAGATAATTCTGGGGTGCCAGGACATGGGGTGCGTGTGCAGGGTTAGAGCTAAGCAGCAGCAGGGAGGGAGGAGGTTGTGAGAGACGAAGAGGGAACACAGGAATCTCCCAAGATGCCAGGAGGTGGTGCCGGCTGAGAGTAATGGGACGAAGGGGAGAGGAGTGTGGAGGAAGGGCACCCAGGAAGTGGGCTGAGTGGGTCAGTGGGAGGGAGGAGAGGTTTGGGGATCTAGAGCTGTGGGGGATCCCAGACCTCTAACCCTGAATTCCTACCCAACCCTTGTTGCTTTAGAGCCTCCACTCCAGTTTTATTTCTGTTCAGTTTCACTTCATTATACATTTCCCTTCCCTCACAAATATTATTTTAACTCTCTCTCTCTCTCTCTCTCTCACTTATTAGCCCCCTCCCCATATAACCTCCCCATCTCTATGCACAGCGACCCTGGCCACTGATTCTGAGTCCTTGCTGCATTCCTCCCTCCCAGAGCAGGGCCCCTACCCAGGCACAAATGGGCACTTTGTTGATGATGTCACAGGCTGGTAGTGTGGCTGTACAATTTTTACACCTACAAGATTACGTATTGCGGTACAGCTCACCCTTGTACATGGCTACTCAAAGTTAATGGAGGAGATGAAATTTGGTGAAACACACAGAAACTTGATTTGTAATTGAAATCATAGGCAAGGATCAATACACATAACGATTAGAGTAAGATAAGTATAGTAAAGAGGGTCTTGCACTGTGCTTACTTACAAGCTCTGGACACCATTGGAAACAAAGATTGAGGCGCAAGGGAGCCCATCAGAAGGGAGGCCCTGCTTCAGTTTACACTGTCTCGAGGACCTGACAAAATGAAAAACTGGTAACTAGGAGAGGTATTTTCTCCACTTCCTTATGGTAGTAGGATGGCGATACACCATATCTGCTCCTTTGCTCTGATTACAATAATGTCAGTAGCTGCCCCAAACCATACCTGGCCTTTAGGAAGTCCATAATTAAGCATCATGCCATAATACTCATGATTTACATCACTTATTTATTAATAATTCGAATATATGAATGCGTCCAACTGCTGAGATACTGCATAGCTACCTAATTGCTAAAGCCTGCCCCAGACTTCCTTCTTTCAGAATCCTGTGGCGTATTCCACCCGCTTGTGGTTCCTCGTTAGCCTCTCAAAATGAGGGTGCGAAATGTCTGACCTGGGATTGTCTCCTTAGGCCTATTCAGGTAAATCCCACACCTCCCACAAAGCCTCCACCTAATACAACACCACTGGCTATCACATACAGCCCCTCTCCAGTGCATTATCAACGATCTATAAGCTATCCTGGAAAACGATCTCTCACTCTCACAGACCTTGGGAGGCATGCCAGTCCGTGCTCACAGGCATCCCCCGAACCTGAAGCAAATACTCACCAGCAACTACACACCACGCCACAGAAACACCATCCCAGGAACCAAGCCCTGTAGCAAACCTCGTTGCCTACTCTGTCCCCTATCTACTCTAGCGACACCATCAGAGGACCCAAGCACATCAGCCACACCATCAAGGGCTCATTCACCTGCACGTCTACTAATGTGATATATGCCATTATGTGCCCAGCAATGCCCCTCTGCCCTGTACGTTGCCCAAACCGGACAGTCCCTACGTAAAAGAATAAATGGACATGAATTGGACATCAGGAATGGTAACATACAAAAGCCAGTAGGTGAACACTTCAATCTCCCTGGTCATTCTATAACAGATTTAAAAATCACTATTCTTGAACAGAAAAACTTCAGAAACGGACTTTGAAGAGAAACAGCAGAACTAAAATTCATTTTCAAATTTGACACCATTAATCTGGGCTTGAATAGGGACTAGGAGTGGCTGGCTCATTACAGAAGCAGCTTTGCCTCTCTTGGAATTGACACCTCCACATCTATTATTGGGAGTGGACTACATCCACCCTGATTGAATTGGCCCTGTCAACACTGGTTCTCCACTTGTGAGGTAACTCCCTTCTCTTCATGTGTCAGTATATAATGCCTGCATCTGCAACTTTCACTCCATGCACCTGAAGAAGTGAGGTCTTTTTTACCAACGAAAGCTTATACCCAAATAAATCTGTTAGTCTTTAAGGTGCCACCAGACTCCTTGTTGATTTTGTAGATACTGTGATGGGGCAAGGCCAGATGGCTACAGTAAAGTACTGAGGAACAGGTATGTTAGCCCCAGGCTAAACAAATCCCTAGTACCGTGGTAACCATATGGCAGTTACTCCAGGTTAATCAAGGCACCTGAGGCCAATTAAGATCTTTCTAGAAGGCAGTGGAGATAGGTACTTTGATTAGAACACCTGCAGCCAATCAAGGCAGGCTAATCAGGGCACCTGGGTTTAAAAAGGAGCTCACTCCAGTCAGGCAGGGAGGAGCCAGAGGAGAGGAAGCGTGTGTGAGGAGCTGGGGCAAGAGGTGCAAGAAGCTGAGACTGAGAGGGTGTGCTACTGCAGGACTGAGGAATTATCAGGCACCAGGAGGAAGATCCTGTGGTGAGGATAAAGAAGGTGTTCGGAGGAGGCCATGGGGAAGTAGCCCAGGGAGTTGTAGCTGTCATGCAGCTGTTACAGGAGGCACTCTAGACAGCTTCAGTCCACAGGGCCCTGGGCTGGAACCCGGAGTAGAGGGCGGGCCCGGTTTCCCCCAAACCTCGCAACTCCTGATCAGACACAGGAGGAATTGACCCAGACTGTGGGTTCCATCAGAGGGGAAGGTCACTGAGGTGAGCAAATCCGCCAATAAGCGCAGGACCCACCAAGGTTGAGGAGGAACTTTGTCACAACTGGTGTCAGGAGTGGGATTTTTGGTGTGCACAGCGTGGCGGAAGAAGGAGGGTGATTTAAAAAAAAATAGAGAGAGGGTTAATTTTTTTTTTTGTCACCACAATGGATGACCTCATGCAGGCACTGATACAAGCCACAGCATCCCAGCAGGAGGCTACTCATGTCCAGGCAGCTGCCCAGCAAGAAGCAGTGCGGCTGCAGCAAGAGACTAATCGCCTGCTGATGGACCAAGCTGCTCAAGACCGAGCTATGTTGCGGGAACTGGTAAACCAGGTAAAGATCCTTACAGAGCTGAACCATGACCGTGATAGGACGCAGTTCATATGGGCCAGCCATTGGCTGCAGAAAATGACATGAGAGGATGATGTAGAGGCATACCTTCTGGCCTTTGAGAGGACAGCCCTACGGGAGGCCTGGCCTCGAGATCAGTGGTCTGGCATCCTTGCCCCATTCCTGTGTGTGGAAGCCCAGAAGGCCTTCCATGATCTGCCTGAAGAGGCTGCAGCAGACTACTCCCAGCTGAAGGCAGAGATCCTGGCCAGATCTGGAGTAACGACCGCAGTGCGGGCCCAGCGGTATCATGAGTGGAGGTACCAGGAAGACAAAACCCCGCTGTCCCAATTGTGTGACTTCATCCATCTCGCACAAAAGTGGTTGCAAACAGAGACCCAGGGTCAGAAGACCGTGCTATTAGGTAGAGGGACATGATCAGCCATCAGAGAAACTATCAACACGGAAGGTGAGCCGGAGGCTGGCCCCAGTCGTGATGGCGATGAGCCGTTGGAAGAAGCAGAAGCCGGCCCCTGGGAGCTCAGGCAGGTTAGTCTTGGGAGAAAGACTTTTGGATGAGACCAGGCAGAGGACTCTAGATATGATAACGTCAGGAAAGAGGTGGCTGAGATTGATGGGATACCAGTGGAGGGGAAGATCCAGGGTCCAGGACCCTACTTTATAGTGAAGAAAGACCTCCTGTACCGTGTGGTGCAAATGCAGGAGCAGGAGATACGTCAACTTCTGGTGCCACGAAAACATCAAAAAGCCATATTGAGTCTCGCCCACAGTCACCTGTTTGGTGGACACTTAGGGGTAGAGAGAACCCAGGTCAGGATCCTGCGGAGGTTCTTTTCGCCAGGACTACATGAAGATGTCAGGCGATACTGCACCTCTTGTTCAGCGTGTCAGTTACATAGCCCTCGCCCACACTTAGGGGCCCCTTTGATACCTCTTCCAATAATAGAGGTACATTTGAACGCATAGCCATGGATCTGATTGGGCCTCTAGAGAAGACAGCTCGGGGCCACCAACATGTGCTGGTTGTAATAGATTATGCAACCCGATACCCGGAAGCCATCCCCCTATGCAACACAGCTTCCAAGGCAATAGGTAAGGAGTTAGTACAGATCTTTTCCCGGGTTGGGCTACCCAAGGAGATACTGACTGATCAAGGGGCACCTTTCATATCCAAGTTGATGAAGGATCTCTGTTCATTGTTCCATGTACAAGCCCTACGTACCTCTGTATACCATTCACAAACAGATGGTCTTGCAGAAAGATTCAATAGGACCCTCAAGGCCATGATCAGGAAAGTGGTGAACCGGGATGGGAAAGACTGGGATACCCTATTGCCTTACCTCATGTTCACCATCCAGGAAGTTCCACAAGCCTCCACAGGTTTCTCTCCATTCGAACTACTATATAGGTGCCACCCCCAAGGCATATTGGATATAGCCAGAGAAGCCTGGGAAGAGGAGCCAAATCCTGGAAGGAACATAGTCGAGCATGTACTACAGATGAGGGATGGGATAGCCCAAGTTACACCCATTATACGGGAACACTTGGAGAAAGCAGAGGAGACCCAACGGACCCATTATAACCACCAAGCAAAGCTTTGACGGTTCTAACCAGGGCATCAAGTAATGGTCCTGGTGCCCACAGCAGAAACCAAACTGTTGGCCCAGTGGCAGGGACCCTACGAAGTGATTGAAGCCGTGGGAGAGGTAAACTATAAGGTGCGGCAGCCTGGCCACAGGGAACCGGAGCAAATTTACCACATCAATCTTCTAAAACCTTGGCATGATCGAGATGCATGCTTACTCACCCAGGAGACCCTTCCCCAGGAGGATACCTTACATGAGCAAGTGAAGATATCACCCGACTTGACGCCAATCCAAAAAATCGAGGCAGCCGATATGATTAATCGCAACCAAGTTGTGTTCTCTACAAAACCGGGGCAGACGACTGAGACCTATCACCATATCTGCACGATCCCCGGAGCCAAGGTAACACTGAGACCCTACCGAATCCCAGCAGCCAAAAGAGAAGAAATCAAGGCCGAAGTAAAGAAAATGTTAGAATTAGGCATTATTGAAGAATCCTCCAGTCAGTGGTGCAGTCCAATCGTTCTAGTGCCCAAACCTGATGGTACCACGAGATTCTGTAATGACTTTCGCCGACTGAA
This sequence comes from Gopherus evgoodei, assembly GCF_007399415.2. Taxonomy (NCBI): domain Eukaryota; kingdom Metazoa; phylum Chordata; order Testudines; family Testudinidae; genus Gopherus; species Gopherus evgoodei. The sequence continues at coordinate 624,535 of NW_022060081.1, read as the reverse complement.
TGAAGTATCCCAATTTGATGCATACCCTATACCACGCATCGATGAACTGGTTGACCGACTGAGTAGTGCCCGATTCTTGACTACACTAGATCTGACAAAAGAGTATTGGCAGATTCCCCTGACTCAAAGAAGCTAAAGACAAGACAGCGTTCTCCACCCCAGACGGGCTATTCCAGTACACAGTCCTCCCTTTTGGGTTACATGGGGCCCCAGCCACATTCCAGTGCCTCATGGATAAGCTGCTGCGCCCCCATACTAGTTATGCAGCCGCATACCTAGATGATGTCATCATCCATATGCCAGACTGGGGAACCCACTTGGAGAAAGTTGAGGCAGTACTACACATCTTAAGGTGGGCTGGCCTCACCGCTAATCCCGCTAAATGCACCATAGGACTAGCAGAGGCTAGGTACCTGGGATATATTGTAGGAAGGGGTATAGTGAAGCCCCAAACTAATAAGCTAGAGGCGATTCAAAACTGGCCCAGGCCAACCCAAAAGAAACAGGTACATGTGTTCCTAGGCGTGGTAGGCTACTACCGACGTTTTATTCCCCACTTCGCCAGTAGGGCAAGTCCTCTAACGGACCTGGTGAAGGCCCGAGGTCCAGACATGGTGAAGTGGACCGACGCAGCAGAGGGGGCATTTTTAGACCTTCGGACAGATCTCTGTAATGAACCCATACTCATAGCCCCGGATTTCACCAAGGAATTTATTTTACAGACAGATGCTTCTGAGGTGGGGTTGGGGGAAGTTCTGTCACAAATGATTGGAGAAGAACAACACCTGATCCTCTACCGAAGCAGAAAGCTGCTCCCAAGAGAACAGAAGTATGCAGTAGTCGAGAAAGAATGCCTTGCTGTCAAATGGGCTGTGGAGACACTGCATTATTACCCCTTAGGCCGGAGATTTACTCTTGTGATGGACCATGCACCCCTGCAGTGGATGCAGAGAAATAAGTAAAAGAATGAAATGGTCACCAGGTGGTTCTTATCCCTCCAACCATTCCAGTTCCGCATACGGCACAGGGTTGGATGCCACCACGGCAACGCTGATGGTCTTTCACGAGCACACTGCCTGGCGTCCCACGTTGCCCAACCCTATGTTGTTGAGTGGGGGGGGGTATGTGATGGGGCAAGGCCAGATGTCTACAGTAAAGTACTGAGGAACAGGTATGTTAGCCCCAGGCTAAACAAATCCCTAATACCATGGTAACCATATGGCAGTTGCTCCAGGTTAATCAAGGCACCTGAGGCCAATTAAGATCTTTCTAGAAGGCAGTGGAGATAGGTACTTTGATTAGAACACCTGCAGCCAATCAGGGCAGGCTAATCAGGGCACCTGGGTTTAAAAAGGAGCTCACTCCAGTCAGGCAGGGAGGAGCCAAAGGAGAGGAAGCGTGTGTGAGGAGCTGGGAGCAAGAGGTGCAAGGAGCTGAGACTGGAGGATTGAGGAATTATCAGGCATCTGGAGGAAGATCCTCTGGTGAGGATAAACAAGGTGTTTGGAGGAGGCCTTGGGGAAGTAGCCCGGGGAGGTGTAGCTGTCACGCAGCTGTTACAGGAGGCACTATAGACAGCTGCAATCCACAGGGCTCTGGGCTGGAACCTGGAGTAGAGGGAGGGCCCAGGTTCCCCCCAAACCTCGCAACTCCTGATCAGACACAGGAGGAATTGACCCAGACTGTGGGTTCCACCAGAGGGGAAGATCACTGAGGTGAGCAAATCCGCCAATAAGCGCAGGACCCACCAAGTTTGAGGAGGAACTTTGTCACAACACAGACTAACACGGCTACCCCCTGATACTTTACAATTCTATTGTATTGTAACAATTCTCTAACCAATTATATCCCACTACGTAATTTACTCATACCTAGCGACATGAATTTTACAGCAGATAGAAACAATTAGAGAACTAGACTGATTAACAAGGTAAAAGTGGTTACAATAAAGATAAAACAATACAGAAAGGAGGGTTTCACAACCACAACCATTGATAAGGGATTTATTGCCAGAGAGGATGATTTATAATAATAATACTAACTCTTCTGCCACTTTGAGCCAAGGAAGATGGCCTTGGTATTTTACTGCTTAAAAATAAGCAGGGATTACAACCATGGAATATTCTTTGTGACAAGTATCCCACAAATTCCACTGACCTCCGTTGTTTTCTTTGCCTGGAGTAGGGTTTCCAATTTCCAAACCTGATGTGATCTCGCAGCTGGAACGAGGGGAAGAGCCGTGGGTCCCAGACCTCCAGGGCTCTGAGAAAGAAGTGCTCCTGAGAGCTGCCTGCACAGGTGAGGAATTGGTTAAACCAACTCAACAACTGTTTAGGAATGCAGGAAACATTTGGGATGCCCTACAAAGACCCTGTGAGCTCTCCGAGTTCAGGATTGTTCCCTGCAGATGTGGAATCATTATGGCAGATGTCATTCATGGCTTCTCTCCTACCCTGACTGACAACTGGCAGCAGGTCCCTCCCCTGTCTCACTTTCCACTGAGTGTGGTGCTGAGATGCAGACCAAAACTGATCCCTTCCTCTCTCCTCTGAGGAAGGGTTTGGGGAGAATCAGCACCTGATAGATTTGATCTCTCCCACACGTATTTGGTTTGTTCATCCCTTTTTCCATTCCTCTCTCCGAGAGTTCCTTTATTTCTGGCACTGGGAGTGACCTCTGTCTGGGTTCTCTCTGTCTCCGACCAGGTGATGGGATGGTGAGTGAGAATGAGGAGAAACCCCTGCAGGAAGATGATGAGCAAGTGGAACAACATGGAACGTTATCAGGAAGATCCAAAGGGAATGTTTCCGGGAGTTCTGCACTCCCAGAAAACGCAAAAGCCCGTGAGACTCAGCAGAGGCCAGAGGAAAACTTCAGTAGCCACTCAGACCTTATAACCCATGATAGAATCCACTTGGAAGGGAGACGCTACACGTGCCATGAGTGCGGGAAAAGCTTCGATCGGCCCTCACACCTTATCAGACATCAGAGAATCCACACAGGAGAGACGCCTTATACGTGCTCCGAGTGTGGGAAAAGCTTTAGTCAGAGCTCACAGCTTATCAGACATCAGAGAATCCACACAGGAGAGACGCCCTACACGTGCTTCGAGTGTGGGAAAAGCTTTAGTCAGAGCTCTCCCCTGAGCGCACACAGGAGAATCCACACGGGTGAGAAACCTTATGGATGCGCTGAGTGTGGGAAAAGCTTCAGTTGGCGTTCACACCTTATCTCACATCAGAGACTCCACACAGGGGAGACGCCCTACATGTGCTCCGAGTGTGGGAAAAGCTTTAATCAGAGCTCTGCCCTGAGCACACACAGGAGAATCCACACGGGTGAGAAACCTTATGGATGCGCTGAGTGCGGGAAAAGCTTTAATCGCAGCTCTGCCCTGAGCGCACATAGAAGAATTCACACAGGTGAGAAACCTTATGGATGCTCTGAGTGCGGGAAAAGCTTTAGTCAGCGTTCACACCTTATCTCACATCAGAAACTCCACACAGGAGAGAAGCCCTACACGTGCTCTGAGTGCAGGAAAAGCTTTAGTCACAGCTCTGCTCTGAGGAAACATAGTAGAATCCACACGGGTGAGAAACCTTATGGATGCGCTGAGTGTGGGAAAAGCTTTAATCGCAGCTCTTCCCTGAGTGCACATAGAAGAATCCACACGGGTGAAACACCTTATGGATGCTCTGAGTGCGGGAAAAGCTTTAGTCAGCGTTCATACCTTATCTCACATCAGAGACTCCACACAGGAGAGAAGCCCTACACATGCTCTGAGTGCGGGAAAAGCTTTAGTCACAGCTATACCCTGAGCAGACATAGGAGAATCCACACGGGTGAGACACCTTACGGATGCTCTGAGTGCGGGAAAAGCTTTAGTCAGCATTCATACCTTATCTCACATCAGAGACTCCACACAGGAGAGACGCCCTACACATGCTCTGAGTGCGGGAAAAGCTTTAATCGCAGGTCTACCCTGAGCAAACATAGGAGAATCCACACGGGTGAGACACCTTACGGATGCTCTGAGTGCGGGAAAAGCTTTAGTCAGCGTTCATACCTTATCTCACATCAGAGACTCCACACAGGAGAGATGCCCTACACCTGCTCTGAGTGCAGGAAAAGCTTCAAGCACAGGTCAAACCTTATCACTCATAGGAGAATCCACATGAGTGAGAAAACTTATTGATGTTCTGAGTGCGGGAAAAGATTCAAAAAGAGCTCACACCTTATTAGACATCGTAAAATCCACATTGGAGAACTGTTACAAATGCCTTGATTAGGGCTGGGAAAAGATTTTTTTTTTTTAAATCACATTTGCTAATTCTCACATAGTGATCTGTGCACCATCTTCACTGTGGTCTCTCAGCTCCACCAGATAAATTGCCTGCTTCTGCTTTTAGCTCACCTTCTTTGGGGTCAGTCCTGTGATCTTTTCTATCAGCTCCTTTCCTTTTGAGTCGTAGGAGCGTGTGTCCCTCCAGCCAGGAATGTTCATCAGCTCCAGGTGGGGGAGAGAGGTTTGATCCCAACAAGCTACACTGAGGCAAAAACGCCCTGTGCCTGACATCCACTAGGGCTGCACATGGCATTGGCTGCTCAAGTTAGCGATCTTGGTGTAAAGAGAATTATAGTTGTAGAGCAGATGCCTCCCAGGTGCAGTGGTTGGCATTACCTTCCCCCGTGACCTGACCTAAACAAACTCTGAACTTCACGGTTATACTGTTTGCCCCATTTCAAAGCAATTGTTAGTCATCAAGTTCCCTCTTTGGAAACCAATTGTTTCATTCCAAGTTGCTCTGCTGTTGCTTCAGGTTGTGCTGGAGAGCAGATATTTTTGCTACCATTTTCCTCACTTAAAATATATTGAACTATAACCAAGAGCAGGAACAGGGCAGGAATAGGGAAAAATGTCATGTCACCCTCTGTAACAACAGAGGAAGATAGGGTAAGTCAGAGGGATTCCCTTATTCCCCATCACCGTCCCAATCCCCATTGTTCAATTGGTTAGGTCAGTATTTTTTCTAAAGGGCTGGGAAGAGGATTCTCTAGTAAATGACTTGGAACTACGCAAAATACCCATGCATTGGGCTCTCAAAGCAGTTGTGGCCCAGGCCCTGCAGGAGGTCGCTCCTGAAGATATCTCCTTCCTAATCAGGTACATGTAGCCTATTATTTGGGAAACGCAATCCCTATCTAGGTAGGGATGGGAAAATGGAAGTGACATTTCTCTTCAGCCCCCCCCTGGGAGATGCTGCAAATATGTAGAAGATGAAATCCATGTTGAATGCAGGGCCGCCCAGGGAGGGACAAGTGGGGCAATTTGCCCCAGGCCCTGAGCTCCTCAGGGGCCCCCAAGAGAACAGCTGAGGCTCTTGCTCCAGCCCCATCCCGCTCCCACTCAGCTTCCTCCCTGCTCCTGGAGCCTCAGCCCACGCAGCAACGTCCCTGAACAGCGCTGCTGCAGCGTGGGTCCAGTGGGGCCCCTGAGCTCCACGCTGCTCAGAGCCGCATAGTCAGGGGGCGGGGCTGGGAGCTCCAGCGGGGCCTGAGCTTCCTCCGCCTGTCGAGGAGCTCGCATCCTCGCCCCCTGACCACACGGCTCTGAGCGGGGCGGAGCTCAGACCCCGCTGGACTCGCTGCCACTGTTGAGTGAAGGTCCTGGATGCGCTGAGGCTCTGGGTGAGGGGAGAGCCGGGGGTAAGGGGCTGGGACTCAGGGGGGTTGGCTAAGGGGCAGGGAGTCTCAGGGACAGTCAGGGGGCAGGGAGGTGGCAGAGGTTGTGGGGGGCAGTCGGGGGACAGGAATGGGGGGGTTGGATCATGGGCGTTCCGGGGGTCTGTCAGGACTCAGCAGGGGGCTGGATAGGGGTCGGGGCAGTCGGGACAGGGTTCCAGGGAGTGGGGGTGGGGTCCCAGGTGATGGGGTCTCTGGGGGATGGTGAGGAGGCAAGGAGCAGGATGAGTCAGGGTTTCTGAGGGGGGTAGCAGTTGGGGGACAGAAATGGGTGGGGTCGGATAGGGGGCAGGGCCAGGCTGTCTGGAAGGCACGGCCTTCCCTACTCTGAAGCTCATTCAGCAGTTTGAGGCTTGCAGAAGAGCCAAGCTGTTAGGATTTCCATTAGGGCTCCCATCCCTTTCACTTCTCAAATGCCAAACTATAATCCATGTTTAATGTCAGTGCCACAGGGAGATTCATGTTAGGGGAGAATAGTTTCATTTAAAATTAGCCACTGGGGGAGGGATCACATGAGAAGAGCAATATCCTACATCACCTAGCTCCTTCCCAACCCTACCAAGGGAGACACCCCTCCCCTGCATTTTCTGAGGCTCCAGAGGGGTTAATTCAGTGGTTCCCAAACTTTTGTCCTGGTGACCCTTTTCATGTAGCAAACCTCTGAATGCGATCTCTTCCCCCCCTTATAAATTGAAAACACTATTTTATACATTTAACACTATTATAAATGCTGGAGGCAGAGTGGGGTCTGAGGTGGAGGCTGACGGCTTTTGACCTCCAGTAATAAACTCATGACCCCTTGAGGGGTCCTGACCCCCAGTTTGAGAACCCCTGGGTTAATTTAATTTTAGCACCCTGTGTCCATTCACATGCATGTGCTATTTTGAGTATTGTAGTTTTCACAGCATAGGCTCATCCCAGATTCTGGAACACGCTCAAATGCCCAGTTTGTGGAGTATGTACATAGTCTATACTAAAGACAAACCCACAGTAACCGTCTCCAGTTTGTGAGGGACCCCATGGAGCCAGTCTCTAGGAAACAGATAAATGCATGGAAGTTAAGTCCATTAATGACTATTAGCCAGGCTGGGTAAGGAATGGTGTCCCTAGCCTCTGTTTGTCAGAGGGTGGAGATGGATGGCAGGAGAGAAATCACATGATCATTGCGTGTTAGGTTCACTCCCTCTGGGGCACTTGGCATTGGTCACTGTCAGTAGAGAGGATACTGGGCTGTATGGACCTTTGGTTTGACCCAGTATGGCCATTCTTATGTTCTAACCTAAATGAACCCAAAGTTATGGAGACATACAAGTCAAGGAAGCCAACAGAATATCAGAAACCTGGAAAAATCTCTGAGTGGATGGGCTCAGGCATTTGGTCACAAGCTGAGGTGGTTCAGAAGGTTAGGATTTTTTTTTAAGCAGATTTTTTTTATTGTTTCTTTAAACAATCAAACACAGCAAGCAGCAAATAGATCGCCACACGCTTCTGAAACCCCAAATCATATTCAGCTTTTTGGCAGATTAATTTCAGCTTTTCAATTAAAAAAAACACAACACATTTTGAAGGAAAGCAGACATTGTCCGTGATTTTTTTCTGCTTTTTAAAATTCCCTAGTTTTCGATCCAAAAAAAGTTTTGATGGAATATTTTTGTCCAATCCTTTAAATGAGCTTTAGTGCCTTTTAGCACTAGCTAATGCTGAGAAGCAGTGATAACTTGAAAAGAAATTTTCTCGAAACCGAGTTTGTGCCGAGATGCAGAAGGTTTATTTTTCCCAGGGCTGCCTGTGGTAGCGGGGTACGGGGGAGCAAGTGGGGCAATTTGTGCTGCGCCCTGCAGGGGCCCCCATGAGAATATAGTATTGCAATTTTTTTATGGAAGGGGCCTGTCATAAACAGATAGCTAAGGGTTAATGTCTCTTTCACCTGGAAAGGGGTAACAAACAACACCTGACCAGAGGACAAATCAGGAAACAAGACTTTTTCAAATCTGGGTGGAGGGAAGTTTTGGGTGTGAGTTCTTTGCTCTTTGTCTTGGTTCGGTGACCCTCTCGGCTCTGAGAGTGATTTTTCTATCTCCAGGCTTTCTCATCTTCTGTTTCCAAGTTGTAAGTACAAGGATAGTAAGACAATAGGTTTATATATTTTTTTTGTATTTACATGTGTGTAGTTGCTGGAATGTGTTAAATTGTATTCTTTTTGGATAAGGCTGTTTATTCATTTTTTCTTTTAAGCAATTGACCCTGTATATTGTCACCTTAATACAGAGACTATTTTTAATGTCTTTTTCCTTCTTTTTTTATTATAAAGCTTTCTTTTTAAGACCTGTTGGAGTTTTTCTTTAGTGGGGACTCCAGGGAATTGAGTCTGCAGCTCACAGGGGATTGGTGGGAGGAAGAAGTCGGGGGGAAAATCTCTTTGTGTTAGATTTACTAAGCCTGACTTTGCATACCCTCTGGGTGAGCAGGGAGAGAGATTAGATCTCTCGGTACTGGTGTTTCAAGGACTTGAAGCAGGGAATACCCTAGAGTGCCCAGGGCGGGAGAATCTGGGAGGAGGTAAGTGGGAAGGAAAGTGGGTTATTTCCCTTTGTAGTGAGACTCAGGGCATCTGAGTCTTGGGGTACCCCAGGGAAGGTTTTGGGGAGACCACAGTGAGCTAGGCACTGTATAATTCCTGATGGTGGCAGCGATACCAGGTCCAAGTTGGTAACTAAGCTTGGAGGTTTTCATGCTAACACCCATATTTTGAACGCTAAGGTCCAGATCTGGGAAGAAATGTTATGACAGGCAATTTGTGCTGCGCCCTGCAGGGGCCCCCACGAGAATATAGTATTGCAATTTTTTTATGGAAGGGGCCCCCGAAATTGCTTTACCCCAGGCCCCCTGAATCTTCTGGGCGGCCCTGGTTGAACGTGATATAGCTGCAGAAAGATCCCTATTTTTAATAGAGACCTGACATTTGGTGTTTTACGGGGATTCTAAGCCGCACCTGAATTTAGTCCCTAATTCAAATTTGTGGCACCAGATTAAAGACATAAAAGATCATAGTTGGGGGAGTTATACTGATCTGTTGTGCGGTTTGTGAAGAATTCTACGCCAGAGAAGTGTCAAATTACTCCAAGTAACGTCAAAGGTTTGACAAGAACTCAGGTAGAAATTGCAGGTAGCGGTGGTTGATTTTCACCCCCGAGATGGAAGCTATGGTGACCTGTGGCCCAGGTCAACTATTTTTAGAACCTTCTCCCTAGTTAAGTGGCATTGGTCAGACTCCTGAAGGCGCCATGATTAAATTGGGCACAACTGTCTGTTACCATTTGGATCCAAAGTTTCATGAAGCACAGAGAGAAACAGCTGATTCCTTCAGAACCATTCCATGCCTATGGGCCCCAATCTGGCTGCCTTGTTGGACAAGAAGCACATCTGTGCTGGGAAATGATGGTAGCCAATGAGGGAATGTATCAGATTCCAAGTTCAGACTGCAGAATACAGGAATGCGGAGTCCCGAGTCTGTGGTTTGGTGTCTTAGTTTTGCTCTAGTGTCTAATGCATATGTTTCACTTCTCCTCCTGCTGCTACTTTGAAGGATTAGAAAGTATGAAAATAGAGCACAGGTGGTTTTTCTCATGATGCAGCCATTTAGTGTGAGATGCATTCCACCCACACTTAGGGCCGTCTTTAGGCCAATTCCTCCAAATCGGGCCCCGCGCCCAGTGGCAGAGCTGCTGGGGGGTGGGGCAAGTTGTTGAGACTCTGTTCCCTGGCTAGAGGTTCCTTTTCAATTTTTACTCACCCGGCAGCGCTCTTGGTCTTCGCCGGTGGGTCCTTCACTTGCTCCGGGACTTCAGCAGCACTTCGGCGGCAGGTCTTTCAGTGCCACCGAAAACTCGGAGCGAGTGAAGGACCCGCCGCCAAAGACTAGGAGCGCTGCCCAGTGAGTACAAGCCCCACGTGTTTTTACGTGTTGGTTTTTTTTAGTCATCCCTGCCGGGGCCCCGTCAAAACTGTTCGAATCAGGCCCCGGCGTTTCCTAAAGCCGGCCCTGCCCACACTCATGGGAGAAGCCCCAGGGAGAAATGAACTCACAGAAATGGAAGGCTCCTAGGTTATTGTAGAATGTGTCTTCACACAAAGCTGACTGGGTGGAAATGGGAATCAAGAGAAAACTGCCCTATGGGTTTATATGTTCTAATTGTTGAATAAGTTGGTTCCAGTGACAATGAAATTAAACATGAAGTTAATTAGTATCACGGAAGAGGCTGATTACGTGATAACTTTCAGAGTTACAATATAATTCAGGTTTTCTTCTAGTTCTCTCCCTGCCCCCTCCTACTACATAGGAAATGGAGGCTAATCCTGAAATTAAACCCTCACTCCAAAGGAATTATAGTGGGGGAATATGTGAGAGAAATAGCATGTGTGAGGATAGAGACCCAGTATGGGCTGTAATTATTTCTATTTCAAATGGAATTTAGTTTGATAAATTTTATATCTTCTGTTAAGAGGAAAATTACTTGAGACAAGATTTGGAACCTTTTACCCAGTTAGAGGGTAACAGGCACAGAGTTCTCCAAGTCTCTTGTTCGCAAAGCAAAGACGTCACATCAGGCAGAAGATGTCAAAATCTACAACGGTGATGGATGTGTGATGGGAGCTTTTCTGGGTTGGTTTTTCGGTTTGGTTTGGTTTTTTAATGTACTAGGCGATCCCCCGCTTGGAGCAATGTTGAGCTGCTGGACCTCATCAGCATTTGGGGAGAGGATGCTGTTGATGTCTAAGGATTAATATGCTTATTTGCATAGTTAGAAAGTAAACAGCTTTAAGAGATTTTGCATTAGCTTCCTCGTCAGAGGTGTGACTAGTTTCCTCTGCCAGAGGCACCACCAAAGGTGTGATCCTAGATCTTTCAACACCAGGTCATCAAAATAGGGTGTGAGTATTAACTAAAACTTTGCAGCACATAATCGTGTATTACCATATATATATATAATCTCGAATAACTGTGATACAATTATAATTTTGTAATTCTAACTTTTGCCATTTACTTATTATTTCATTGATTTTATTAAAAACTCTTCAACTATACCTATCTGAGTGTAAGCTTCCTGTCATACCCCCAAAGGTCCTTTTATAAACTCTGTAAAGCCTAATTCAAAACAGACTTTAGCTTCTAATCAAACACATTGGCAAGCCTAAACCCATACTAATTAATATCCATAATAATAATAATTAATATTATCAATTAAATTAATTACATAAAATTGAATTAAGTCAATAAATTCAATCAACACTACTAACACACCCCAAATCAGGCTACAATGTCCAGTCCCAGCTGTGCTCCAGCCTCAGAAATTATGATACGTATGGACAGATTTCACGATGCATGACAGAAAGGAACCATGACTGGGACATGCTGCAATGCAGGGTCAAAGTGAAGGAGCTGTGGAATGCCTACTCCATGGCACAGGAGGCAAACCACCGCTCCAGTGCTGCACCCATAAGCTCCCTGTTCTACAAAGAGCTGGATGCGCTACTCGGTGGTGACCCCACCTCCAGTACGAAGGCCACTGTGGATACTCTGGTGGCTCCTGTGCCAGTCGAGAGTGGAACGAGCCAGGAGGAGGGAATCTTGGATGAGGATGTAGAGGCAGAGGCCGCCAGAAGGAGACCCAGAGGCAGAGGAGGTGTCAGAGGTCAGAGATGCATGCAGCCAGGAGTTCTTCTCTCCCCGGAGAAGGCTAACCAGTCACAGGTAGCTGAGCTTGGCGAAGCATAAAGAGGAGAGGAGGCCCCTGGTAAGTGACTTTGATTTTGAGAATCACTGAAGTGAGTTCATGGGGGCAGGAGGGTTGCAGAAAGCAGGCTTGTGTCTGTCTGATGTGCATACCACCACATGCCCAGTCTGGGCAGCAGGGCCGGCTTTAGGAAGTGCGGGGCCCAATTCGAACAGTTTCAACGGGGCCCCGGCAGGGATGACTAAAAACCAACAAACAAACACGTGGGGCTTGTACTCACTGGGCGGTGTTCCGAGTCTTCGGTGGCACTTTGGTGGCGGGTCCTTCACTCACTCCAGGTCTTCAGCGGCACTGAAGGACCTGCTGCCGAAGTGGCACTGAAGACCCAGAGCAAGCAAAGGACTCGCTGCTGAAGTGCCGCTGAAGACCCGGAGCGCCGCCAGATGCGTAAAAATTAAAAAGGCGCCTCTAGCCAGGGAAGGGATTCTCACTGGGTGTGGGGTCCGATTCGGGGGAATTGGTGGAACAGGCCTAAAGCCGGCCATGCTGGGCAGCAGAACAGGGTGATGATTGACTCCCTCGCTTCAGGGGAATCTGCGCCAGAGATGTCCATGAAACTCTTGTGGAGATACAGGGTAATCTGCTGCCACAGGCTCTTTGGCAGAGTTGTGTGTTTCTTGCCCCACTAAGAGTAACTTTCCTGCACGACTCTGCCGTCACGGGAAGGGCGGTGGGGACCATTGCTGCACACAGGCGACCCACATAACAGCCAGCGGGGAAGCTGCAGTCTTGCAGTCCCTTGATTCCCGGCTCACTCTCAGCAGCGAGATCTTCCATAATAAACACAGCCTGTGGAAAACGTGGGCACAGGAATGGTTATAAGCCCCCACACACACACTGCTGTTTCTCCCCAAGAGCCACGTGCCGAGTGCATAGTACGGTCCTGGAACAGTGATTTCCCCTGCCCCTGTTGTTACCATTTTGGGGGTCTTGTGGCTCACGTGTGCTTGCCTGGGTTTAGCCAGTGAGTGAGAGGTATGTGAATAGTGGCTGTTTTTAAATCACTGCATCAGTGGTCTGTGTGCTGCAAACAATACTGCTTCTGTAAAATGCTGCATTTTGGCTGCACAGAGATGATCTTGGGATCCCAGCCTCCCTCTTGGTTATCACTGGCTGAACGGCTGCACAGAATTAGAAAGCGGACATAAAGAACTAAAGAGAACTTTCTGCATGAGGTCATGATGCACTCTGCGGCTGAAAAACAAGAACTGAAGGAGTGGTCGGACAGCGAGAAGAGGGGCCGAAAGGAGAACTCGGTGCACTGGAACGAAGCCATGGAGCGGCTTTTAGACTTTGTGGAGTGCCAAGCGGAGATGCTGCAGGCACTACTAGCACTGGAAACCAAGCAGCTCCGCAACCGCCCTCCCCTGCAGCCGCTGTTGCAAAACTCTTTCCCATTCACCCCCCAGACACCGCCAACACACACTTATCAACCTCCTGGATCCAGTCTGTACCCGCTGCATTCCACTCCTGCCCCATCACAGTCCAGCCCTGCGAATGCCCAGTACCCAGTGCACTCAACACCCGTCCCTCTGTAGTTTATTCCAGCTGAAGTACAGTACCTGCTGCACTGTACTCCAAAGTCTAAGGTTGCATATGGTACCTAGACATACACAAACCTTTAACCAGCCCGGGGACCCCACCTCCTCATGGGACCCTCCCTTCCCCCATCACCCACAGTGCTGCTGTGGTGTTTTTTTTCCTCTCCTCCGGTGGTCGCTTTTAATAAAATAATAGTTTTGGGTTGAAGGCAAACACAGCTTTGCAAAGAAACATGCAATTCTCTTAAACCTTTATAGTGCATCATCTGCACCAATCACAATCATCTCCTAGCTTTACAAGCACTGCACTCCTGTGCATAGCAACAACTATTAGTGGCTTTTAGCTTCAAATTGCTGCCTCGAGCCATCCCTGATCCTTATGGCCCCACACTCTGCCTCTCTAATAGCCCTGATCTCTGGATGTTCAAATTCAGCCTCCAGGTGCTCAGCCTCAGCCATCCAACCCTGAGAGAAGCTTTCACTGTTCCCTTCACAAATATTATGGGGTGTGCAGCACATGGCTGTTAGCACAGGAATATTGTCATGGGCCAGGTCCAGCCTTCTACATAGGCAGCGCCGGCGGGCCTTTAAATGGCCAAAAGCACACAACAGTCATTCTGCACTTGCTCAGCCTGTTGTTGAACTGCTCCTTGCTGCTGTAAAGATGCCCTGTGCATGGCTTCATAAGCCATGGCATTAAGGGGTAGGCGGGGATTTCCAGGATCACAATGGGCATTTTGGCTTCCCCTACAGTGATCTTCTGGTCCAGGAAGAAAGTCCCTGCTTTCAGCATCCTGAATAGACCAGTGTTCTGAAAGATGCGTGTGTCATGCCCCTTTCCGGATCAGTCTGTGTTAATGTCCGTGAAATGCCCATGGTCATCCACAAGTGCCTGGAAAACCCTAGAAAAATACCCCTTGTGATTCATGTACTTGATGGCTAGGTAATCAGGTGCCGGGATTGGAATATGCATGCCATCTATCCCCCTCCGCAGTTAGGGAAGCCCATTTGTGCAAAGCCATCCACACTGTCATGCACATTTCCCAGAGGCTCAGTCTTTCAGAGCAGGATGCAATAAATGGCTCTGCACACTTGTAAACATATCCAACTGTCGACTTTCCCACTCCGAACTGGTTAACGACCGATTGGTAGGATTCTGGAGTAGCCAGCTTCCACAGTGCAATTGCCACCTGCTTCTCCAATGGCAGGGCAGCTCTCATTCTCGTGATCTTGCACTGCAGGGCTGGGGTGAGCTCATCACACAGTCCCATGACGGTGGCTTTCCACATCCAAAAGCTCTGCAGCCACTGCTTATTGTAGTAAGTGAAGGCCCTGATAAATGCCCAGTATGAGGCCTGAACTAAAATAATGGCCAAGACTTTGCTAACATAAAGCAAAGTGAAGCTCTGAGCCAGAGGCAGGCCCTGCTCACAGAAGCTGGCAAGGAAAGGGCTGATACTGCAAGAAGATACGTACCTAAAAGGTACTGAACACTAGAGATCAGAACATTCACATACTTGCACATTCCACACAGATAACAAGGAACAGGCTGACCCATCCCAATGACAGGGGCAAAAGGGTAATATGATGGATAGAGTTGTTTTGTTCAAACCAACATGTACAAGGTGAGAGGCGGCACCTTACTACGTAGAGGGGTTGTACCTTGCTATGTAGAAGGGTTGTACCTCAATACGTCAGGAGTGATGTGTAACTTGTTTGTACCTGTGTATAAGAATGCATCCTTGGGGCGGTGTCTTTGTCCAGCCTAGGAGGCAGTGGAAAGTCCCGCCACTGACTGAGCCGGGTCCATTGCCAAGAGGCACTTTCTCGTAGTATGCCCTGAGTTAGGCTAAGAAACCTACAGGGAACTGCCATTGTGTCCAAGATCACAATAAACCTAGCAGACGTGACTTTGCACCTTACTAGAGTCTGTGGTCATTGGGGGTTCTCGTCGGGTCTGCTGCATCAGCTATCTGCAGAGCTGGGGCAGCACACAGGGTGAGCTCACGCAAGCAGCCGAGTGATACCAACATTGGAGAGAGCAGAGCAGAGCACCATACTGGTAGTGCTTCTAACAACACACCTCTGATAACACTCATCATCCCAGACGTGCATCACACTGTGATCCCACCACTTGGTGCTTGTTTCCTGGGCCCCAAAGTGGCGTTCCACTGTGGTCAGCACCACCGTTGATGTGTAGCAGGATGAGGCCCTGAGACATAAACCATCAGTATCAGAGGCCTGGTAAGAGGCCTGAACTGAAGTAATGATCAAGACATTGCTAATATAAAGCAAAGGAGGCTGTGAGCAGGGGCAGGCCTTGCTCACAGAAGTTGGCAAGAGCATATAAGCACTAATAAGATGAACGTATGCCAGGACGGTACCCACACAGAGAACAAGGAACAGGCAGACCCAGCCTAAAGACAGTATGGAAGGACAATATGATGGATAGGTAATATGAAAGAACAATACAATGGATAGATGATAAATAGACAATATGAAAGGACAATACAATGAATACAGTATGATGGATAGACTTATTTGGTCGAACTAATCAGCACCAGGAGAAAGGCAACACCCTAATGCATAGAGGGGCTGTACCTCAGTGCACTCAATGATGCGAAACTTGTTTGTACCATGTATACGAATGCACCCGAGTGGACGTCTTTGTCTGGCCTAGGGGGCAGTGGAGAGTCCCGCCACTGACTGAACTGGTCCATTGTCGGGGGCACATCCTTGTAGTATGTCCTATAGAGTCTACGGGGAACTATTACTGTGCTTCATTAGACAATAAACCTGGCCGGGTGCCTTCATCCCTCATCAGTGTCTGTGGTCATTGGGGGTTCTCTCTGGGTCTGCTGTGCCAGCGATCTGCAGAGCCGGGGCAGCACGCATGCAGCCGACTGTTAACATCAAACGAGCAGAGCTCCACACCAATGGCATCTGACAACAGGGTGAAAATTGTCATTTTGGTCAGCGATTTTAATTTCCCTTCTCTGAGGGCAGATATGGGGTTGGAGCTAACACAGGCTGGGATGTCAAGCTCATGTCCCCAGGGCCAGCTCCAGCTTTTTTGCCGCCCCAAGCAGTGAACTGGGGGGAAAACAATAAAGCCAATTGGTGGCACTTTGGTAGCAGCTAAAACGTGCTGATTCATTCTTCGGCGGTAATTTGGTGGAGAGTCCTTCTGTCCCTCTCTTCCTCTTCAGCGGCAGCTCAGAGCGGAAGAGAGGGACTGAGAGACCTGCCACCGAAGACCCGGCCGTGCCACCCCTTTCCATTGGCCGCTCCAAGCAGCTGCTTCCTTTGCTGGTGCCTGGAGCCGGCCCTGCATGTCCCCATCTATCAGTTACTCTAGGAACTTGTCTCTGCTCACAGGCTGCCTCCAGCCTAGCTGGCCAGCTGCTGAGCTCTGTTGGGGTGAGTCCTTTGGCATAAGTGGCACCTGGGAGAAACCCTCCTGCCAGATGCATTGGTGGTATAGGGGTGAGCATAGGTGCCTTCCAAGCAGTTGACCTGGGTTCAATTCCCGGCCAATGCAGGGATGCGCCCTTTTCTTGGCCAGGAATTGGTTTAATTTCAGTCCCGTTGTATCTGTTTATCAATGGAATGGGAGAAATAATGTCCCACATCCCAGCAGGTCATTCAACACCCAGTGGAGGAAGAAAGAGCGGGACTATACAGTGAGCTGTTGGAGTCCTCCTGGCATTACAATGTTTGGTTTTTTTTTTTTAATGTTTCCTTTACCTCCCTCTCCATTTTGGACTCAGAGCTTTTAAGGGCAGAAGGGACCATCGTGATCATCTGGTCCAATCTCATGCACCTTGCAGGCCAAAGGACCCCACCCACCCACTCCTGTAATAGACTCCTAACCTCTGCTTGAGTTACTGACATCCTGAAATCATGGATTAAAGCTGTCAAGTTACAGAGAATCCACCACTTATACTGATTTAAACCTGCAACTGACCTCTGCCCCATGCTGCAGAGAAAGGCGAAAACCCACCAGGGTCTCTGCCAATCTATCCTTGGAGAAAACTCCTTCCCAAATGCAAATATAGTGATCAGCTAGACCCTGAGCATGTGGAGAAGAGGCACCGAGACACCTGGGAAAAAATTCTCTGCAGTAACTTCAAGCCCTCCCCACCTATTGTCCCATCTCCGGCTGTTGGAGATATTTGTTACTAGCAATCACAGATCGGCCACATGCCGTTACAGACAATCCTATCATTACCACCCCCATCCTAAACGTATCAAGCTCAGTCTTGAAGCCAGTTCGGGTTTTTGCCCCCACTGCTCCCCTTGGGAGGCTGTTCCAGAACTTCACTCCTCTGGTGGTTAGAAACCTTCACCTAATTTCAAGGTTAAGCTTGTTGATGGCCAGTTTATATTCATTAGTTCATTACTAATGGGGGCATGTGATAGTGTGGGGGGGGGGAGGGAGGGAGAAAGCCTGGAGAACTGACCGTAGGAGCCAGAGAGATCCCCTGTTCCCCTACCACCCATCTCTGGGAGGAACCAGTTGGAACTGCACTTGGGAAGCTGCCGCTAATAACTCAGCTGTGAAATCATAATTCCGTTGGAATCAGATTAAAGCCTCCTCACACCTGGTGTCATGGTTATTGACCTGGCTCATTCCTGGGATGTTACTGGCCACAGCAATGCAATGAGTGGAACCAAATCCCTTTCCAGAGCCCAGGTACACACACAAATCCTGGGGCTTTTCGTTCCTAGGCTGCTGGCGCCATCGTCTGGCCATTTGGTTTCACTTCTTTCTGTTACAACCTTTAGCTTTCTGCACAGAAATGTTAATTGGCTGGGAGAGATTCGGGAGCATTTCTCTGTTTTGCATTGTTCAGGATTGAAATGTTCCCCGGTTCCTCGGTCCCAACCTGCCTCCCGTTCTACTGCCCATGCAGCCCCATCCCAGCCCTCAGCCCCATCTGTGCAGGGTGTGAACCCCGTCACTTCGCATTGCCTTGTTCCCCTAACGCTGAGGGACTTCAGCTCCTCTGTGTCCCCAGGGAACCTACACAGCATTCCCCTGATTACCACGGTTCAGATAGGCGTGCACAGCACATTTCATTAGGGTGTGCAACCAGGGAGCCCCGCCCGATCCACTCCCTCCCACTTCCCACTCCCTGACTGCCACCCTCAGAATCCCCAACCCCCTCTGCTCCTTGTCCCCTGATTGCCCCCTCCTGGGACTCTGCCCCTAACTGGCCCCCAGGACCCCACCTCATCTAAGCCTCCTTGGTCCTTCTCCCCCGACTGCCCCCCCTGGAGATCCCCCCACCCTAACTGCCCCCCCCAGGATCCTACCCCCTACTTGTCTCCTGACTGCCCCAATCCTTATCCAGACCCCCGTCCCCAGAGAGACCCCTGGGACTCCCACACCTATGCAACCGCTCCCCGCCAAGACCCCCAGAGCTCCCGACCCATCCCACTCCCCCTACTCCCTGCCTGCCCCAATCCCTCTCCACATCCCTGCCCAGACAGCCCTCCCCCCGAACCTGTGTCCCATCCAATCGCCCCTGTTCCCTGACTGCCGCAACCGCACTCCACACCCCCACACTCCCGCACCCCCAACAGAGCCCCCCTCAACCCCTATGACCCATTGAACCCCCCTGCTCTCTTCCCCATCCCATGCCCTTTCCCCACCACTCCATCTCCTCCGCATCCCACGCCCTTCCTTCCCAAACTGCCTCTTCCCCCCTGCCCCTGCTTCCTCATCCTCTTCTCTTCCCCATCCTATACCTCTTTCCCACTGCTCCATCTCCTCCCCATCCCATCCCCTTCTTTCCCCATTGCCTCTTTCCCCCTGCCCCGCCCTGGCTAGAGTGATCAGATAGCAAGTGTGAAAAATCGGGACAGGGGGTGGAGGGTAATAGGAGCCTATATAAGAAAAAGACCCAAAAACCAGGACTCTCCTATAAAATCAGGACCTGATCTGGTCACCCTAGACCTGCCCCACAACTCACTGTTGTACAAAATGAAGGATGGCTCCCAGCACACAGAAGGGAGCTCAACAAACACTAGGATCCAGGAAGTCGTGGCCAGCTGCAAAGTCCAGGGAGCTGAGCAGCACCTCCTTTTTTCAGTGGGGCTGCACAGCACCTCTGCGCTCACAGGGGGGGAAGTGAGCATGTGACCTTGCACCCTATGTGGTCCCGACCCCTCGCCCAGTCACACACCCCTGTTTCTCCTTCACTTTCTGCAGGGAAGCAAATAATGCTGCAGGAGGGGGACCTGGGCTGTTTTCATTCGCCCTGGGGCACAGGAGTGCCCCACAGAGACCCCCACTGCCCAGCACCACCCCAAGTCCCGCTCTCCCCACCCTGCCTGCCCCCCAGCCACGGTCACCAGCCTGCTGGGTGGGGGCTATCTGCCTTGCCTGGGCTGAGCCAGCGTCACAGCTGGGGTCGGTGGGGGATCGGAGTGGGAGCAGAGGAGCCTGCCTGGGCCGAGCTCCCTCAGAACCTCCTTGCCGGGGCCCCCCCCATCACTTCTATGCAGTTCAGTAAAAGGTATTCCTCACCCCTCAAGCAGAACGGACTAGGCATGTTCTCTCGCCCTTGACTCATCCAGGAAGGATAACATCATCTCATTGCACTCATGTGATTTGTAACCCAGCATCAGCCAAAACTGATCCTTTTGGCACAGCTGCCCCATCAGGCTGCGTAGCTATGTGGAGTAGGCAGGTCTGCACAAACACGGTCTGTTCCTGAAGTCTTTCCTCCAACTCCTCACAAGATGTGAGGGGGGAGCTCATTCAGACCCTGCTTCTGCTTAGTATTTAAAAACTCCATATTGGCCCTACCTCTGCTGGCCTTGGATTTCTCCTCCTGTCCCTTCCCTGACAGCTCAGATGAGATGGCTGAGTGGTTAAGGTGATGCTGCTAATCCATTGTGCTCCACATGCATGGGTTCAAATCCTATCTGCATCGGAGACCTTCAGTCTTCTCTCTTCCATTACAAACAACCCTCTTCCCCCTTTGGTACAATCACAGACCAAACCATGTTGCTTCCTGCAAACAAAAACCATCTCAGGAACTCAGAACCCCACTGCTTAAAATACAATGTCTAAATACCAGATTTCTAATAGAATTTGCTAGTCCTGGATTTCTTAGTTTTTATCTCAAAAGGTAACATCCTCATCATCTCCCACAAACACCCTGGGACTGCTACAAATTATTAAAATGTCCTCGTCCTCAGCAAGGCCATGACAGTGACGCACAGCGAGAGTGTCTAGGCCAAGCTGTTCTGAAGGAGGCAACTCAAACATTTTCTCTCTGCTTCCCTTGGCAAGGTCTGACTGGGAAAAGAAAATCCCCCAAACTGAAAATGTTCTGCTGAAAAACCAATATTAGTCTGTTTGGGGACTTTGATTTGAATATATTATTATTATTCTCTTCTGATTTCTGATTTATTTCAGTTCAGTCTTTGTGCTCCAAGTGTGTTTCCAGGTATTGAGTTGTGGGGGAGAGAGGCCAGGTCATGATGTCTCTTCCCCGCTTTCAGAGTTTCTTCCAACTTGCTGGGAAGCTGCTTTGCTAGGATGTGAATCAAGCAGTGTCCATTGTCTCCAGGCTATCTCGGAGAGTCTGCGTTGTACACAGCTCCTGGGATAGTACTTGGGAGTGTGGATACCATGAATGGGCCAGCAGCGAGTCTGGCTCCTCCACTGTGGCACAGGAAAGGCCGGTTGTGGGCATTTTCCAACCTCAAAACATAGTTCAGAAACGGACGCACAGCAAAACTTCATCACATCCCAAACACGGCGAACACACAGCATCCAACAAAATATTAATGTTCAACAGATTACGGCTCTTGAACTGATACCTCACCAGGCAGACTTTGTACAAACCATATCATCGTCATGACAGTGGTGACTAGGGGGTGCTTTGCGCACACGTGGGCTGACATTGCAATGCAGACGTACCCGCAGAGTCCATCTCTCCCGGGACAAAGATTGCAGCAAGGTTGGCCTGGGTCATCGGACTTGGGCTCCTGGAGCTAAAGCTGTGGTGCAGATACTTGTGTTCCCGCTGGGTCCGGAAACCTTTCCCCCGTCGTGGGGCTCAGCGGCTGGGCTCAGGCCTTTATGGCTGCACTGCCATTGTACAGCCCTGCAGCCCCAGCCCCACACGCCTGAGCCAGCTGCCCCGGGCCTGGAGACAGGTGCCCTGAGGGGGTTAATCGCAGTGTAGATATAATGTCAGGGCACATCTACACAGTGAGGAACCCCTGCAGCTGGGCCCTGTCTTACGAATCCGGCTTTGCCTCCTTCTGCTCCTTGTTCCCCGGGACGGGATGATCTGCCCAGAGAGGCTGCAGCCAGTGGGTCTGGGCAGGTCTCGGGTCTGGGAATCCCCCCCACCATCTCCCCCTTCCCCCCCTGGTCCCATCTCCTCCATCACCCCCTTCCTCCCCGGTCCCATCTCCCCCTTCACCCCCCCAGTCCTGTCTCCCCACAGCTCCCCCTTACCCCCCTCGCTCCTGTCTCCCGCCCCTTGTCCCGTCTCCCCCCATCTCCCCCCCCACTCCCGTCTCCCCCTATCTCTCCTTTCCCCCCCCCAGGTCCCATCTCCCCCCATTTTCCCCTTCCCCCCGGGTCCCGTCTCCCTCCATTCCCCCTTCCCCCTCCGGTCCCATCTCCCCCCATCTCCTCCTTCCCCCCAGTCCCATCTTCCCCTTCCCCCCCCTCGGTCCTGTCTCCCGCCCCTGGTCCCGTCTCCCCCCATCTCCCTGTTTCCCCCCTCGGTCATGTCTCCCGCCCCCGGTCCAGTCTCCCCCCATTCCCGTCTCTCCCCATTTCCCCCTTCGGTCCCGTCACCCCCCGCCTGGGGGTTCTGAGCTCGTTGCCTGCAGGGTCCAGCACAGGGCTGCCCCTCCCCACAGCAGAGCAGGGCTAATGACGGGGCCCGCCCCCAGCGCAGGCCCCGCGGGACGGGGAGAGGCAGGACACGCGTGGGTCGGACACTCTCCAGCCGGGTGGGGGGCCTGCGCTGCCCGCGGCCGGAGCGGGGCAGGGCCGGGAGGGGCCCGGAGCGTGGGTAAGGGGCTAAGGGGCGGGGCTGTGGAGAACCCCGCCCCCAACGAGCAGCCCCGTCTCACAGCGCCCCCGCGCGCTGCGTTCCAACGGCTCTAACCGCCACAACCGTCACGTGTCTCCCCCCCGCCCCCGCCGCGCGCCGCGCGCCAACGGCTCTAACCGCCACAACCGTCACGAGTCTCCTCTCTCCGCCCCCGCCGCTCGCCAACGGCTCTAACCGCCACAACCGTGACGAGTCTCCTCCCCCCGCCCCCGCCCCCGCCCCCGCCGCTCGCCAACGGCTCTAACCGCCACAACCGTGACGAGTCTCCACCCCCGCCCCCGCCGCGCGCCAACGGCTCTAACCGCCACAACTGTCATGAGTCTCCTCCCCCACCCCCGCCGCGCGCCAACGGCTCTAACCGCCACAACTGTCATGAGTCTCCTCCCCCGCCCCCGCCGCGCTCCAACGGCTCTAACCGCCACAACCGTCACGAGTCTCCTTCCCCCGCCCCCGCCGCGCGCCAACGGCTCTAACCGCAACAACTGTCACGAGTCTCCTCCCCCCCGCCCCCGCCGCGCGCCAACGGCTCTAACCGCCACAACTGTCATGAGTCTCCTCCCCCCGTCCCCGCCGCGTTCCAACGGCTCTAACCGCCACAACTGTCACGAGTCTCCACCCCCCGCCCCCGCCGCGCGCCAACGGCTCTAACCGCCACAACTGTCACGAGTCTCCTCCCCCAACCCCTGGCGCGCGCCAACGGCTCTAACCGCCACAACCGTCACGAGTCTCTTCCCCCGCCCCCGCCGCGCGCCAACGGCTCTAACCGCCACAACTGTCACGAGTCTCCTCCCCCAAACCCTGGCGCGCGCCGCGCTCCAACGGCCACAACCGTCAGGTGTCTCTTCTCCCCGTGCCCCGTGATGCGCGTCACTTCCGGCCGGTACGCGGAGGACTCCGAGCGCGCGGTGGAGCCGGTAAGAGCCGAGCTGAGCTGAGCTGGGGGAGGAGACACCTGGGCCCGAGACCCCCCCGCCCTGGGCCGGGCTGGAAGCGGGGGCGGGACGGGGTCCCGGTGCGGCTCCGTAGCGATCGGGGGGTCAGTGGGGACCGGGAAACCCCCCTGGGGGGGGAGGTGAGTGTGTGTCCGTGTCTCACACCTGTCCCTCCCCCCGCTGCCACCTCCCCCCCGGCCCTACACACCGCCCCGCCCCCCCGGCTCCCTGCGGCCCGTGTGGTGGGGGAGAACCGTCCCTGTCCTACCTGCCAGCCCCCTCGTCAGACTGTTCCCGAGCTGAACGGCCTGAGCTCTGGGGACCCCCACCCAGATCTGAGTGGGGAGCAGCTCTGGGGAGAGGAGACCCCAGGCAGTGGGCAGCTGGGTAAAGAGACTGAAGTTGGGAGGAGAAACATTGACGTGTCCAAGGGCTCCCAGGCTGCCCCTGACAGAGCTAGAAAGAGAGCCCAGTTCTAGGGGTGTTTTGGGCACTGAAGGTCTCTGCCACCCTGGTGTTTCAGGCACTGGTGCAAACCCTTCGTATGGACAGAATTTACACTAGTGCCCTCTGATTGGCACGGGGGCACCATTTACACTAGTGCCCTCTGATTGGCACGGGGGCACCAAGTCACAGCCCCTCTGTGTTTTCCTCCTACCCATTGTCTACATGAATTGTGCTCTGTTTGGGGCAAGGACTGCACTGATTGGTAGAGGCGTTAGTTGGAGCAATTTGGTGGAGGTGTGATTGTGATATCAGAAGATCTGGGTCTGAGTCCTCCATGTGTGCGATGAAAGGAGAGAAGTGCATCTGTACCGTTCGCTTCCAGTCTGTCTCATTTCTGCACTGAGCTGTGCATGTTGTCAGGAGGAAACGGGACTGTTTGCCATGGGAATGGTCAGCAGTGAGATGGGATTTGAGAGCAGTCTGTGTGCTTCACGATGGGTGAGTGAATGTAGAACGTTAGCTGGAACTTCTGTGAGTAACGATGAAAGAGTTGTAAAAAGGGGTGAAGAGGTGTTCAACTGACCAAGTGTGCGGCTGTTTCTGGGGAGCGGGCCCAGTATCAGAGTGTAAAACAGGTGTCTGTAGCTCCTGTACAGCACAGCTCATCTAAAACCACATTCTGTCTTAGCAAAGGTAAGCTCTATCCCCTTCTCTTTGCTTCGGAAAGTTGCCTTTCCCAGGGCGTTGCTGCTTTTGTGAATTGCAGAATTAGGATTACAGTGGCATGTACCTTATCTCTGCCTTTCCTGATTATTACAAGTTTGAGTTTTGCTGATCTCTCTTCTGGAGGGGCACCAGACTGCTTCGGGCAACCTTAAATCACTAGGAAGTGAATTTCCTAGCTTTTTGCACAGAGCAATGTTGGCAGGAGGAGTTACCAGCGCTATAGGCAGTTGTGGGTCTCCCACAAGTTTTCAATCGGAGGCACAGAGAAGTGCAGTGACTTACCCAATGTCACCCAGCAGGCCCGTGACAGAGCGAGGAATAGTCTGGGTCCAATGCTCTCTCCCCCTAGGTGCTAGGTGATTCTGAAGTTTTGCTCCCCTCTCCTGTACTTTTTGTTACGGTGGAATGGGAATAATGGTCATGCTTTCAAGTATCTCTCTCCTTCTCTTCCTCCTCCTGACACCATTTCCAGCTTGGCCTCCCTTTCTTTTAAGTGTTTGCCATGGGCAGTTGGTAACAGAGCCAGGGAGAGAAATCTCTGACATGGTCTGTGCCCTAGCTGGGCCTTCTGCTCCTGCTCCAGCCATTCCCTAGCTCTGCCTCTCCTGCAAACAGGCCTCCTCCCCATACACTCTGGCCGGCCCCTGCACCCGATACACGTGTAACATGTGCCTTGAAACTATTCCTAGTTTGGATTTTGGATGATTAAATTTGTTAACTTCAGCTCCCCCACACTCCAGTTTCAGTTGTTTCCTGGTGTCCTGATGGTTTTCCATTGATAGTTTGGGATGGAGCAAGACTGGACAGTTGAGTCCATAAAGTAGATTTTCAATGTCAATGCTTTGTTCCGTACATATGACCCATAAGCTGATCTCTCAGTCACTGAGTCTTGGCCAGTGATGAGCTTTCTGTAGACACCTCACAGGACCATTCTCCAAGCGATGTGTTTGTTGTGATGGGTTTGTCAGTTCTCAGGTGAGAGCTGCTGGCAGAGATCAAGTGACCCTTTGCCAAGGGATCTCTGTGTCACTGTCTAACACCCATAGGCCAGGGAGAGGACGACTTTCTGCCAATGGCCTTCAGGACGGGTGCTGAGTTCACTGCAGTGCCCCTCGTCCCCTCTTCATTTCCCTTCTTGGTGTGCTGTCTGGGACGCTGCCCCGCTTCCTGCTCCCCAAGCCACCCGTATCAACTCCATGTGCCAGGCTGCTGGCAGCCCCCAGGGAGAGGCCATCCAGCCCATCAAACTGGAGCCCAACTGCTGGGCTGAGGCCTTCTAGGGTGCAGATCTGTGAGTCCAACTGTCCCCTGCCGCAGGGGTGCTACAGGGCACGTCCTTCTAGTGTGTCAGGCTCAACCCCCTGGCTGAGGCCTCGGGGCACTTTCTTCCTCTCTCAGGGCACCAGGTGAAACAGCAAAAGAGCCGACTGTAGGCACACAAGGATAAATAAAAGAATGAAAGAAAGAAATGGGGAAAGAACTGTGGACAGCTCCCATCAGGTGATTTACCCTAACCCGAACCCTAACCCTAACCCAACTGGGGATCTCTTGCTTATGCCTAGAAACTTTGCCTCCCCCCCCCCCCACAGAGTCCAAGCAGCATACAGATACTCAGTTCCTTCTGTATGGGGGTTTTTACCCCCTTCCTGCCATTGCTCTGAGCTGCAAACTCAGCCAAAGAAAAGTGAAGAGCACAACAAGAGTCTTGTGTCTTCTTTAATGTCCCATAATAGTCTCTCTGGTGTTGATGGACCTTTCCTGCCAGGCAGGGTGTAATGCATTCGGTTGCCAATCAGCACTTCACCTAGGTAAAGTCTGCTGATTTACATAGTCACAGAGCCTCACAATGCAACTAGTCAGATATTAACCCAGGCAGGAACTCACAAGCGTTCAATAAAGTCTAAACACTAAACACATTGTTATAATTCTAATACCTGTTTTAGCAATAATAACACAGGGGAGCCAGACTGATTCCAGGGGTGCGTTTGTCCATGTTCAGTTAAGACTTGGGAGCTTTGCAGGAGCTAACACCTCATCTACCAGTGTCACAGGCAGGATGGGCAGGGATGGTGCCTCTAGCCTCTGTTTGCCAGAAGCTGGGAATGGGTGACAGGGGATGGATCACTTGATGATTCCCTGTTCTGTTTCTTCCCTCTGAAGCACCTGGCATTGGCCGCTGAGCTAGATCACTCCATCTTTGGGGATATTTAAGAGCAGGCTAGACAAACCCCTCTCAGGGATGGTCTAGACCAGCAGTTCTCAAACTTCTGTACGGGTGACCCCTTTCAAATAGCAAGCCTCTCAGTGTGACACCCCTTATAAATTAAAAACACTTTTTAATATATTTTACACCATTATAAATATTGGATGCAAAGCACCGTTTGGGGTGGAGGATGACATCTTGCGACCCCCCATATAATAACCCCATGATCCCCTAAGGGGTGCTGACCCGCAGTTTGAGAACAGCTGAGCTAGATGGACCATTGGTCTGACACAGGGGCAGTTCTTATGTTCACGATCTCTGTCAGGAGTATCTACTCACTTGGAACTCACTGGGGAGCCACAGAAAGAAACAAGATGTGCTGAGACAAGGAGGCCCAGTCTCAGAGCCCCCGGCGTCATGCTTGCCAAAAGCTAAAACTAGGTCCAGCCCATGAAAGGGGCACTCCCAGGAGAGACTATATAATGGCTGGAGCATCCAACAACTTTGTAAACCCGAGAGAGCTGCTTTGGGGCAATGACAGGGAGAATCCTCCAAAGTGGCTCCTTTGATTCTGTTCTTCTCTGGCCTTTGGTTCATAGAATCACAAAACTGGAAGGGACCTCGAGAGGTCATCTAGTCCTGTCCCTTGCACTCAAGGCAGGAGGAAGTATTATCTAAACCATCCCTGAGAGGTGTTTGTACAACCTGCTCTAAAAAATCCACAGTCCATTATGACCCCCCCCCCCCCGATCCCTTTCTGGAGCAGATCCTCCTTCCTATGCAGTCATTTCCCATTTTGTATGTGTGCAACTGATTGTTCCTTCCTAAGTGAAGTACTTTGGATTCGTCCTTATTGAATTTCATCCTATTTACTTCAGACCATTTCTCCAGTTTGTCCAGATCATTTTGAATTTTAATTCTATCCTCCAAAGCCCTTGCAACCC
Organism: Gopherus evgoodei; assembly: GCF_007399415.2. Lineage (NCBI taxonomy): Eukaryota > Metazoa > Chordata > Testudines > Testudinidae > Gopherus > Gopherus evgoodei. The sequence continues at coordinate 597,110 of NW_022060081.1, read as the reverse complement.
CTCTCAGCTTGGTATCGTCCGCAAACTTGGTAAGTGTAACAGTGACTCTGCTACTGGGAGAGTTTCACCCTGTCTCAGAGAGTTACACCCTGGTGAGAGGGGGCTAGGCCTGTAATGGAATAAGGTCACTCTGTGCTTCACAGTTTGGCAGAACCTAGAATGTCCTTTAACAGGGAAAAATCCTGGGGGGAATCGGCTTGTGGAATGGACAAATATCCCATTTGAATGCTCTCACATTGCCCTTCTCACCCTGGCAGGCTACAGAATAACGTCCAGGTTTCGCTCCAGATCATCCCATCCTCCCAGGGGGAAGGAAATGGCTGCAATGGAGCTGGCTCAGGTAAGGGATTGTCAGGGGCTGGTGGTGGGTTCTGCTTGGAGGGAGAGGAGCAGTGGATGCATAGGAGGGTGGGAGCTGCTCGAGGTGGTGGGAGGCAGGAACTATCTAGGGTGGGGAGAGGGAGGAGACAGGATGTGACAAACCTGCTGAGACTTGTGTACTCTAGGGTGTGATGGGTTGTCACCCTAGGGTGCAGTCTGGGGAGCTTCTGGGAACCCTTGTGCCCTCTAACCCTCAAGCTGGGCTGGCCCTTCTCACACTGCTTTGCCGGAGATTCAGCCAGCCTCTCCAGGCCCTGTTATCACCCAAACGACAGCAGGTGGTGCCATACACCCAGCTAAGCTACCTGAGTGTTTTACCTTAACAACTCAAGGACAGAGAGAAGACATCAGCCAATTTCCCAGCTCCCCAACCTTGCACTCCTGCTGTAATATAAATCCAAAATGATACCATCTTATACTACACAGGAATCTCTATAATGTAAGCTCATAAATATAGTTCACCTTTCCCTTGATATGGGGAAGATACGCACAACAAGCTTGTGCTGACCAAGCTCAGATTTTCCCCAGACACTTCACTCAAAATACACTGATTACGATAAAGCATAAAACAAGTTTATTAACTACAGAAAGATTTTGTCGTTATAAGTGATAGCAAACAGATCAAAACAGATTACTTAGCCAATAACCAAAAACTCCAATAAGCCTAACATACAAAATGGATAGAATTTGAATTAGCAGTTTCTCACCTGATTGATGATAGAAGCAGTCCCCCAAGTTTCCATACACAAGCTAGAAATCCCTTTAGCCTGGGACCAACACTTCCCCCACTTCAGTCTTTGTTCCTCAGATGCTTCCAGGAGTTCCCTTGTGTGGGGAATGAGGCCAAGAGATGATGTCACACCCCACCTTACGTAGCTTTTCCATATGGTGGGAACCCTTTGTTCCAAACTCAGTTCCCAGTTCAGTTAGTGGAAAAATGCAGGTAGCAAAATGGAGTTCATTGTCATGTGGTCTGGTCACATGCCCTGCTGAGTCATGGTAGCCATCACTCCTAGGCTGGCTGACAAATTCACAGGGGGGCTAAGCTCTTCAACGGTCCGTTGTCTTTGTTGATGAGCTTTCAGCACTGTCTGGCTTCTTCATTGTTGTGCCTGAAAATCTCATTGTAGGTGTTACCCAGAGTAAGCACATGTGAAATACAGATACAGAGTCAATATCCATAACTTCAGAAACAAACATGATCCATGCACGCAAATAGGATAATCATAGTCAGCAAATCATAACTTTTCCAGTGACACGGTACATGACACATCTTGCACAAAATGCTTCATCATTATGTCCTAATGATATTATAATCCTACCACTATGCTGAATGTGGGGTATAGTGTCAGATAGGGCAAGCCACAGGGGTTGCCAACGGAACTTCCCCTCTTTGTGGAAGAGGCAATAACCCCCCAGCCAGGGCTGGGAAAACTTCCCAGGCTCCCAATGCTGGAGCCAGAATCCACTGACACTTCATTAGTTACTAGCACCCCCAATCTTTGTGGCAACTGCAAACTCTATCAGTGATGAATTTATATTTTCTTCTAGGTCATTAATAAGAATGTTAAATAGCACAGGGCCAAGACCCAATCCTTGCGGGAACCCCCTGGAAAAAAATCCACTCGACCACGGCTTCCCATTTACTATCACAGTTTTTAATCTATTTAATGTATGCCGTGTGTATTTTGTATCTTTCTAGTCAAAATGTTGTGCCGAACCAAGTCATATGCCTTACAGAAGTCTAGGTATGTTACATCAATACTATTAGTTGCAGCCAAACTTTTGATCTCATCCAATAAGGATATTCAGTTAGTTTGATAGGCTCTATTGTCTCTGAACCTTTGTTAATAGGCACTAATTATATTATCCTCCTTTAATTCTTTATTAAGTAAATCCATATTCACTGCTCCATTCTCTTGCACAGTATCGATGTCAGACTAACACTCTTGTAATTAGCTGGGTCACCTCTTTTACACTTTTTAAATATTGGCACAGTATTAGCTTTATTCCCATCTTCTGGAATTTCCCCGGTGTTCCAAGTCCTAATTAAAACATAAGAAATAGGGGTCACCAAATGAAATTAATAGGCAGCAGGTTTAAAACAAATGAAAGGAAATTCTTCTTCACACACACCGCACAGTTAACCTGTGGAACTCCTTGCCTGAGGAGGTTGTGAAGGCTGGGACTGTAACAGGGTTTAAAAGAGAACTGGATAAATTCATGGAGGTTAAGGCCATAAATGGCTCTTAGCCAGGCTGGGTAAGGAATGGTGTCCTTAGCCTCTGTTTGTCAGAGGATGGAGATGGATGGCAGGAGAGAGATCGCTTGATCATTGCCTCTTAGGTTCACTCCCTCTGGGGTACCTGGCATTGGCCACTGTCGGTAGACAGGATGCTGGGCTAGATGGACCCTTGGTCTGACCCAAGATGGCCATTCTTATTAACAGTCCTCCACACTCCTCCATCAGGCCTTTCAGAGCTCTTGCATACAAGTTATCAGAACCTGCTTATTTAAACATGTCTAATTGTAATACCTGCTGTTTAATGTCCTCGTGAGTTACTGTTGGAATGGAAAGACTGTCGTCTTCAACATCTTATGATATGACTTACATCATCTGTTTTTCTTCAAATCCAGAAGAGAAATATTTATTGAACACTTTTACCTCTTCTGCATGATTGTTGATGATAATTCTGCCTTTTCCATCTAGTAATTTACCACTACCATTGTTAGGGATGAATTTTGTACTTAATATACTTTTTAAAAACTTTCATTCTTATTTTCATTGGTTGATCATTGATTTCTGATAACTTCCCTACCAATTTTCTACAATTCTGACCTTTTGACTCATAGTCTTTACTCTTAACTTCCCCTTTCTTCCATATATTTTATTTGGAGAGTGTTGGGACTCCTACCAGGGAGCCACCAGCAGGGTCCAGAGACAGCCCCATCTCCTGTATAAACCTCTGGCTAGTGGGTATGTGATAAATGTGATGACCCTGCCTCCGTCTGTCTGCTGGGAGACACAAAGGTTTTCTCTTTCCACCCTCTGATGGCTCCTGGCTGCTCTAGGAAAGGTGGGGCGGGACTGTTAACATGTGCCTCCCGGAGCTTCCATTTCCCTGGTACTGCTGTTCCATGAATAGTGGGGTTGTGAGTGGGGCAGCAGGTACTGAGAGTTGGACTCTTGCTCTTTCAGGGACCGGTGACTTTCGAGGAGGTAGCTGTGTATTTCACCAGGGAAGAGGGGGCTCTGCTGGACCCCGCTCAGAGAGCCCTCTACAGGGATGTCATGCAGGAGAATTACGAGACGGTGGTCTTGCTGGGTAAGGAGTCCTCTCCCCTGGGTTATTAGAAGCTGTGGAGTCTCTAAAGAACCTGAGTAGTAATAACTCTATACTTTTATTCATCATATAAGTTTTGACAAGTTTCCTTGTCCCCTTTTTTTTTTGCCTCATCTCCCACTAACTAGCATAATTTTTGGACATGTGCCTTTTTGGTGCCGCCAGTCATTTGAAAATTGCATTGAAGGTATCCTTATTGGATACATTCATAACTACATTAATCACTGTAGCTTTCATGCCTTTTCCTCATTGTAAGAGGAAAATATGCCGCCTGTAGAATTCTAAATGGAGTAAATAGGTGTGTGACTCATGCATGGGCTTGTGTGACAGTCAGATGAGCTCCTCTTTTGATAGGAGAGCGTATAATGTTGGCATTCAGGTCCCCATGGGTGATGGGAGAACAGAGATGTGGGAGGGACGGAGAAGTGGGGAGTAGATAATTCTGGGGTGCCAGGACATGGGGAGGGTGTGTGCAGGGTTAGAGCTAAGAATCAGCAGGGAGGGAGGAGGTTCTAAGAGATGAGGAGGGAACACAAGAATCTCCCAAGGTGCCAGGAGGTGGTGCTGGCTGAGAATAATGGGACGAAGGGGAGGGGAGTGTGGAGGAAGGGCACCCAGGAAGTGGGCTGGGTGGGTCAGTGGGAGGGAGGAGAGCTGTGGGGGATCCCAGACCTTTAACCCCGAATTCCTACCCAAGCCTTGTAGCTTTAGAGCCTCGACTCCAGTTTTATTTCTGTTCAATTTCACTTAATTATACATTTTTTTCCCCAAATATTATTACTTTAACTCTTGATCTCCCTCTCCCACTCATTACCGCCCTCCCCCATATAACTTCCCCATCTGTGGCAACTGATTCTGAGTCCTTTCTGCATTCCTCCCTCCCATAGCATGGCCCTTATCCGGGCACAAATGAGGACTTTGTTGATGAAGTGATGGGGTGGTAGTGTAGCCTGTACAACTTTTACACCTATAAGATTACGTATTCCGAAGCCATTCACACCAGTCTTGCTTATCTCGATACGCCGATACAGTCTGTTCCCCAGTGTTCCCTGCCCAGCTCTGATGCCGCAGAGCGTTTACCCTGTGTCCCCCTTCCCAGCTCTGATGGCGCGGAGCCTTGCCTGTGTCCCTGTTCCCTTATCCTGTTCACCCCTTAACAAACATTCAACATTGATGTGGCCTTATCTGGTGTACTGTGTGCAGTTTTGGGCCCCGCACTACAAGAAGGATGTGGAAAAATTGGAAAGCGTCAAGCGGAGAACAACAAAAATGACTAGGGAACTGGAACACATGACTTCTGAGGAGAGGCTGAGGGAATTGGGATTATTTAGTCTGCAGAAGAAACGAATGAGGGAGGATTTGATAGCTGCTTTCAACTATCTGAAGGGGGGTACAAAGAGGATGGATCTAGACTGTTCCGAGTGGTAGTAGATGACAGAACAAGGACTAATGGTCTTAAGTTGCAGTGCGGGAGGTCTAGGTTGGATATTAAGAAAAATGTTTTCCCAAGGAGGGGGGTGAAGCACTGGAATGGGTTCACTAGGGAGGTGGTGGAATCTCCTTCCTTAGAGGTTTTTAAGGTCTGGCTTGACAAAGCCCTGGCTGGGATGATTTAGTTGGGATTGGTCCTGCTTTGAGCAGGGGGTTGGACTAGATACCTCCTGAGGTCCCTTCCAACCCTGATATTCTATGATTCATAGAATCTATGGTTCCAATTTATCTTCTCTCTCCTGTTTGACTCAGTTTATATAGTAATATTCTCAGCTATACCTGAGCCAATCATTGTGCTGAAATTTAACTAACCAGTTCTAACATATTGTAACATAATTCTCTAACCAATTATATCCCACTATCCTAATTATCTTACACTTAGCAAAATTAATTATACAACAGACAGAAACAATTAGAGAACCAGACTGATTAACAGGGTAAAAGTGGTGGCCATAAAGATAAAACAATACAGAAATGAGTGTTTCACAACCACAACCATTGATAAGTGATTTATTGCCAGACAGTGTAGCCTGATTTGGAGTGTGTTAGTAATGTTGATTTAATTTATCCACATAATGTATTTCTATTTAATTAATTTTAATTAATTGATATTAAAATAATTATGGATATTAATTAGTATGGGCTTAGGCTCTCCAATTTGTTTGATCAGAAGAATAGTGAAAAGTGCAAGGTCATGCATTTAGGGATTAATAACAAGAATTTTGGTTATAAATTGGGGACACATCAGTTGGAAGTAACAGAGGAGGAGAAGGACCTCGGAGTATTGGTTGATCACAGAATGACTATGAGCCGCCAATATGATATGGCTGTTAAAAAAGCTAATGCGGTCTTGGGATGCATCAGGCAAGGTATTTCCAGCAAAGATAAGGAGGTGTTAGTACTGTTATACAAGGCACTGGTGAGCCCTCATCTGGAATACTGTGTGCAGTTCCGGTCTCCCACATTTAAGAAGAATGAATTCAAACTGGAACAGGTTCAGAGACGGGCTACTAGGATGATCTGAGGAATGGAAAACCTGTTTTATGAAAGGAGACTCAAAGAGCTTGGCTTCTTTAACCTAACCAAAAGAAGGCTGAGGGGGGATATGATGACTTTTTATAAATATATCAGAGGGATAAATATCAGGGAGGGAGAGGAATTATTTAAGCTCAGCACTAATGTAGACACAAGAACAAATGGGTATAAATTGGACACTAGGAAGTTTAGACTTGAAATTAGATGAAGGTTTCTAACCATCAGAGGAGTGAAGTTCTGGAACAGCCTTCCAAGGGGAGTAGTGGGGGCAAAAGACATACCTGGCTTCAAGACTAAGCTTGATAAGTTTACGGAGGGGATGGTATGATGGGATAGCCTAATTTTGGCAACTGATCTTTGATTATCAACAGATAAATATGCCCAGTGGTCGGTGATGGGATGTTGGATGGGGTGGGATCTGAGTTACTACAGAGAATTCTTTCCTGGGTGCTGGCTGGTGAGTCTTGCCCACATGATCAGGGTTTAGCTGATCGCCATATTTGGGATTGGGAAGGAATTTTCCTCCAGGGCAGATTGGCAGAGGCCCTGGAGGTTTTTTGCCTTCCTCTGCCACGTGGGGCATGGGTCACTTGCTGGAGGATTCTCTGCACCTTGAGGTCTTTAAACCACAATTTGAGGAGTTCAGTAACTCAGACATAGGTTAGGGGTTTGATACAGGAGTGGGTGGGTGAGATTCTGTGCCCTGCGTTGTGCAGGGGGTCAGACTAGATGATCATAATGGTCCCTTCTGACCTTAAAGTCTATGAGTATGAGAAGATAAAAGTTCGTCCTGAATCAGGGCTTCACAGATGTTCTAAAAAGACCTTCGGAGGCATGACAGGAAGCTCACACTGGGACAGATATAGTCATAAAGACCTTTTATTAAAATCAATGAAATAGTAAGCAGGTGGTAAAACAGAATTACAGAGTTGCAATTGTACTAGTTTTATTCAAGAGATACATATGATAATACAATATTATGTGCTGGAAACTTTGGTTAATACTCACACTCTTTTTTAATAACCTGGTGTTGGAAGATACAGGACCCCGTCTCTGGTGGTTCCGGCTTCACAGCTCTAGCAGAGGAAGCTAATGCAGAGCTGTTAAAGCTGTTTACTCTCTAACTGAACTCAATAAACCTTAAACTGAAATAAAGCGTAGGGAAACCAAGTGTAGCCTAGTCCCCCTAAAACTTAAAAGTTTGAAAAGGAACCAAGTTCGATCTATTAATAGTTAATAGGTGTCGTAGATGGGTAGCATCGATACGTTGTTGAAGATGGGGACAGTGAAGAGTAGATAGGTGGGTAGCTTGCCTCTAAAATGGAGAGATGAATCGCCTTTTTATAGGGCATTGGTTGTAAATCCTTCCTCTTATGCCCAAATTTCATCCTTCCCCCACAGAAAGGTGAGGGTACACTTACCCCATAGGCTAGTATGTCTGTGTGTATGGATGACAAGTATGTGCACTCTTGTGGTTTACTTGTTACGTCTGTGGGTACAACTTTGAAAAGTGCCCTTTGCCATCCTGCATTGTCTACTGGGTTAGGCAAAAATCTCGAGACATCTGGTGGGTGTTTTAGCTATTTGGGTCATCTCTACTCTTCTGGGAAAAGGGTCCCAATATAGATATGCTAAGTTTGTCTTAGCTTAATATACAGGGTTTTAGCCTGTTGGTCTCTTGTATTACAGCTAAACTTATTTTTAATATAAATCTGTAAACCTATTACATCAAATACTCAAATTTATAAGAAAAGATATATCTATGCAAGCAAGCAGATTAAACCTTAGGGCTACAACAGGATGCTCTCCAACTAAGTTTTCTTTAACCATCTTAAGATCTGTATTTTAATTTGGTGGTGATGGGCACTATCCGAACTGGATCATCTTCCTAACAGCCCAGTAGCACCTTATTTCAGTGTGACTGGTTTGGGGTGTGAGGAGGTGACCCTTCGCTTCCCATCTTATGGCTGCCCCTGTTCCTTAGCCAAAGGCCTTTGCCTAAGAACAAGGTCTCAGACTATCCTCGTGCAAGAAGGGCCATACACAGGCAGACTGTGATTTTGATTCTTTGGTTTTATACCCCTGTAACTAGCTAAGTGAAAAAATATACCTAAGTTCTTAAAGTATAGGCTTCACAGGCAGGCCTGAATATCTCTATTCTAACAGTGGGTTCTACCCCTTCCCCCATTCTGTGTCTGTCTTGTCTATTTAGATTGTAAATTCTTCAGGACATGAGCCATCTACTATCCTGTGTTTGTACTTGTCCAAGCACAATGGGGACCCACTGTTAGTTGGTCCTTAGGCACTAAGGTAATGAATATGATTTATAATAACAATAATTCTCCTGCCACTTCAAGCCAAGGAAGCTGGCCTTGGTATTTTACTGCTTAAAAATGAGCTGGGATTAAAACCATGGAATATTCTTTGACAAGTATCCCACAAATTCCACTGACTTCCCTTGTTTTCTTTGCCTGGAATAGGGTTTCCAATTTCCAAACCTGATGTGATCTCGCAGTTCGAACGAGGGGAGGAACCATGGGTCCCCGACCTCCAGGCCTCTGAGAAAGAAGTGCTCCTGAGAGCTGCCTGCACAGGTGAGGAATTGGTTAAACCAACCCAACAACTGTTTAGGAATGCAGGAAACATTTGGCATGACCTACAAAGACCTTGTGAGCTCTCCGAGTTCAGGATTGTTCCCTGCAGATGTGGAATGATTATGGCAGATGTCACTCATGGCTTCCCTCCTACCCTGAATGACAACTGGCAGCAGGTCCCTCCTTGATCTCACTTTCCCCTGAGTGTTCTGGTGATATGTGGACCCAGAACTGATCCCTTCCTCTCTCCTCTGGGTAAGGGTTTGGGGGAAATCAGATCTCTGAGATTTCCTTTCTTTCTGGCACAGAAAGTGACCTCTGTCTGGATTCTCTCTGTCTTTCATTCAGGTGATGGGATGGTGAATGAGAATGAGGAGAAACCCCAGCAGGAAGGTGCTCAGCAAGAACAACCTCATGGTACGTTTTCAGGAAGATCCAAAGGGAAAATTTCCAGGAGTTGTGCATGCCGAGAAAAAGCAAAAGCCTGTGAGACTCGGCAGACTCAGCAGATGCCAGAGGAAAACTTCAGTAGCCACTCAGACCTTATTACACACAAGAGAATCAACTTGGAATGGAGACGCTACACATGCCACGAATGCGGGAAAAGCTTCAGTGGGACCTCTGCCCTTATCAGACACCACAGAACCCACACTGGAGAGAAACCCTACATGTGCTCTGAGTGCGGAAAAAGCTTCGGTCAGCACTCAACCCTTACCACACATCAGAGAATTCACACAGGAGAGACGCCCTACATGTGCTCCGAGTGCGGGAAAAGCTTCAGTGATCATTCAGCCCTTACCACACATATGAGAGTCCACACAGGAGAGACGCCCTACACATGCCCTGAGTGCGGGAAAAGCTTCATTGATAGTTCAAGCCTCATCTCACATCAGCGAATCCACACTGGAGAGACGCCCTACACATGCTCTGAGTGCGGGAAAAGCTTTAATCACAGCTCTACCTTGAGCAAACATGGGAGAATCCACACGGGTGAGAAACCTTATGGATGCTCTGAGTGCGGGAAAAGCTTCAGTCGGCGTTCAGACCTTATTACGCATCAGAGAACCCACACAGGGGAGAAGCCCTACACGTGCTCTGAGTGCGGGAAATGCTTCAGTCAGCGCTCAACCCTTATCGCACATAAGAGAATCCACACAGGGGAGACACCCTACACATGCTCTGAATGCGGGAAAAGCTTCAGTCAGCACTCAACTCTTATCTCACATGAGAGAATCCACACGGGAGAGAAGCCCTACACGTGCTCCGATTGCGGGAAACGCTTTAATCACAGCTCTACCCTGAGCACACACAGGAGAATCCACACGGGTGAGAAACCTTATGGATGCTCTGAGTGTGGGAAAAGCTTCATTCATAGTTCAGCCCTCATCTCACATCGTAGAATCCACACAGGAGGGACGCCCTACATGTGCTCTGAGTGCGGGAAAAGCTTTGGTCATCACTCAGCCCTTATCACACATCAGCGAATCCACACGGGTGAGACGCCTTACACATGCTGAGTGTGGGAAAAGCTTTAATCACAGCTCTGCCTGAGGAAACATGGGAGAATCCACATGGCTGAGAAACCTTATGGAGTGTGGGAAAAGATTTAGTCAGCGTTCAAACCTTATCTCACATCAGAGAGCCGACACAGGAGAGAAGCCCTAGACATGCTCTTAGTGCAGGTAAAGCTTCAATTGGACTTCAAACCTTATCACGCATCAGAGAATCCACAGGGAGACGCCCTTCACATGCTCTGAGTGTGGGAAAAGCTGCAGACGGAGCTCTGACCTGACCTGATTATACATCAGAGAATCCACACTGGTGAGAAACCTTAAGGATGCTCTGAGTGCGGAAAAAGCCTCAAAAATAGCTCACACCTTATTAGACGTCGGAAAATCCACACGAGAGACCTGTAACACACGTCTTGATTAGGGCTGGCCAAATATTTTTTTTTTCTTTAATAATCACATTTGCTAATTCCCACATAGTGATCTGTGCACCATCTTCACTGTGGTCTCAGGTCCACCAGATGAGTTGCCTACTTCTGCCTTTTGCAGCTCACCCTTCTTTGGGGTCAGTCCTGAGATCTCTTCTATCAACTCCTTTCCTTTTGAGTCTTAGGAACATGTGTCCCTCCAGCCAGGTTGTTCTGTTTCCAGTGCGTGAATCATTATCAAAGTTACTGGAATCCAAATGCTCCATGCCTTGAGAGCCATATGCTGGTTTGGGTTTGTTAGTGATGTTGGTATCTGTAGCTTAAGAAAACAATTTTAGTTGCGAGATATGAGCCCATTTTAGCTTGACCTCTTTATCCGTTACACCAAAGGGCTGAGCCGGTCCACAATAGAATATGGACCTATCCATTTACATTCCAAATTGTGCTCCCTTCTATCCAATTTTAAATACATAACCAGATCTCTGGGATCCCAGAGCTGGGAGTTACCAGCTTTTTGCTTATGGAGTCTGTTATTCATTTTATCAATGGCCTCATTAATCCGGTATTGCAAGGTTAATTTGTCCTCCTGTAATTGTTTGAGCCACTGAAAATAATCATGTTGTGGTGTTACCACATCTATTTCCCCTGATCCTAAACCCATCTGTGTGGGATCAATCATCAGTTTCATCAGCTGTCCAAATAAAATTTGAAATGGCTGGATTTTTGTTTTCAGCCGGTTGCTACTGCGGATGGCAGCCAGAATTAGAGGCAGCTTCTCTGGACAATTTTTCCCAGTATTACTTACCACCTTACGTAGGGCTTCTTTAATAGAACAATTCATGTGCTCTACTTGCCCTGATGATTGAGGGCGATAGGGGATGTGAAATTTTTGTTTAATACCTAAGGCTTGTAATAAGCTAGTAAACATTTTCCCTACAAATGCTCCTCCATTGTCTGAATCTATTATCTCAGGAGTTCCATAATGACAGATCACCTCAGTAAATAATTTTTTTGCAGCTTCTGTGGTGGTGTTTCTTCTAGTGGGGAATGCCTCTACCCAACCAGAGAAGGCATCTAAGATTACCAGTAGGTACCGGAATCCCTCTTTGCTCCATGGCAATTTGTCTATGTAATCAATTTGTATTCTATGCCAGGGACCTACTCATCTCTGGTGCATAAGGGGCTGGTAATGTGGTGGCCGGGCTTTATCCTGAGCACACCTGATGCAATTTTGAACCCAAGTTTTAACAGCATCTTCCATTCCTTTCCACTGGGCTACCTCTTTTAGCCTGCTTAGCGTCCCTTCCACTCCCTCATGCATGAACTGATGTGCAACATTAACCAGTTCCTGTTTTTCTATCTTTCCTGGGGTTCTGTTTGGGGAATTTAAACAGTTATTGTTATTAACAAGTTCATCAATTGACTGCGGATCCCCCATTATCTTTCCCGCCTGACTTCTAGTTGCTACTGCAGTTATATCATACTGCCGTGCTATACCATCTACTTTATTATTCCAAAAAGCCTCGGGGGTGTTCTGTCTTCTATGTGCCTTTACGTGCCTGATCTTTAAACAGCCAGGATGTTGTGTTACCCACTGGTAAATCCATTTCCACTCCTCTACATACAAAATGCCTTTCTCATCTGCTGCCTTCCACCCATTTCTTTCCCAGTCATGCATCCAGTATTGTATTCCCTTGACACAGAAATCACTATCTGCATAGATAAACACAGGTCTGGGGTTGTTCTTATATTGCTGTAGTACCCGATATATGGCATGGAGTTCAGCATGCTGGGCTGACCCATGATCCAAATATCCCTGTAGTATTTCCTCTTCTAAGTTAATTGCTGCATATTTAATTTTCCTTATGCCTTTAAGCACCATTGAGCTCCCATCTGTGAACCACACGTATCCCTCTATCCCAATGGTATCTAGTTCCTCCAAGGGGAGTGCCTGTATCAGGGCTATTCGTTGCTCTAATGTAACCTCGGGGCAGTCATGTTTATTTCCTTTTTCAATTAGAGCGTGAGTCAATAGGTCAGGTCTAGACACGGTCTCGGTGGTGACTCCTCTGTTTATCAATGTGAGGGTCCACTGAGCCATGCGGGTGTTTGAGACCTTGCCCCCAACCAGTTTCCCACACAGAATGTACTTTAAAGGGGTGCAGGTACTTTGGATTGTTAGGGGAGCCGTTCCAGTTAGGGGTTCAAAAGACTGGACTGCCCACACCGCTGCCAAACATTCCCTCTCACAGGGATCAAAATTCATTTCTGGCCCCTGTAACTTCCTAGATTCGTAAGCTACCGGTACCAGTTTATCTTCTTCATTCTTTTGGAGGAGAGTAGCTGCTAATGCCAGGTCGTTAGCCACGAGTCGGATTACAAACGGCTGGGACTCATCTGGGAATTGCAGAGCAGGGGCTGTCGGGGCTTTTTGTTTAAGCACCCTTAGAGCCTCCTCTTGCTTTGACCCCCACTCCCACTTTACCTTTTTCTTAAGCAGTTTCCATAAGGGCAGTGTAATCTCAGCATATTTATAAATATGAGATCTTCGAAAATTAAACCCTCCCAACAAGACTCATAGGGAATGTTGGTTGGTAGGAGCTGGCATTTCTATCAGGGCTCTTACTTTTTGTTGGTCTACCTGCCTCCCTTCCTTTCCTATAACAATGCCTAGATAAGTCACTTGAGATTGGATCAACTGGGCTTTTTCTAAGGTAACCTTAAAACCAGTCTCTTGGATTAGAGCCAAAACATTTTCAGTTAATCATGTTACCTGTGCCTCAGTTTCCCCAAAAATTAAAATATCTACATAGGAAAACACAAAGGACCAATCTTGTGGGCTAAGGCGATCCAGCATGTCTATCACATGTTTGTGAGCTATAGCTGGGCTACTGTGAAATCCTTGGGGTAGACACTGGAATGCCCATTGATGCCCATTGACCGTGAAGGCAAATCTATCCTGTGAGTCTGGGTGCAATGGGATAGCAAAGAAGCAATTAGCCAAATCAATGACTGAGAAATACTTTGAAGTAGCCTGAACCTTTTGAATTACCTGAGTCATGTCGGCTACTATAAGGCTCATAGGGATTGTGCCTTTGTTAACACGCCTATAGTCAATAGTTAAACACCAAGATTTGCCGTCTGCCTTGAGGACTGGCCAGACGGGAGAGTTAAAAGGGGAGTTAGTTTTTTGAATGACCCCCTGCTGTTCTACGTCCTGGACTGTTTGCTGTAACTGTGTTTCAGCCTCCTTGGGATAGAGGGGTATTGTTTTTGACGGGGTACCAAATCCCCAGTGATTTTTACACAAGCCTGTATTTTCCCACAGTCTGTTTTTTTTTTTTTTTAGTCCAGATAGTGGGGAATTTTGAGCGCCACACCTCAGCTTGCTGAGTTATTGTGGTGGCGGCTACTGGTCCCCCTTTGGTTAGAGGGGTCCTCTGTTCCACTTTTCCCTTATGGGGAGGGGGCATGTCCAGTTTCCATAAAGTGCTCCGTGGTAAATCAATTATTATGCAATTTTTAAATAGCCAGTTTGTGCCAAGAATCGTATCATTTGTCATGTCTGGGGTCTGGATCAGATCTCCGTGGGTTCTAAACGCTTGCATGGAGAACGGCACTTCTGCTCACTCCCATCCTGTACTGGGCATCCCTTGAAAGGACTGCAGTGTGACTTGTTTGATTCTAGTGCCGGCTGATGGCTGAGCTCTAATTAGCGAAACTGCAGCGCCTGTGTCAATTAAAGCCAATGTAGGAGCACATGTGCCCTGCCGGATATAAATACATGGTCGACCTTCGGGGTCCCATGCAATTTTACTGATGAACCTCCAACGTGGTGCTCCTACATATGGAGGAGGCTCAGTATCCAGAGGGTCTCCCTATACCGTATCTCCTGGGAATGGGAGAGGGTCCGTAAATACAGAAGGAGAAGGGGGAGGGAGAGGAGCTGTCGGTGTTAGTATGCTCGCTACTCTCCTCTCCTTAGAAAACATCTGAAGTTTAAAAGCTTCTGCCAATAAGTTCCGTGTGGGTGCCCCGTCCCACTTGTCTCTATCTGCCCCGTGTTGCATTAACACCTTCCAGGCCATGCGGCAAGCGTCTCTTTCAGTTAACTCTTCCTTGCCTGGAGCTGGGGTGTCTGTTTTAAATTTCTGGAGGGAGGTCTGGGTACAAATTATCCCTTTGTCTTCCTCCATAGTACCCTCTACCCCGAGATCTACCTCTAGTGTGTGCTCCCCGTGCCCCAGTTATGCCTTTATTGCTGCTTTCATTAGAATAAGTAACCAGGGGGTCTAATGCTGCAACATACGCCACTCGTTCCTTTTTTATGGTAGGGGCAGGACCAGAATATGTAAGTATTTGCCGGACCATGTCTCTTAGTTCCCGTAATGTGGCAGGCTGGCCGGGTTGCCACACTCCCAGTCTCATTGCATAAAACAGTTGTAAGGAGGCCGCGCATTCTCTTAAAGAATCTACACTGAAAGGCACCAGGTCCAGTTTAGTGGCCATATCACGTGTAACTACGCCAGCCATCATCTGCATGAGACCCCATCGGGTTAAAAACGTTTCGGGGTCCTCATCAGTTTCCTGTGAAATCGCAGTGGCTTGGGCCATGATATTACGCCTGCCCATTAGTTCTGCAAATTTTGTCAGAACATCCATTAGCTGGTAATCCCCATCAATCCTGAACCTGTCTATAAGCCCCCGCATATCTGGAGCTGCACAAATGCTCATTAAGCAGTGCAGTTCTTATGAGTTTAGATCCTCCCTTTCTCCCACTACAAGAGCATTCACACTCCATCTAGAGAAATTTTCCCATTTTAAAATCCCCAGCCACTTTGCCATGGCCTGGAGATTGGAGGCAGAAACAGGCGCTGTTGTTACTGTTTCACTCCCACCACCCTCTTTCATGGTGGTGATTGTTTTCTTTGTTATTGTTGAAATGGCCTTTTGGCTCTCGGAGGAGGAATCTACCCAAATATCCCCTTCCCAATCTCCAGAGGGGTCTAAAAAGTGTGCCCCAACTGGGGTCTCAAATATCGCTTCTCCTGAAGTTACTGCTGCAACTTGACTGTTTGCAAATTCCACTTTTTGTTCTAGTTGTTTGATAAGGGATTTACAGTGGTTATGGTCAATAGGGCCTTTCCCCTGTTCTAAAGTTAACTTTTTGACCATTCCCTGTAAAACCTGGTTTTCTTTTTCAATTCTCTCCTGTAAGATTTGAGAGTGTTGTTTTAACTCTCTGTACTCATCCTTAAAGGAGTCTAGCTGGGTTTGGCTGCTAATGGGCAAACATTTCCATTTCTCTGCTTCTGCAGCAGAGGCTTGTAAATCTTGGTGCAGTTTCTCCTTTTCATTTTCACATTCAGCCAATCGAAGGAATACCTCATTACAGGTTTTCCATAGAAGCCAACTGCAGCAGCTTCTTTTTTTATTGGAGTTGAGGGTTTATATATTAATATATATTGAGCCAATTTATCTTCTAGGTCTGAAATCGTATGGACATCAGCTAGCACTTGATCAGACCAAGGGCTGTGTCCAAATTTTTGCAAAATTTGTTCAAAAGGGGTAACATCTTTTACAAACACCAATTTTTCAGTCCCCTCTCTGGGAGCCTTCTTAAAAGACTGCTTACCTTTAAACATTTTCTAGTGTACCCAACCTCCTATTGGGATTACAACAGCAATGCTTATTCTCTTTACCTGGAGCAAGAAATTTAATTCTTCTCCCTTCTTTCTACTGCCGGCACTCTACGACCGGGGGAGTGAGAAAGCTACTTCTCCTCCTCTCTATACCCGGCCTCCTACCACCGGGGGTGTGCACCTCTTAATGATCGATCACTTTCCAATACTCAGTATTAAAGTTTGTTTCTTTACTCAATAAATGCTCGTGGTACCTTCCCCCTTTTGCAATTCTCCACCAGAATGTTGTACTCAAAGTACTATACAGGATCTTTTCCAGGGAGATTAAGGCAAAACGCCACATTTATTAGTAATACAGGTATCAATACTCTATGATATGCATATGAGATATATATCACAGTTGTGAAAGTAGAATGAATTATATTGTGAAAATAGAAAGGATTAAAGAAATGCTGTCTGTACCTTTAAGCAAAATTGTTGGAATGCTGCAATCCAGGTGTCAGGAATACAGACATTAACATAGAACAATTGCACCGTTTAAGGGCAATTGGTGAAGCATTAGCCTTAGATGGATAACAGTTAGTAAGGAAGTAGGATATGCATGCTGTGCCCCAGGTGAATTTTACAGTTTTGCTTTCTTTGTCCCTTTGTCTAATTCCCACTCTTTTATCTGTATAAATAAGATAGTTTATGCCTTGCATGGTGCTTACGTTATCTGGGTGCTACTGGCGGAGCACTGCGCTAATAAAACAGAGTGGTCTGACAAACTGTGAGTCCTGAGTCTAACTTTGACAATTTGGAGGTTCCACCGAGATGGCAACCGTCTTCACTGGGGCTGTGTGATTCCTGACCGTTTTTGTAGGATGACCGTGGTAGCCGGCACCTGGGCATTTGGCCTGAGCGGTCATCCACTAGAGCGGAAAGGCGCATAGCCACAGTGAGGTCTACGCCATCAAACCTGTTGGTTCCCACTCTGTTCTGGTAGGGATCCCAGGATCTGACATCAGGAATCTAGTCAGGTAATTATTTCTGTGTTTTGTCCGGACTGAGGACTGTTCTGTCTCTGTGTCTATCTGTACTCTTGTGGAGTGTTTGAGTCTGGGTGCCGTCTCCGTCCGGGGATCGGCCGACCAAGGGGTTCCTGTCCCCACGGTCTGAGTGGAATCTGCACAATCGCAACCGCACCGCACTTTGGGTAGAACCCCTGGTGTGAAAGCAAGGGCGATTGAGGTAGTAGCCTGTGGGTTCCTTTTGTGTGTTACACTGGGCATCGCTCTGACGAACCCAAATTTCCTTCTTGTGTGATCGGTGTGTAAAGTCCTCTTGTATTGGTAAACAGACATCTAAGTTGGGACAGTTCCCTAAATGAACACCGGCTCATTTTATGTATTTAGGATGGGTCCGAACTCCTGTAAAAAGGGTCCAGACTCCCGTAAATTTCTGGAAAAATGGTCTAGACTAACTCAGGGGGATCCCAAAACTCAGTGGCCACTGTTAAAATCTTGGAACAAAGACTGAGTGGACATCTTAAAGGACAAACTCGGCCAACCTGAAACTAAATTGGCTTAAGGAGAGGTTAATTGTTTCATGCAGTGGTGGCAAGAGGCAAATCATAGGTGGACAAAATCAAAACTCGTCTCTCTCAAATATTCAAATAATAAATTAAAAGCTTTATTAAAAGCCTCCTCTCCCACCACCAGACTGAGCGCTCCGCTTTACCCCGTTCTCCAAACCCCGGATCGATCCAACCCCCTTCATACTCCCATCTCATTGTAAAAAGGACAAAAAGCCCCTTGTTCTGTTCCCCTTTGTTATCTGCCTCAAAAACTGATTCTTTAGTGTTCCACTACCAATTCAGCAAGGAGGGTGGGCTCCTCAACTAGCACCCACCCTTCCTGGTCCCTTTCCTTGAACATTTCTTTCAAAATTGTGAAGTGACCACAATAGCACTCACAAATGGTTCATTGGAAAAAGCAGGATCGGGCCCAGGCAAGCAACAGATAAAGAAACTGAAAAACAGGTTCAAAGCCCTAAGGGAATAGTGTCAGGAGTAAGAAAAGCAGTAAGTGCAGGCATGAACCCCTGGAACAATACTTAAAATGGTGAAATCTGAGGTGATAAAGGTGTCATTTTTGGGACATAAACAAGTGATTTAAGGAAAGAGTGAAAAATTAACTCTACAGAGGCTGGAGAGAATTAAGCAGTTAAACTTTGTGAAAACGTTAAAAAGGACCAAAATTCTTGGTTTCTTTGCAGCCATTCTGAAGGGAAAATGGGCCCTTTTCCAGAAGAATTCTTGTAAATAATCCAAATATATATACAGCTATGTAAAAACAAAGCAGTGTAAAGAAATGTTAAGGAAAAGAAAATGTGAATGTATCTATTTGTCTGTGAAAATATGTAACATTCTAAGAATCTAAACCAACACATCTGGTTTGTAAAACTCCTGTTTTCTAGGTGTAAGATAAATTGGTTTTGGTTTTAATGCCACTAAAAATTCATTTGACTCTTTAATTCAAAGTTGCAAAACTGACAGACCTTTTTGCAAGACCCAGGTAATTAGTGCTGTTTGGCTTTGGGTTTTAGCATTTAACCCTTCAGGGGTATCTTGATTCTTTACAAAAATTAAAATATTTGATTCTTTACAAAAATTAAAATATTTTTAAATAAAGACCAAGTCATGGCTGCAATAGGGCAGTCAAAATCAGGAGAATAGGGAGAGATTCTGGAGTCTTTTTGTTTGGTTTGGTTTTTTTTGTAACAATAGCAGATAAGAGCTGTAATGAAAGAATAAGAAATTAACAGTGACCATCTGAAGCAACAGCAGAGATGAGGTGCACAAAACAAAAAGAAGCAATGTTAAAAACACTAAGCCTTAAAATGGCTCTGTGTAAACAGATGGTCACTTTGATAGGAGTACATGAAAACTCTGTAAGAACAAAAGAAACAGTTACACCTTATGTAAAAATTAATATGGCTAATGTTTTTTAAAAAGTTATAGTATAGAAAGAATGTGCATTTTCCCTAGGACATGTGCAGTGTATATTGTAGAAAGGGGTTTAAAAAAAAAAAGCAAATGAAATGTGCTGCTGAATTAAAATCCTATTAGGGCTCCAAAAAGAGCCGCAATAGGCTGTATTTTCTTTTTCAGATCCCTGTGTCTTGAGACAGAGGCTCTGAGCTCTGCTGATGGCTTTAAATCCAAAAGTCAAGCCTGTGTTCATGCAAATTACCTAACTGATAAAGAAAGGTGAGAACTGCCAGCACAAAAGAAGCTGCAAATAAATAAAATACCTGGTCAGCAAATAAATTGCCTACATAAAAGGCATGGTATAACAAGATACCTTTAATAGATTTGATGCTAATGTTATTGTTAATGTTAAACATTGAAATAAATTTAATGTTAGTAAGTACCCCTGTAACAAGTTAGTGTATGATTTTTGGAAAAATCCTTTAAAGTAATATGGTAATGATGCTTCTCAGCTATTACCTGTGAATAAACTTAAAGCTTAACACAGCAGGAAAAACATTACAAACTTGGTCTGCTATATAAGAGGAAAAACTTGAGGTACACCACCTCATGAATTTAATAACTAAACAGTGGAATAATTTTTGCATAACCCTTAAAATGTAGAAGCCATTAAAACCTGGCCTGCCTATAGAACAAAAAAAACACAAGAAAATATGGGGTAATTCCTGTTTTGCCTGCAATCAGGAAGGGTATTTGTAAGAGAATGGAATCTTTAAGCAATAATCAATGCCACCCCAAAAGGGGTCAAAAAATGTTCTTTGTCTTTCAGATAGTCCAAAGTACTCTATAATGGGCTATGTGTATGTGTTAATTCTTGGGGAGAAGTGTTTAAAAAGTGTTAGCAACCCACCAGAAGACAAATGTAAAGGTAATGTAAGTACTGTGTTTACCAATAGTCACATTTACTATTTGCCACAACAACAACATCAACAGTCTCAGCTTACTGTGAGCACTGATTTAGCTGAGTTCTCTATCAATCTTGGCATTGAATGGCAAACAGTTACCAATCATCTGTTAAAAGGTAAAAAGGTAACATAGTTCCTAAAAAAAAATAATGTGGAAAACTGGACTATGCATATTATACACGCAAATGGGGACATGTTAAGAATTGCCACTGCAGAAAAACATAACAGCTTACCATTGGTATAACATATTTTCTGGATGGTCTCCCACAACTACTGGCATACTAATGTTACTACCTCTAATTGTTTTTGGTTTTAAATTCTATGTGTTTAATTAAAATGGTTAAAATGTGCTGGTGGATAAAACAAATGTATGCAAAGCTAAAGCCACAGGCTCAAATCACCTCCCAGTAATTTCTACTACATGGACTAAATAAGAAGTGACACTGGCGATTAATAATCTTAGTGTCAAAAGAGGGATATGTAGAAGCTGGATTTTATAATGTACTATGAGAATTAATGTACAATTTGATTTCATCCTGCTAGTTGGGCCCTCTCTAACTCTTTTTGTTTTAAGATTTAAGTAGTAAGAGACAGGATTCTCTATTGTGTCTATGTTAAGTAAATTAGAGAAACATTGAAGGCCTGGGTCTCAATGTAAATTGTCTTGGTTATTCATTGTAAAACTTGCAAGGTTTAATTTACAATACTTTTTTGCTCGATATAAAATACTACTGTTTGTATTCTCAATCTATTTGTGTGAATGAGGAATGTATTCATCAGGAAAAGATAAGGTGTGAAGGCCATTGTTATAGCCAGAGTCAAGGAAGAAGTAGTAAAGAGACTTAAAGAACATCAAAGAATCACCAGGCACTGCTTACTACCCCGATGGCTGTTAAACTGTCTGGCATCTCAGAGTGCATCTTTGCAGTGTAAGAAAGCACCACCCCCAGTGAACCAATCATCATCTCAGGACCACGCAGAGTCAGTTTTGACTCCAGAAGAAGACGTAGAGGAAGAGCCTGCAATACCTTACAATCTATGCTCTCGTAAGGGTTGCCGGAAGCAGACGACTACATAAAGCAAGGCTCAAGAAGAAGCAGTAGTGAGCCTAGCACCTGCTGCCTGGTAGACATAAAACTGTGACTGCAGTTCCCTCAGTTGAGGCTGTCAGAACCAGAAGGGCCTGCCTCCAACATGCACCTCTGGTGGTGCCTGTTCCTTGGCTGTTGGTGTCTTAAGGTCTGGGGAGTCCACAATGACAATTCTTTTATCCAG
The DNA here is from genome assembly GCF_007399415.2 of Gopherus evgoodei. Classification (NCBI taxonomy): domain Eukaryota; kingdom Metazoa; phylum Chordata; order Testudines; family Testudinidae; genus Gopherus; species Gopherus evgoodei. Next base: position 575,476 of record NW_022060081.1, on the reverse strand, counting down.
CAGCAAGTGTGGATAGCTCAGACCCTTAATATTTCTAAATGCTAGTTCTGCAGCCACATCCCAGCCCACTCTCAAACTGGTGTTCCTGTCCTGGCTTCCCATTCAATTCCCCAGACCTCACTGGAGGACCTTGTCCGTTTAACACAATATGGAACAGTAATGACACCTGGGAAGAGGCTATTGGCAGTTCCTTTATCCCACTTGGGGGAGTAATACACCAGGCAAAAAGGCTCCTGAGGTTACAAGCAGTAGTTAAAATAATGGCAAATAAAACCAGAGAAAGTTTAAGAGCCTTGGCCAAAGAAACAGAGGCAATCTGACAGGTGGCCTTCCAGAACCGTCTGGCATTGGACATAGTGCTGGCGGCCAAAGGAGGGATCTGTGCTCTCATTGGAAAACAATGTTGTCTGTTTATACCTGACGATACCAATGAGGTAATAGATCGCGCTAGCCACTTAGAACAAATCGCTTATCTTCCCCATAAAGAGTCGAGTTCTTTATGGAAGTGGCTAAGTAACCTGTTCAATTTCTCTGGCATAGGAAACTGGTTGTTTCAGAGAGCCTTAGCTATCCTGTTTAGAATCTTAGTGATTTCTGTATGCTTTCAGTTAATCTCCTGTTGTATCCAGAATTGTGTCACCCAGATGACTGCCCCAAAACAGAGTGCTAATATGATGATTTTGAATATCATTGATGAACAAAGAGATAAGGAATGGTTAATTTGTGGAACCCAGTAATTGTTGGTCACTGCGTGCGCTTGACCAAAAGGAGGGATTGTGAAAGTAGAATGAATTATATTGTGAAAATAGAAAGGATTAAAGAAATGCTGTCTGTACCTTTAAGCAAAATTGTTGGAATGCTGCAATCCAGGTGTCAGGAATACAGACATTAACATAGAACAATTGCACCGTTTAAAGGCAATTGGTGAAGTATTAGCCTTAGATGGACAAGAGTTAGTAAGGAAGTAGGATATGCATGCTGTGCCCCAGGTGAATTTTACAGTTTTGCTTTCTTTGTCCCTTTGTCTAATTCCTACTTTTTTATCTGTATAAATAAGATAGTTTGTGCCTTGCATGGTGCTCACGTTATCTGGGTGCTATTGGCGGAGCACTGCGCTAATAAAACAGAGTGGTCTGACAAACTGAGTCCTGAGTCTAACTCATGCATTCACGCACACACACAGACACAAACATACTCCGTCTTGCTGTTGTTACCAACTAGTTGCTACCCTTAACTGCACTGGCCAGGTGAGTTAGACAGGGGAGGGGTGGAGCCGGGCTTCTGCCGATCCAGATCGATGCTCCGATGGTGACAAGACCAGACCCGGGGTCCTTCTGCAAGACACCTCGCATTTATAGCAGCTTCCCTCTTATGCAAATCTAGACCAGATTCAAAATCTGGGTCTGTGTCCGTTGGTCTTTGTGCTGCTTTTCTCTGGGTGTTGTCCCAATGCTGCTCAAAGAGGGTGTTTTCTAAAGAAGGTGCTTGCTTCTAATCCCTGAGGCCGTCAATATGTCTGCTCTTCTTTATTGGGCCTACTTGACAAGTTGTATTGTCCTTTGCTCTGGCTCCCATTCCCTCTTCAACTGTTGTAGCTGTCTGGAGGTGGGTGTCTTCCAAGCCTCACTCATTCACACCTCATTCAGTCAATAGGGCAATTGATTACAGAGTGGGGGGAAGATCTTATTCTACTTTTAGCAAAAAGGCATATGTTTTCTTTTACTTTAACTATACTATCCTTAGGGGCTATAACATTTGATACAAAGTTTTCTACCAATTTTCTGTATAGGGATCTAATACAAAGCTGTATGAAAATAAAGAGGCACAATGCCAAGTCATATGAAATACAAAATAACATCATGCCAGATGCAATGTCATAAAGATACTTAATACAGAAAGATACTTAATACAAAATAACACAATGCAACGTTATAGAGATTTAAAGAGAGAGTTAATACAGAGATTTCTCTACATAAGCATAATCTAGCTAGGAAGCTTTATAGACTAAAAAGGAAACTCTGTAAAGATAGATACAGACTTGTGGTTACTATGCTCTGCAACCAAATACCTCTCTAAGCTGACTCGAGCATTTTTGAGTCTAGCAAATTGACCACAATTAGTCGCATAGAGTAGAGATGAGCCGAGCACAGATGCACAGTTCAGAAGTTCAAAACAACTGCAAATACCACACTGAAACATTTGGCCACCTTTATTGGTTGACCTGTTTTAAAACACGGCCAGCAAATACCGTATAAAAAGAGTTTAAAGGTGCAAGAGTGTGTGTGTGAGAGAGAGTTAAAGGTGCAAGTGTGTGTGTGTGTGTGTGTGTGTGTGTGTGTTGACCTAAAAGAGATCACTCTTTGTCAGGCTCCACGTACACCCCCTGAACCAAAGGGACTTGTGCGTCACTGACTATCTGTGCCTTGCCAGTGCAGGAAACAGTCGACTGAAAAGACGGTTACTCACCTTTGTAACTGTTGTTCTTCGAGATGTGTTGCTCATATCCATTCCAGTTAGGTGTACGCGCCGCGCGTGCACATTCGTCGGAAAACTTTTACCCTAGCAACTCAGTGGGCCGGCAGGTCGCCCCCTAGAGTGGCGCCACCATGGCGCTCCATATATACTCCTGCCGGCCCACCCGCTCCTCAGTTCCTTCTTGCCGGCTACTCCGACAGTGGGGAAGGAGGGCGGGTGCGGAATGGATATGAGCAACACATCTCGAAGAACAACAGTTACAAAGGTGAGTAACCGTCTTTTCTTCTTCGAGTGATTGCTCATATCCATTCCAGTTAGGTGAATCCCAAGCCGTACAAAGGCGGTGGGGTCGGAGTGAAATGTGGCAGAATAAAACTGCCGAGCCAGAGGCTACAGCCTCTCTTGACTGCTGAACCAGGGCATACTGCGAAGCAAAGGTAAGGACCGAGGACCAATGGAGCTTCGCGACAGGTCTCGTGGGTAGAAACACGAGCCAGCAAGGCGGCAGATGAAGCCTGAGCCCTGGTAGAATGCACGGTGATGTGGCTTGGGGAAATATGAGCCAAATCATAACAAGTGGGGATGTCCGCCATCACCCAAGATGAGATCCTCTGAGAGGAAAACAAGCAAGCCCTCCCTTTGGCCCGCTACCGGGGCAGAGCTGGGGCACCTTAGGAAATGATTCTGTCAGCACAATATAATGCGAGCACTCCACAGATGTCCAAGGAGTGCAACGGTTATGCCCATTGCGTTGAGCTGTGGGTAACATGAAAGGCCAAAACACCTTAGGGAGGAAAGCCGGGTGCGGTCATAACTGCACCTTGTCTTTGTGGAACCTTCGTAAGAGCTCTGATCTCAGAGACCCGTCTGGCCAAGACTAGGTTGAGGTCCCAGGGCGGGGCTGGGCGGCGCACCCGAGGGTGCAAGCGCTCCAAGCCCTTGAGGGACCTCGAATCCATAGAGCGTGGGACACTGAACGTCCATCTTAGCCTGCTGGAAGGTAGGGATGGCCACTGAGAGTGTCCTCAGCGATGATACCGCCAGATCCTGCCGCTGAAGGCCAGAGGCAGGCCAAATAGAGGGGATCGAGACCTCAGCAGGAGCAAGATCGAGCGTACTGCAGCTGTAAAGGAAACGCTTCCACCTGGCTCGGTACGTTGACCAGGTGGAAGGCTGCCTGTCACCCCGACTCAGGTACGCAGGAGCCACCGTGAGGCGAAGAGGCTGCAGGTCCGAGTGACGAAGCCTGTCATTGCCCTGAGTGATGAGGTCTGGGCTGACAGGCCGAGCAACGTGGTATGTCAGTGCTGCCTGGACCACTCTGGAGTGATCATGATGATGCACGCTCTGCCCCTGCGGAGTTTGAGCAGGACGTAACGAACCAGTGGGAACAGTGGGGAGGCATAATGCAGTTGGCCGTTCCACGGCATCAGGAATGCGTCCAAGATCGATTCCGAGGAGAGACCTTGGAAGGAGCAGAACACCTGGCATTTCCTGCTCTCGCGGTGAGCGAACAGGTCTGTGTGAGGAAACATCTCCACTTCCGGAAAGCGGGACGCCTCACATGGGGCAGAGTGATCACTCGTAAGACAGGAAAAACCTGCTGAGTCAAAGAGTTAAGACGTTCCGAACGCCTGGGAGAAAGGACGTCGCCAGCTCCATCGAGTGGGCCATGCAAAAGACCCGGAAATGGATGGCCTCCTGACAAAAAAAAAGGGGGGAGGACTATGTCCCCCCTGAATACTTATGAAGCACCTGGCCCTTGTGTTGGCTGTAAACACCGAGATACAACGGCCTCGCAGCTGCCGCTGGAACCCCTGGCATGCCAGGCGGACTACTCTCATTTTTGGGGCATTAACGAGGAATGCCAGCTTCTTAGAAGACCAAAGGCCTTAAGCTCGGAGGCGACCATGAGCACTCGAGCAGAGAGATGATGCGTCCGCCGTCAGGGGCAGTGAGGGCTGGGGCGGATGAAACCGCATCCCTGTCCACACCAAGGAGGGAGTTAGCCACCACTCTAGGGAGCCTAAGACGTTCGAGGGAACGGTGACTACCATGACCATTGGCTCCCTGACCAAGCGGTACGCCGAGGTGGGCCGGACTTGGAGAGGACGGAGGCGGAGCTTGGCGTGTTTGGTTACAAACTTGCGGGCAACCATGGACCCAGGAGACTGAGACAAGAGCGAGCTGAGGTCGTTGGGAAAGCCTTCAGACCTCAGATGATTGTTGCCCTCGCCTAAAACCGCAGTTGTGATAAGCAGGCTCCGGCTAGGTAGGAGACCAGGATAGCCCCTAGGAAGCCCAACCTCTGCGTGGGAACCAGAGTGGATTGCTCTATAGTAATCATCAGGCCTTGATCTGTGAATAAGACCGTGACGATGCCCACGGCTGAGCGGTTTGTGTCTCAGAGTCTCCTCGGATAAGCGAATCGTCCAGATACGGAAAAACGCATATCCGACATCAGCGACGGAAGGCGGCGACTATGGCCGTAAACCGGGAGTATTCACCGCTGGCTATAAAGCGGAGGCATCTCCCGTGTGGAGGGAAGATGGCACTGCGAAAGTACGCGTCCTCCATATCCAGGGCGGCATAGTAGCCCCCAGGAGGCAAGGATGGAATAATGGTTCCCAGGGATACCATGTAGAACTTCAACCTTATCCTAAACCGGTTGAGTCCATGCAGGACCAGGGAGGTCTGAGACCTGTGTTCGAGTGGGGGACTAGGGCATAACGGGAGTAAAACCCCTTGCCCCTTTCGTCCGCTGAAGGGGGACAGGGCTGGAGCAAATTAAAGGTGGTACCTATGCTCCATCGTGCGCAGGACCCAGCGATCTGAAAGTAACTGGGGCCATGCCAGGAGAAAGCGGGATCGGGATCCCGTCCTGCGACTGGTACACCGCCCTCCGGCGAACCTTGGAAGGTCCGTCTTTGGTCCCAGTGGTAATTGCGAGGGACCTTGACTTTGGCTTTTAGGGGGCCTGACGTTTGTCTGCAACCACCTTGGCCTTGCCGTTTTCCAGAGTTCTGCCTCTGGCTAGGCACAGAGTATGGCGGCTGGGGCCATAAAGGCCTGCGTTTGGTCGCTAGCGTATACATGCTGAGACGCATTAGGACCCTATTGTCCAGCAGGCTTCGCAGTCTGGGGCTGTCTCTGCCGCGAAGATGCCTTTACCAACAAAGGGTAAATTCTTTCCCCCGTCCTCCAAGACGGCAGCGAACTCCAGGTGGGAGGTTCGAGGGAGAAACTCCTCCACCCAGGTGCTATAATTATCGCAGCTAAGCAAGGCTTGTTGCTTTGCTACCCAGAGGTGCAGGGCCCCTGCAGAGTACACCTTGCATTCGCCAAGGCTCTTTCTGCTTCGGGGCTGGCGCCCGCTGGCCATCATATCAGGATCGTGGTCCTGAGCATAAAATCTGCGCATATGGGCTGACACGGATGCGTGTCCGGACGGCCATGGAGGTACTAAAAGAAGGCATGGGCCGAGTCTCTGACTCACTCGGACCTTGCCCAACTCGGCACCGGGGACCGGCATCGGGGCGTATCGGTACCTGGAACGAGATCCAGACCCGCAACCAGAACGGTGTTGGGAGGTCGACCGAGATCTCGAGGCTCGGAGAAGAGCTACAGGAGTCAAGGTACCTGCCCCGGTGCCAGATGTCGGAACGGTGCCGATAGCGGGTCGGCGAACGGGATACCGACCGGTGCAGCGAGTGTGACCAGTACCGAGGAAAACAGCACCGGGACTGCCAGTGGTGTCCGGCGTGCCGACAGGACTTGGAGTGTCTGCGGGACCGTGATCATGAACGGTGCCGCTCTGCTGTACTGACAGGGGACAGTCCCTTGAAGAGACTGTATTACCCGTACCGGCGGTGCCCGGGTCAGGCAGCACTGACTCTGTCATGGCACTGAGAGCCCTCGCCGTTGGTAACATCTCCGGCGTGCAGGGAACAGCAGGCTCAACCACAGTGCGTACTGGGGAGCTGTCAGGCACCGGATTCGACGGCCCTCGTGGGGCCGGGATCCACGGTACCGAGGTCATCAGAGCTTCGGTAGGAGCCGGTGCCGGGCGAACCGATTTAGATAAGCTGTCTGGCTGCGGTGCCGTCAGCACTGAAGCAGCGGGAGTAATACGCTCAACCACGGCGCGTGCCGGGGAGCCGTCGGGCACCGGATTCGATAGCCCTTGTGGGACTGGAATCGACGGTGCCGATGTTGTCGGTGCCTCAGAGGCTTCGGTTGGCATGGAAGCAGCCGGAGCAGGAGCTCAACCACGGCGCGTGCCGGGGAGCCGTCAGGCACCGGATTCTACGGCCCTTGCGGGACCGGGATCGACGGTGCCGACGTCATCGGTGCCGCAGCAGGTGTCGGTGCCGGGCGATCCGACTTAGACTAGCCCTCTGGCCGCGGTGCCGTTGGCACGGAAGCAGCCGGAGCATTAGCTCGACCACGGCGCGTGCCGGGGAGCCGTCAGGCACCGGATACTACGGCCCTTGCGGGACCGGGATCGACGGTGCCGACGTCATCGGTGCCGCAGCAGGTGTCGGTGCCGGGCGATCCGACGTAGACGAGCTCTCTGGCTGCGGTGCCGTTGGCACGGAAGCAGCAGGAGCAATACGCTCAACCACGGCGCGTGCCGGGGAGCCGTCAGGCACCGGATTCTACGGCCCTTGTGGGACCGGGATCGACGGTGCCGACGCCATCGGTGCCGCAGCAGGTGTCGGTGCCGGGCGATCCGACGTAGACGAGCCCTCTGGCTGCGGTGCCGCTGGCACGGAAGCAGCAGGAACAATACGCTCAACCACGGCGCGTGCCGGGGAGCCGTCAGGCACCGGATTCTACAGCCCTTGTGGGACCGGGATCGACGGTGCCGACGCCATCGGTGCCGCAGCAGGTGTCGGTGCCGGGCGATCCGACGTAGATGAGCCCTCTGGCTGCGGTGCCGCTGGCACGGAAGCAGCAGGAGCAATACGCTCAACCACGGCGCGTGCCGGGGAGCCGTCAGGCACCGGATTCTACGGCCCTTGTGGGACCGGGATCGACGGTGACGACGTCATCGGTGCCGTAGCAGGTGTCGGCGCCGGGCGATCCGACTTAGACGAGCTCTCTGGCTGCGGTGCCGCTGGCACGGAAGCAGCAGGAGCAATACGCTCAACCACGGCGCGTGCCGGGGAGCCGTCAGGCACCGGATTCTACGGCCCTCGTGGGACCGGGATCGACGGTGCCGACGTCGGCGGTGCCGGGCGAGCCATCTTAGACGAGCTGTCTAGCTGTGGTGCAGCTGGCACAGAAGCAGCAGGAGCAGTAAGCTCTACCACGGCGCGAGCCGGGGAGCTGCCAGGCACCGGATTCCATGGTCCTGGGGGACTGGAATCGACGGAGCCGAAGTCATCGGTGCCTCTGCAGGTGACGGTGCCGGATAACGCAACTTAGGCGAGCTCTCTGGCTGCGATGCAGGTGGCACGGAAGTAGCGGGAGCAGGGGGCTCAACCACGGCGCGTGCCGGGGAGCTGCCAGGCACCAGCAGGAATCGTAGACTCTCTCGACCTCGGAAGAAGGGAGCGGTGCCGAGTTGACATCGGTGCCGGCGACGGTCGGTGCCGAAAGGCCTTGGTGGTACCGGCGGGGTCCGGTGCCGAGGAGGCGCTTCTGCCCGCCGCTTGAACATCGCTCGGCGCCCAAGGTGGAGGGATAAGTGAAAGTCCCGCACCTTTTTGTTCTCGGCTTAAAAGCCTTGCAAATGGGGCACTTATCTGTCAAGTGTGATTCCCTGAGGCACTTCAAACAGGAGTCATGTAGATCTCTCTTCGGCCGCGGCTTCTGGCAAGCCGGGCCCCTTTTAAAACCGGGTGAGCCATGCATGGCTCCGGCACTGGGCTCATGGAAGGGCTACTTCCTGAACCCCGCTAACTAAACTAACCATGTTAGCAAAGAAAACACGTATAACCATACAAATATATATATAAAAGGGTTATAACTGCATAATTATATACGAGAAAACGAGTAGCTAGGGAAGTGGAGGTCAGCTAAGCCGCGCTCCACTGTTCCAACGACCGACACGGGCGGTAAGAAGGAACTGAGGAGCGGGTGGGCCGGCAGGAGTATATATGGAGCGCCATGGTGGCGCCACTCTAGGGGGCGACCTGCCGGCCCACTGAGTTGCTAGGGTAAAAGTTTTCCGACGAATGTGCACGCGCGGCGCGTACACCTAACTGGAATGGATATGAGCAATCACTCGAAGAAGAAGGTAATGTATCTTTGGAAGAATGCAGGGCGAGATTTCAGAGTGGAAAGGTCTGGTTGTACTCGAGCTAGTTAATCTTAAGTCTGTATTAATATTATAGTTTAATTATATTAGCAAATTGTTTAAGTTGTTTAAAAATAGTATTAGTCAATAGTTAATCACTATATAACAACTGTATATGTTTTGTGCCCTGCTGAAAGCAGGTACAGCGCAGGTGAAGCTAGCAGTTTATAAATCATAATAGCTTTACAAGTCGCTGTGCCTGTCTTCAGTATAAGTTACCATCAAGTTTATCATAAAAGTCAATCAAAGTTTATAAGTTGTTAGATAAGGTTATAGGTAGGTTAAGGTTAGTACAATATAGTTAATCAGTGTATTAGTATTGCATATAGAATTGTATTTGTTGGGGGTGGTTACAGTACATGTGAAGTAGCTGGGCAATCAGTAATAGTACCGTTGCACGTGCTTGTAACTATTTTCAGTATTATTTACCTTTTATATGTGCACTTATAGGAATAGGTAGTTAATGTATAATATTACTTGTACTCGTGCTTGTCTCCAGTATAACTTGCCATTTGTATTAATCCTCACTCAGTGCTGGTCTTTAATTCTGTTTTTCTTATTCTGTCTGTGTTTCCTTTAGTCATAAGTCATTAGAAACCTTTCTTGAGGAATAATTAGCTGTTTAGTTTCTCTTTTGCAGACACTAGTCAACCTCATTCCATCTGTGTTGGGTGGTGGGAAGTAGCGATCACCCAGAGCCCCACTAGGGCCCTGACGTGAGCCCCCCTAGGGCTCTGAAGTGTGCCTCCTCTTTCCATTAAACTCCATATAAACAAACCCTGAGCATCACGGTTATACTGTTCCCCCATTTCAAAGCCAGTGTTAGTCACCAGGTTCCCCCTTCGGGAACAAATTGTTTCATTCCCAGTTACTCTGCTGTTGCTTTAGGTTGTGCTGGAGAGGCGATATTTTTACTACCATTTTCCTCACTTAAAATATATTGAACTATAAGGGACCTGCTTAATCTGGGGCTAATATTTCTACCTTCTATCACTCTCCTCTAGGCCTCTGGCCTGCCCCTTCACAAGATATAGGCAGAAGAGAGGGAGCGTGGCAAAATAGCTCTCCCTTTTATCATGTCCTTTCTTTCCTCTTGGCCCCCCCCCTTCAGAGTCAGGTGAGCGTTACCTCTTCGCAGTCCCAAACTGCCCAAGGAAAGGGATGACTCCCTCCAGGGTCTAACGCAGGGGTCTCAAACTCAAATCACCATGAGGGCTACATGAGGACTCGTATATTGACCCGAGGGCTGCATCACTGACACCTTTACATAGAAAGATACAAAATCCCCTTCACCCTGGCCCTTTCTCTACTCCATCCCTTCCATGAGGCCCGGCCACGCCTCTTCTCACCCCTTTCCTGCCCCCATTTCAATCCCCTTCCCCAAAGCCCCGCCCTGCCCCCTCCCAAGTACACGGCTCCCCGCTCCTCCCCCTCCCTCCTGGAAAGCACCGAGCACCACCAAACAGCTGTTTACCTCCAGGTGCTTCCCGCCACCAGGCAGAGGAGCGGGGATGTGGCACGCTGGGGGGGAAGGCGCGGCGGTGAGGGGAGCTTGGCGACAGCAGGAAATAACTCTGGGGGGCAGGGAGCTTGTTGGGCCGCCAGAAATAACTCAGCGGGCCGCATGTTTGAGACCCCTGCTCTAGCAGACTATTTTGTTGCTGCCTAAGCGAGTGTCCGTTGTTCCTGTGAGGCTGGGCTGGGTTTGTCCCATCCATGCCCTGATGAGGTGTGAACTGCCTCTCTGTTCTTGGAGAGTTTTCCTCCCAGGTCCCGTCCCCCATCCCGGTCCCATCTCCCCCCGTCTCCCTCTTTCCCCCCCCGGTCCTATCTCCTGCCCCTGGTCCTGTCTCCCGCCCCTGGTCCTGTCTTCCCCCATCTCCCTCTTCTCCCCCCCCCCGGCCCCTCTCCTGCCATCTCCACCTTCCCCACCCTAGTCCTGTCTCCCCTCATTTCCTCCTTCTCCCCCCAGGTCCTGTCTCCCCCCATCTCCCTCTTCTCCCCCTCGGCCTCTCTCCTGCCATCTCCACCTTCCCCACCCTAGTCCCTTCTCCCCCTGGGTCCTGTCTCCCCGCATTTCCACCTTACCTCCTCTTGGTCCCGTCTTCCGCCCCTGGTCCTGTCTCTCCCCCCCTTCCCCCCGGTCCCGTCTCCCTCGATCTCCCCCTTCCTCCCCCCCCGGTCCCGTTTCACACCCCTGGTCCTGTCTCCCCTCCTCTTCCACCCCAGTCCCATCTCCCTCCATCTCCCCCTTCCCACCCCCTCGGTCCTGTCTCCCGCCCCGGTCCTGTCTCCCCCCCATCTCCCCCAGGCCCATCTCCCTCAATCTCCCCCTTCCCCCCTCAGTCCCGTCTCCCCCCCTTCTCCCCCAGGCCCATCTCCCTCAATCTCCCCCTTCCCCCCTCAGTCCCGTCTCCCCCCCTTCTCCCTCCGGTCCCATCTCCCGCCCTGGTCCTCTCTCCCCCCCCTTCCCTTGCGGTCCCGTCACCCTCGATCTCCCCCTTCCCCCCCATGGTCCCGTCTCCCGCCTCCCCCCCAATCTCCCCCTTCCCCCCTCAGTCCCGTCTCCCCCCCTTCTCCCTCCGGTCCCGTCTCCCGTCCCTGGTCCTGTCTCCCCCCCTTCCCCTGCGGTCCCGTCACCCTCGATCTCCCCCTTCCCCCCCATGGTCCCATCTCCCGCCTCCCCCCCAATCTCCCCCTTCCCCCCTCAGTCCCGTCTCCCCCCTTCCCCCTCTGGTCCCGTCTCCCGTCCCTGGTCCTGTCTCCCCCCCCTTCCCCTGCGGTCCCGTCACCCTCGATCTCCCCCTTCCCCCCCATGGTCCCGTCTCCCCCCAAATCTCCCCCTTCCCCCCTCAGTCCCGTCTCCCCCCTTCCCCCTCCGGTCCCGTCTCCCGCCCCTGGTCCCGTCTCCCCCCCGGTTGGGGGCCGTGAGCTCGTTCCGTACAGTGTCCAGTAGAGGGGCTGCCCCCCCCCGGCAGGGAGGGGCTAATGACGCCCCCCCCAAGCGTAGGCCCCGCGAGAGGGGGAGGGGCAGGCCACGCGTGGGGCGGACACGCTATATCCCGGGGGAGGGGCCGGGCCCTGGGGGGGCCCGCGCTGCCTGCGGGCGGAGCGCGACCGGGAGCGGCAGGAGGGGCCCGGAGCGGGGGGAGGGGGACAAGGGGCGGGGCTGTGGGGAACTCCGCCCCCAACGAGGGCAGCCCCGCCTCACAGCGCCCCGCCCCCGCGCTGCGTTCCAACGGCTCTAACCGCCACAACCGTCACGTGTCTCCTCCCCCGCCCCCGCTGCGCTCCAACGGCCGCAACCGTCACGTGTCTCTTCTCCCCGTCCCTCGCTGAGTGCATCACTTCCGGCCGCTGCGGGGAGGCTCCGGGTGTGCGGCGGAGCCGGTGAGAATCGAGCGGGGCGGGATGAGGAGACACCTGGGCCCGAGACACCCCCCCGGCCCTGGCTCGGGCAGGAAGCTGGGGCGGGGCGGGGGTCCCGGTGCGGCCTCCGTAGCGAGGGGGGGGAGGTGAGTGTGTGTCCGTGTCTCGCCCCTGCTCCTCCCCCCCCCGGGCCCTTCACACCGCCCCTCCCCCATGTCACAGCCACAGAACCCCCCTCTGGCCCCCTTCACACTGCCCCCCCGGGCCCTTCACACCGCCCCTCCCCCCATGTCACAGCCACAGAACCCCCCTCTGACCCCCTTCAAACTGCCCCCCCGGGCCCTTCACACCACCCCTCCCCCCATGTCACAGCCACAGAATTCCCCTCTGGCCCCCTTCACACTGCCCCTCCCCCATGTCACAGCCACAGAATTCCCCTCTTGCCCCCTTCAAACTGCCCCCCCGGGCCCTTCACACCGCCCCTCCCCCCATGTCACAGCCACAGAACCCCCCTCTGACCCCCTTCAAACTGCCCCCCCTGGGCCCTTCACACCGCCCCTCCCCCCATGTCACAGCCACAGAATTCCCCTCTGGCCCCCTTCACACTGCCCCTCCCCCCATGTCACAGCCACAGAACCCCCCTCTGACCCCCTTCAAACTGCCCCCCCGGGCCCTTCACACCGCCCCTCCCCCCATGTCACAGCCACAGAACCCCCCTCTGACCCCCTTCAAACTGCCCCCCCGGGCCCTTCACACCGCCCCTCCCCCCATGTCACAGCCACAGAACCCCCCTCTGGCCCCCTTCACACTGCCCCTCCCCCATGTCACAGCCACAGAATTCCCCTCTTGCCCCCTTCAAACTGCCCCCCCGGGCCCTTCACACCGCCCCTCTCCCCATGTCACAGCCACAGAATTTCCCTCTTGCCCCCTTCACACTGCCCCTCCCCCATGTCACAGCCACAGAACCCCCCTCTGACCCCCTTCAAACTGCCCCCCCCGGGCCCTTCACACCGCCCCTCCCCCATGTCACAGCCACAGAACCCCCCCTGACCCCCTTCAAACTGCCCCCCCGGGCCCTTCACACCACCCCTCCCCCCATGTCACAGCCACAGAACCCCCCTCTGACCCCCTTCAAACTGCCCCCCCTGGGCCCTTCACACCGCCCCTCCCCCCATGTCACAGCCACAGAATTCCCCTCTGGCCCCCTTCACACTGCCCCTCCCCCCATGTCACAGCCACAGAACCCCCCTCTGACCCCCTTCAAACTGCCCCCCTGGGCCCTTCACACCGCCCCTCCCCCCATGTCACAGCCACAGAACCCCCCTCTGGCCCCCTTCAAACTGCCCCCCCGGGCCCTTCACACCGTCCCTCCCCCCATGTCACAGCCACAGAACCCCCCTCTGACCCCCTTCAAACTGCCCCCCCCGGGCCCTTCACACCGCCCCTCCCCCCATGTCACAGCCACAGAACCCCCCTCTGACCCCCTTCAAACTGCCCCCCCCGGGCCCTTCACACCACCCCTCCCCCATGTCACAGCCACAGAATCCCCCTCTGGCCCCCTTCACACTGCCCCTCCCACCATGTCACAGCCACAGAACCCCCCTCTGACCCCCTTCAAACTGCCCCCCCGGGCCCTTCACACCGCCCCTCCCCCCATGTCACAGCCACAGAATTTCCCTCTTGCCCCCTTCACACTGTCCCTCCCCCATGTCACAGCCACAGAACCCCCCTCTGACCCCCTTCAAACTGCCCCCCCCGGGCCCTTCACACCACCCCTCCCCCCATGTCACAGCCACAGAACCCCCCTCTGGCCCCCTTCATACTGCCCCTCCCACCATGTCACAGCCACAGAACCCCCCTCTGACCCCCTTCAAACTGCCCCTCTGGGCCCTTCACACTGCCCCTCCCACCATGTCACAGCCACAGAACCCCCCTCTGGCCCCCTTCACACTGCCCCTCCCCCCATGTCACAGCCACAGAACCCCCCTCTGACCCCCTTCAAACTGCCCTCGGGCCCTTCACACCGCCCCTCCCCCCATGTCACAGCCACAGAATTTCCCTCTTGCCCCCTTCACACTGCCCCTCCCCCATGTCACAGCCACAGAACCCCCCTCTGACCCCCTTCAAACTGCCCCCCCGGGCCCTTCACACCGCCCCTCCCCCCATGTCACAGCCACAGAACCCCCCTCTGACCACCTTCAAACTGCCCCCCCGGGCCCTTCACACCGTCCCTCTCCCCATGTCACAGCCACAGAATTCCCCTCTTGCCCCCTTCACACTGCCCCTCCCCCCATGTCACAGCCACAGAACCCCCCTCTTGCCCCCTTCACACTGCCCCTTCCCCCATGTCACAGCCACAGAACCCCCCTCTGACCCCCTTCAAACTGCCCCCCCCGGGCCCTTCACACCGCCCCTCCCCCCATGTCACAGCCACAGAACCCCCCTCTGGCCCCCTTCACACTGCCCCTCCCCCCTGTCACAGCCACAGAACCCCCCTCTGACCCCCTTCAAACTGCCCCCCCGGGCCCTTCACACCGCCTCTCCCCCCATGTCACAGCCACAGAACCCCCCTCTGACCCCCTTCAAACTGCCTCCACCCGGCTCCCTGCGGCCCGTGGGGTTGGGGGGGGGAACTGTCCCTGTCCTACCTGCCAGCCCCTTTGTCAGACTGTTCCCGAGCTGAACGGCCTGAGCTCTGGGGACCCCCACCCAGATCTGAGTGGGGAGCAGCTCTGGGGAGAGGAGACCCCAGGCAGTGGGCAGCTGGGTAAAGAGACTGAACTTGGGAGGAGAAACATTGACGTGTCCAAGGGCTCCCAGGCTGCCCCTGACAGAGCTAGAAAGAGAGCCCAGTTCTAGGGGTGTTTTGGGTACTGAAGGTCTCTGCCACCCTGGTGTTTCAGGCACTGGTGCAAACCCTTCGTATGGACAGAATTTACACTAGTGCCCTCTGATTGGCACGGGGGCACCATTTACACTAGTGCACTCTCATTGGCACGGGGCACCATTTACACTAGTGCACTCTCATTGGCACGGGGGCACCATGTTCCAGTTTGAAGGCTTGCAGGGGGTGGGAGCACAGTGACCTCAGTGAGGCCTGGGGCTGGCTGAGCAGTGCAGCTGGTAACAGAGGGGCAGCAGTGCGTGCTGGAGGTACGAGCAAGGAGCACAGGACTGGACATTGAT
Source organism: Gopherus evgoodei (assembly GCF_007399415.2). Lineage (NCBI taxonomy): Eukaryota > Metazoa > Chordata > Testudines > Testudinidae > Gopherus > Gopherus evgoodei. The sequence continues at coordinate 560,142 of NW_022060081.1, read as the reverse complement.
TTCTCCCAACCCAGAACACACACACACACCCCCACACCCCCGGCTGTGTGCAGGGACTGCAGCTGAGCTGCTCTGTCAAGACAGCCTGTGCATCCATGGACAAACTACCTCTTCCTGCAGCCTAATACAGTGGGGTCTGGGGACCTTTCCAAGCTGTGGGTGACGGGGCTCTGGAGTTACTGGAGTCTGTTCCTGGCTCTGTCACTGACCTGCTTGGTGACCTGGGGGAAGTCACAGCCCCTCTGTGTTTTCCTCCTACCCTTTGTCTGCTTGGATTGTGATCACTTTGGGGCAGGGACTGCACTGATTGGTAGAGGTGTCAGTTAAAGCAATTTGGTGGAGGTGTGATTGTGATATGAGAAGATCTGGGTCTGAGTCCCCCATGTGTGCAATGAAAGGAGAGAAGTGCATCTGTACCGTTCGCTTCCAGTCTGTCTCGTTTCTGCACTGAGGTGTGCATGTTGTCAGGAGGAAACGGGACTGTTTGCCATGGGAATGGCCAGCAGTGAGATGGGATCTGAGAGCAGTCTGTGTGCTTCACGATGGGTGAGTGAATGTAGAATGTTAGCTGGAACTTCTGTGAGTAAGGATGAAAGAGTTGTGAAAAGGGGTGAAGAGGTGTTCAATTGACCAAGTGTGCGGCTGTTTCTGGGGAGCAGGCCCAGTATCTGAGTGTAAAACAGGTGTCAGTAGCTCCTGCACAGCGCAGCTCACCTAAAACCACATTCTGTCTTAGCAAAGGTGAGCTCTATCCCCTTCTCTTTGCTTCGGAAAGTTGCTTTTCCCAGGGCTTTGCTGCCTTTGTGAATTGCAGAATTAGGATTACTTTGCCGTGTACCTTATCTCTGCCTTTCCTGATTATTACAAGTTTGAGATTTGCTGATCTCTTTTCTGGAGGGGCACCAGACAGCTTCAGGTAACAATAAATTCTGCGTTCATAAAGTTTTAATATGTGAATTTCCTCCCTTTTTGCACAGAGCAGTGTTGGCAGGAGGAGTTACCAGTGCTATAGGCAGTTGTGGGTCTCACACAAGTTTGCAATCAGAGGCCCAGGGAAGTGCAGTGACTTACCGAATGTCACCCAGCAGGCCAGTGGCAGAGCCAGGAATAGTCCTGGTCCAGTGCTCTCTCCACCGAGGTGCTGGGTGATTCTGAAGTTTTGCTCCCCTCTCCTGTACTTTTTGTTACGGTGGAATGGGAATAATGGTCATGCTTTCAAGTGTGTATCTCCTTCTCTTCCTCCTCCTGACACCATTTCGAGCTTAGCCCCCACTTCTTTGAAGTGTTTGCCATGGGCAGTTGGTAACAGAGCCAGCGAGAGAAATCTCTGACATGGTCTGTGCGCCAGCTGGGCCTTCTGCTCCTGGTGCAGCCGTTCCCTAGCTCTGCCCCTCCTGCAAACAGGCTCCCTCCCCATACACTCTGGCCTGCCCCTGCACCCCATACACGAGTAACATATGCCTTGAAACTATTCCTAGTTTGGATTTGGGATGATTAAATTTGTTACCTTCAGCTGCCCCACACTCCCCATCGCAGTCCGCCACCTTCAGCTCCCCCACACTCCAGTTTTAGTTCTTTTGTGGTGTCCTGATGGTTATTCACTGATGGTTTGGGAGGGAACAAGGCTGCTCAGTTGAGTCCAAAAAGTAGATTTTCAATGTCAGTGCTTTGTTCCGTACATCTGATCCACACACTGATCTCTCAGTCACTGAGTCTTGGCCAGTGATGAGCTTTCTGTAGACACCTCACAGGACCATTCTCCAAGCGATGTGTTTGTTGTGATGGGTTTGTCAGATCTCAGGTGAGAGCTGCTGGCAGAGACCAAGTGACCCTTTGCCAAGGGATCTCTGTGTCACTGTCTAACTCCCATAGGCCAGGGAGAGGACGACTTTCTGCCAATGGCCTTCAGGACGGGTGCTGAGTTCACTGCAGTGCCCCCATGTAGCCTATCTATTTCCCTTCTCGGTGTGCTGTCTGGGACGCTGCCCCGCTTCCTGCTCCCCAAGCCACCCATATCAACTCCATGTGCCAGGCTGCTGGCAGCCCCCAGGGAGAGGCCATCCAGCCCATCAAACTGGTGCCAAACCGCTGGGCCTCAGGCCTTCTGGGGTGCAGCTCTGTGAGTCCAATTGTCCCCTGCCCCAGGGGTGCTACAGGGCACGTCCTTCTAGTGTGTCAGGCTCAACCCCCTGGCTGAGGCCTTGGGGCACTTTCTTCCTCTCTCGGGGCACCAGGTGAAACAGCAAAAGAGCCGACTGTCGGCAAACAAGGGTAAATAAAGGAACGAAAGAAAGAAATGGAGAAAGAACTGTGGACAGCTCCCATCAGGATATGGACCCCTCTTACTTCTCAGAGCCTTGGGAGCGTCTCAGTCCCCTTCAGAGTTTAGTGGGTCCCCAGCGCAAGTTTCAGCCTGCTCTCCCTTTGAGCTCCGGGGATCCCCATCCTCCCTCAGTGAAGGCCAGAGCCCCGAATGCTGCCAGCCCTCTTCTTGGGGCTGGAGATGCTCCACAGACTGTTCCCTTCCCAGGGTTGCCCCGCCACCCCCCAGAGTAGAGTAGGTCTCTCCTGTTAATTCCTGCTCCATTCCTGACATGGTTTGCAGGTGTGGAGGGGATGGGCCAGTCCAGACTAAAGCAGCAGTTTAACTCTTCTGTGCCAGCGTGGGGTTTAAATAGCCCTTCACAGGCGCCCAGGGAATGGCCCCCCATCAGCCCCATGCTTGATGTGGGGAGATCCACTGGCAGCATTGCCCTTGAGGGTGCTGCTTCCACTCCCTCCCCTCCCCCTTTACTGCCACCACAATGCCTGTCACCTTCACTTCCTGAGGGGTGACCCCAGAAGGTGTGTTTTGTTATCCCTTTCCCAACCCCCAGGATCCATTGCGCACCCTCCGTCACTCACCTCTGTCTGAGGAGACAAGGTGGGTCATGGGGCGCAGGAGATGATCTGCTGCAGATCCATCACTGAATGGGTGGCAGTCTTGAACCCCCTTGAAGGTTGCTAGGATGCTGACATGCGCTGGAGGAGAACTGGGACTTGTCTGAGTCCAGGGACCATTTCACCCATGCTGTGTCCCTGTAAAGCCTGCTCTGCATTGCTGCCAATTGCTGCTGTTGTGCCTGTAAGTCTCTGTAACGCTGTCCCCAGTGACTCGAGAGCACGAGCAGGAGCCTCAGGCAGACTGGTAAGAAGCAGGGAACAAACCCAAATTGGGTGTGAGGTCTGTATGGAGATTTCATCAACCAAGTATCCCGTGTAAACACTTCAGGCTGAGTAACAGCATTAACATGGAATCACAGACAGTGCTCCGGGTGATCCCATATATCTCACCCGCAGGTGAGCCAACCTTTGTGACAGATGGTCCCTTACTCCAGGGGTTCTCAACCTTTTTCTTTCTGAGCCGCCCCCCCCGGCCCCCACAAAACTACATTGCTTAGGCTTTGGCTTCAGCCTCAGGTGGTGGGGCTCAGGAGCCTGGACTTCAGCCCCATGCGCTGGGACTTCAGCTTTCTGCCCTGGGCCTCGGCAAGTCTAATGCTGGCCATGCTTGGCAACCCCCTGATAACTGCTCGTGGCCCTCCAGGGGAGCCCAAACCCCTGGTTGAGAACCACTGCCTTACCCCACGAATCACAGCAACGTTCAGATTACTGCAAATCCCAAAGGACCAGTCACTTCTTTAGGTCAATTGAATCTTAGAGCTCACAAGAAAGACAACGCTTGTAGCCAGTCTTGTAATAACCTGTATTAAGATTTATTTAAAAGGAAATGAGAGTTGTTTACAAAGTTAAAGTAGGATAAAGCAGATGCAGATGAGTTACAGTCTTAAATTTCAAAAGGTAATAGAACTTCTATAATAAGTAAGCCCTACATATTCTTTAGGACTAATGCACGCTAAGCAACTGGGGATCTCTTGCTTATGCCTAGAAACCTTTCCCTCCAGAGTCCAAGCAGCATACAGATAATCAGTTCCTTCTGTATGGGGGGTTTTACCCCCTTCCTGCCATGTGCTCTGAGCTGCAAACTCAGCCAAAGAAAAGTGAAGAGCACAACAGGAGTCTTGTGTCTTCTTTAACGTCCCATAATAGTCTCTCTGGTGTTGATGGACCTTTCATGCCAGGCAGGGTGTAATGCATTCAGTTGCCAATCAGCACTTCAGCTAGGTAAAGTCTGTCTCCTGTCTGGTGATTTACAGAGCCACAGAGGTTCACAATGTAACTAGTCAGATATTAAGCCTGGCAGCAACTCGCAAGCATTCAATAAAGTCTAAACACTAAACACATTGTTATAATTCTAATACCTGTTTTAACAATACTAACACAGGGGAGCCAGACTGATTCCAGCTGTGCGTTTGTCCATGTTCAGTTAAGACTTGGGAGCTTTTGCAAGAGCTGACACCTCATCTACCAGTGTCAGAGATGGTTTGACACCAGGGATGGTGTCTCTAGCCTCTGTTTGCCAAAACTGGGAATGGGTGACAGGGGATGGATCACTTGATGGTTACCTGTCCTGTTTATTCCCTTTGAAGCGCCTGGCACTGGCCGCTGAACTAGACGGACCATTGGTCTGATGCAGTGGGCCCTTCTTATGTTCACAGTCTCTATCAGGAGTATCTATTCACTTGGACTCACTGCGGAGCCACAGAAAGAAACAAGATGTGCTGAGGCAAGAAGGCCCAGTCTCAGAGCTCCTGGGGTCACGCTTGCCAAAAGCTAAAACTAGGCCCAGCCCATGAAAGGGGCACTCCCAGGAAAAACTGTATAAAGGCTGAAGTATCGAACATCTTTGTAAACCTGAGAGAGCTGCCTTGGGGACAATGACAGGGAGAATCCCCCAAAGTGACTCCTTTGATTCTGCTCTTCTCTGGCCTTTGCTTTATAGAATCATAGAACTGGAAGGGACCTCGAGAGGTCGTCTAGTAAGAACCTTTTGTGTACTTGAAAACTGTGATCATATCCCTTCTCAGTCTTCTCTTCTCCAGACTGAACAAACACAATTTTTTCAGTCTTCCCTCATAGGTCTTGTTTTCTTGACCTTTCCTCATTTTTGTTGCTCTTCTCTGGACTTTCTCCAATTTGTCCACATCTTTCCTGAAATGTGGCACCCAGAACTGGACACACTACTCCAGTTGAGGCCTAATCAGCGTGGAGTAGAGCGGAAGACTTACTCCTTGTGTCTTGTTTTTTTTCCAACAGTGTAACTCTGTTGACTCATATTTAGCTTATGATCCACTGTGACCCTCAGATCCCTTTCGGCAGTTCTCCTTCCTAGGCAGTCATTTCCCATTTTGTATGTGTGCAACTGACTGTTCCTTCCTAAGTGGAGTACTTTGCATTTGTCTTTGTTGAATTTCATCGTATTTACTTCAGACCATTTCTCCAGTTTGTCCAGATCATTTTGAATTTTAATTCTATCCTCCAAAGCACTTGCAACCCCTCCCAGCTTGGTATCGTCCGCAAAGTTGATAAGTGTAACAGAGAGACTCTGTTCCTGGGAGAGTTTCACCCTGTCTCAGAGGGTTACACTCTGTTGGGAGGGGGCTAGGCCTGTACTGGAATAAGGTCACTCTGTGCTTCACAGTGTGGAAGAACCTAGAGTGTCCATTAGCAGGGAAAATCCTGGGGGGAATTGGCTTGTGGAATGGACAAATACCCTATCTGAATGCTCTCACATTGCCCTTCTCGCCCTGGCAGGCTACAGAACAACGTCCAGGTTTCGCTCCAGATCATCCTGTCCTCCCAGGGGGAAGGCAATGGCTGCAATGGAGCTGGCTCAGATAAGGGATTATCAGGGGCTGGTGGTGGGTTCTGCTTGGAGGGAGAGGAGCAGTAAATGCATAGGAGGGTGGGAGCTGCTCGAGGTGGTGGGAGGCAGGAACTATCTAGGGTGGGGAAAGGGAGGAGACAGGGTGTGACAAACGTGCTGAGACTTTTGTAATCTAAGGTGTGATGGGTTGTCACCCTGGGGTGCAGTTTGGGGGGATTCTGGGAACCGCTGTGCGCTCTAACCCTCAAGCTGGGCTGGCTCTTCTCACACTGCTTTGCTGGAGATTCAGCCAGCCTCTCCAGGCCCTGTTATCACCCAGCACGACAGCAGGTGGTGCCATACACCCAGCTAAGCTACCTGAGTGCTTTACCTAAACCACTCAAGGACAGAGAGAAGACATCAGCCAATTTCCCAGCGATAAGTGATAGCAGATAGATCAAAGCAGATTACTTACGCTTACTTTGAGTTTTTGGTTATTTGCAAACATACTAAATGGACAGACTTTGAACTAGCAATTTCTCACCCCGACTGATGATAGAAGCAGTCCACCAAGTTTCTATACCCAAGCTTGAAATCCCTTTACCCTGGGAGCAACACTTCCCACAGTTCAGTTTTTGTTCCTGAGGTGCTTCCTTAGGTGGAGAAAGTGAATAAGGAAAAGTTATTTACTTGTTCCCGTAATATAAGAACTAGGGGTCACCAAATGAAATTAATGGACAGCAGGTTTAAAACAAATAAAAGGAAGTTCTTCTTCACACAGTGCACAGTCAACTTGTGGAACTCCTTGCCTGAGGAGGTTGTGAAGGCTAGAACTATAATGGGGTTTAAAAGAGAACTGGATAAATTCATGGAGGTTAAGTCCATTAATGGCTGTTAGCCCGGATGAGTAAGGAATGGTGTCTAGCCTCTGTTTGTCAGAGGTTGGAGATGGATGGCAGGAGAAAGATCACTTGATCATTGCCTGTTAGGTTCACTCCCTTTGAGGCACCTGGCATTGGCCACTGTCGGTAGACAGATACTGGGTTGGATGGACCTTTGGTCTGACCCAGTCTGGCCATTCTTATTCATAGATTCTTGGACCGGAAGGGACCTCGAGAGGTCATCGAGTCCAGTCCCCTGCCCTCATGGCAGGACCAAATACTGTCTAGACCATCCGGATAGACATTTATCTAACCTACTCTTAAACATCTCCAGAGATGCAGATTCCACAACCTCCCTAGGCAATCTATTCCAGTGTTTAACTACCCTGACAGTTAGGAAATTTTCCTAATGTCCAACCTAAATCTCCCTTGCTGCAGTTTAAGCCCATTGCTTCTTGTTCTATCCTTAGAGGCTACGGTGAACAAGTTTTCTCCCTCCTCCTAATGACACCCTTTTAGATACCTGAAAACTGCTATCATGTCCCCTCTCAGTCTTCTCTTTTCCAAACTAAACAAACCCAGTTCTTTCAGCCTTCCTTCATAGGTCATGTTCTCTAGACCTTTAATCATTCTTGCTGCTCTTCTCTGGACCCTCTCCAGTTTCTCCACATCTTTCTTGAAATGCGGTGCCCAGAACTGGACACAATACTCCAGTTGAGGCCTAACCAGTGCAGAGTAAAGCGGAAGAATGACTTCTCATGTCTTGCTCACAACACATCTGTTAATGCATCCCAGAATCATGTTTCCTTTTTTTGCAACAGCATCACACTGTTGACTCATACTTAGCTTGTGGTCCACTATAACCCCTAGATCCCTTTCTGCCATACTCCTTCCTAGACAGTCTCTTCCCATTCTGTATGTGTGAAACTGATTGTTCCTTCCTAAGTGGAGCACTTTGCATTTGTCTTTGTTAAAATTCATCCTGTTTACCTCAGACCATTTGTTCAATTTGTCCAGATCATTTTGAAATTCGACCCTGTCCTCCAAAGCAGTTGCAATCCCTCCCAGTTTGGTATCATCTGCAGACTTGATAAGCGTACTTTCTATGCCAACATCTAAATGGTTGATGAAGACATTGAACAGAGCCGGTCCCAAAACAGACCCCTGCGGAACCCCATTTGTTATACCTTTCCAGCAGGAATAGGAACCATTAATAACTACTCTCTGAGTATGGTTATCCAGCCAGTTATGCACCCACCTTATATAGCCTCATCTAAGTTGTATTTGCCTGGTTTATCGATAAGGATATCATGTGAGACCGTATCAAATGCTTTACTGAAGTCTAGGTATACCACATCCACCGCTTCTCACTTATCCACAAGACTCGTTATCCTATCAAAGAAAGCTCTCAGATTGGTTTGACATGTTTTGTTCTTGAGATACAGAGTCAATATCCATAACTTCAGATACAAACATGATTCATGCACACAAATAGGATAATTATATTCGGCCAATCGCAACTTTTCCAATGATACTGCACATGACACATCTTGCACAAAATGCATAATAATTATGGTCTAATCATTTTATAAACCTACCACTGTGCTGAATGTGGGGTGTAGTGTCAGATAGGGCCTAATTTCAAGGCAGAGGAGTTGGGAATGGAACTTCCCCTCTTTGTGGAATAGGCAATACCCCCCATCCAGGGCTAGGAAAACTTCCCAGACTCCCAGTGCTGGAGCCAGAATCTACTGAGACTTCATTAGTTACCACCCTCACCCCCAATCTTTGTGGCAACTGCAAACTTTATCAGTGATGATTTTATATTCTCTTGCAGGTCATTAATAAGACTGTTAAATAGCACAGGGCCAATAACCAATCCTTTTGGGAACCCCCTAGAAATAAATCCACTCGACCGTAGTTCCCCATTTACAATCACAGTTTTTAATCTATTTAATATATTCCGTGTGTATTTTGTATCTTTCTAGTTTTCTAGTCAAAATGTTGTGCCAAATCAAGTCATATGCCTTACAGAAGTCTACGTATGTTACATCAATACTATTAGTTGCAGCCAAACTTTTGATCTCGTCCAATAAGGATATCCAGTTAGTTTGATAGGCTCTATTGTCTCTGAACCTTTGTTAATAGGCACTAATTATATTACCCTCCTTTAATTCTTTATTAATTAAATCCATATTCACTGCTCCATTCTCTTGCCCAGGATCGATGTCAGACTAACACTCTTGTAATTAGCTGGGTCACCTCTTTTACACTTTTTAAATATTGGCACAGTATTAGCTTTATTCCCGTCTTATGGAATTTCCCCAGTGTTCCAAGTCCTAATGAAAATCAACATTAACAATCCACCACGCTCCTCCACTTTCAAAACTCTTGTTATCTGGACCCGCTGATTTAAACACGTCTAACTGTAATACCTGCTGTTTAACGTCCTTGTGAGTTACTTTTGGAATGGAAAGGCTGTCGTCAACATCGTATGATATGACTTACATCATCTGTTTTTCTCCAAATCCAGGAGAGAAATATTTATTGAACACTTTTACCTCTTCTGCATTATTTTTGATAATTCTGCCATTTCCATCTAGTAATTTACCACTTCCATTGTTAGGATTAATTTTGTACTTAATATACTTTCAAAAACTTCCTTCTTTTTTTTCACTGATTGATCATTGATTTCTGATAGCTTCCCTTTCCAATTTTCTACAGTTCTGACCTTCTAACTTATATTCTTTACTATTGACTTCCCCTTTCTTCCGTATATTTTATTTGGAGAGTGTTGGGATTCCTATCAGGGAGCCACCAGCAGGGTCCAGAGACAGTCCCATCTCCTGTGTCAAGCTCTGGCTAATGGGTATTTGATAAATGTGAGGACCCTGCCTCCGTCTGTCAGCTGGGAGACACAAAGATTCTCTTTCTACCCTCTGATGGCTCCTGGCTGCTCTAGGCAAGGTGGGGTGGGACTCTGTTAACATGTGCCTCCCGGAGCTTCCGTTTCCCTGGTGCTGCTGTTCTGTAAATAGTGGGGTTGTGAGTGGGGCAGCAGGTCCTGACTGTTGGACTCTTGCTCTTTCAGGGGCGGGTGACTTTCGAGGAGGTGGCTGTGTATTTCACCAGGGAAGAGTGGGCTCTGCTGGACCCCGCTCAGAGAGCCCTCTACAGGGATGTCATGCAGGAGAACTATGAGACGGTGGTCTTTCTGGGTAAGGAGTCCTGTCCCCTGGGTTATTAGAAGCTGTGGAGTCTCTAAGGAACCTGAGTAGTAATAACTTTATACCTTTATTTGTCATACAACTTTTGACAAATTTCCTTGCCCCCCTTTTTTTGCCTCATCTCTCACCCTCTAGTATAATTTTTGGACATGTACCTTTTTGGTGCCATCAGTCATTTTAAAATTGCATCGAAGGTATCCTTATTGGCTATATTAATATCTACATTAATCACTGTAGCTTTCATGCCTTTTCCTCATTGTAAGAGGAAAATATGCCGCCTGTAGAATTCTAAATGGAGTAAATAGGTGTATGACCCATGTATGGCTTGTGTGACAGTCAGATGAGCTCCTCTTTTGATAGAAGAGCGTATAATGTTGCCATTCAGGACCCCATGGGGGACGGGAGAACAGAGCCGTGGGAGGGGAGGAGGAGGGAGGAGTAGATAATTCTGGGGTGCCAGGACATGGGGTGGGTGTGCGCAGGGTTAGAGCTAAGAATCAGCGGGGGGGAGGTTGTGAGAGACAAGGAGGGAACACCAGAAGCTCCCAAGGTGCCGGGAGGTGGTGCCGGCTGAGAGTAATGGGACGAAGGGGAGGGGAGTAGGGAGGAAGGGCACCCAGGAAGTGGACTGGGTGGGTCAGTGGGAGGGAGGAGAGGTTTGGGGATCTAGAGCTGTGGGGGATCCCAGACCTTTTGTCATAACATATTTCCCAGATTTGGACCTTAGCGTCCAAAATATGGGTGTTAGCATGAAAACCTCCAAGCTTAGTTACCAGCTTGGACCTGGTAAAGCTGCCACCACCCAAAAAATTAGAGTGTTTTGGGGCACTCTGGTCCCCCCGAAAACCTTCCCTGTGGACCCCAAAGACCCAAATTCCTTGAGTCTTACAACAAAGGGAAATAAACCATTCCCCCCCCCTTCTCCCTTCCAGGTGTTCCCTCCCTGGGTTCCTGGAGAGATACACAGAAGCAAGCTCCGTGAATCTAAACAGAGGGACTGCACCCTCCCCGTTTCCAGTCCTGGAAACACAAGTACTTCCCTCTTCACCCAGATGGTATGCAAAGTCAGGCTTAGTAAATCTAACACAAAGAGATTTTCCCCCTGACTTCTTCCTCCCACCAATTCCCTGGTGAGTTGCAGACTTAATTCCCTGGAATTCCCACTAAAGAAAAACTCCAACAGGTCTAAAAAAGAAAGCTTTATAAGAAGAAAGAAAAATACATAAAAATGGTCTCTCTGTATTAAGGTGACAAATACAGGGTCAATTGCTTAAAAGAAATATGAATAAACAGCCCTATCCACAAAGAATACAATTTAACATATTCCAGCAACTACACACATGTAAATACAAAAAACAAACAATATAAACCTACTGTCTTATTTCTTTGTACTTACAACTGGGAAACAGAAGATTAGAAAGGCAGGAGACAGAAAGATCACTCTCAGAGCCGAGAGGGTCAGACACAAGACAAAGAACAAAGAACTCACACCTAAAACTTCCCTCCACCCAGATTTGAAAAAGTCTTGTTTCCTGATTGGTCCTCTGGTCAGGTGTTTCAGGTTACTGGTGTTACCCCTTTACAGGTAAGAGAACATTAACCCTTAGCTATCTGTTTATGACACCTTTAACCGAGAATTCCTACCCAAGCCTTGTTGCTTTAGAGCCTCCACTCCAGTTTTATTTCTGTTCAATTTCACTTCATTATACATTCCCCCCCAATATTATTATTTGAACTCTTGACCTCCCTCTCTCACTCATTACCCCCCTCCCCATATAACCTCCCAATCTCTAGGCACAGCGACCCTGGCCACCAATCCTGAGTCCTTGCTGCGTTCCTCCCTCCCAGAGCAGGGCCCCTACCCAGGCACAAATGGGAACTTTGATGATGATGTCATAGGCTGGTAGTGTAGCCTGTACTATTTTTACACCTATAAGATTACGCATTGGGGTACAGCTCGCCCTTGTACATGGCTACTCAAAGTTAATGGAGATGAAATTTGATGAAACACACAGAAACTTGAATACAGACAGTTGTAATTGAAATCATAGGCAAGGATCAATACACGTAACGATTCGAGTAAGATAAGTATAGGAAAGAGGGTCTTGCACTGTGTGTACTTACAAGCTATGGACACCATTGGAAACAAAGATCGAGGGGCAAGGGAGCCCATCAGAAAGGAGGCCCTTTTTCAGTTTACACTGTCTCGGGGACCTGACAAAATGAAAAACTGGTAACTAGGAGAGGTATTTTCTCCACTTCCTTATGGTAGTAGGATGGCGATATACCATATCTGCTCCTTTGCTCTGATTACAATAATGTCAATAGCTGCCCCAAACCATACGTGGCTTTTGGGAAGTTCATAATTAAGCATCAAGCATTAATACTCACGATTTACATCACTTATTTATTAATAATTCCAATATATGAATGCGTCCAACTGCTGAGATACTTCATAGCTACCTAATTGCTAAAGCCTGCCCCAGACTTCCTTCTTTCAGAATCCTGTGGCGTATTGCACCCGCTTGTGGTTCCTCGTTAGTCTCTCAAAATGAGGGTGCAAAATATCTGACCTGGGATTCTCTCCTTAGGCTTATTCACGTAAATCCCAGGCTTCAGCATAACTGCTTCCACAAAGCCACAGCCTAATAGAAGGCCCTGGACTGTAGCAAGCAGAGGCTATGTCTGCACTACCGCGGTAACTCAGCCTACACTGTGCAGCTCCAGCTACCTCTTCCTAACAGCCCAATACCAAGTTATTTCAATGTGACTGGTTTGGGAGGTGAGGACATGACCCTATGATTCTCAGCTTAAGGCCTTAGACTATCCTAGTGAGAGTAGGCCCATACACAGGCAGACTATGATTTTGATTCTTTGTTTCTATACCTCTAACTAGCTAAGTGGTAAAAATACACCTAAGTTCTTAAGGTATAGGCTTTACAGGCAGGCCTGAATATCTCTATTCTAACAGTGGGTTCTACCCCTTCCCCCGTTCTGTGTCTGTCCTGTCTATTTAGATTGTAAACTCTTCAGGACATGGGCCATCTACTATTCTCCATTTGTACTTGTCCTAGCACAATGGGGACCCACTATTAGTTGGTCATTAGGCACTAAGGTAATATGATTTATAATAATAATAATAACTTTCCTGCCACTTTGAGCCAAGGAAGCTGGCCTTGGGATGTTACTGCTTAAAAATGAGCTGGGATTAAAACCATGGAATATTCTTTGTGACAAGTATCCCACAATTCCACTGACCTCCCTTGTTTTCTTTGCCTGGAATAGGGTTTCCAGTTGCCAAACCTGATGTGATCTTGCAGTTGGAATGAGGGGAAGAGCCATGGGTCCCAGACCTCCAGGGCTCTGAGAAAGAAGAGCTGCCTGCACAGGTGAGGAATTGGTTAAACCAACTCAACAACTGTTTGGGAATGCAGGAAACATTCGGAATGCCCTGCAAAGGCCCTGTGAGCTCCCTGCAGATGTGGAATCATTATGGCAGATGTCATTCATGGCTTCCTTCCTATTCTGACTGACAATTGGCAGCAGGTCCCTCCCCGATCTTGCTTTCCCCTGAGCGTGGTGCTGAGATGTGGACCAAAACTGATCCCTTCCTCTCTCCTCTGGGGAAAGGTTTGGGGGAAAATCATCTCCTGATAGGTTTGATCTCTCCTACACATATTTTGGTTTGTTCATCCCTTTTTCCATTCCTCTCTCTGAGATGTCCTTTCTTTCTGGGAGTGACCTATGTCTGGATTCTCTCTGTCTCCTATCAGGTGATGGGATGCTGAGTGAGAATGAGGAGGAGAAACCCCAGCAGGAAGATGCTCAGAAAGTAGAACCACATGGAACATTACCAGGAAGATCCAAGGGGAATGTTTCTGGGAGTTGTGCACTCCCAGAAAAAGCAAAAGCCTGTGAGACTCAGCAGAGGCCAGAGGAAAACTTCAGTAGCCACTCAGGCCTTATAACACGTGAGAGAATCCACTTGGAAGGGAGATGCTACACATGCCATGAGTGTGGGAAAAGCTTCAATCAGAGCTCACATCTTATCACACATTGGAGAATCCATTCGAGTGAGAAACCTTATGGATGCTCTGAATATGGGAAAAGCTTCATTGATAGTTCAACCCTCCTCTCACATCAGCGAATCCACACAGGAGAGACGCCCTAACATGCTCTGAGTGCGGGAAAAGCTTCCATCGGAGCTCACACATCGTAGAATCCACACTGGAGAGACACTCTACGTGTGCTCTGAGTGTGGGAAAAGCTTCAATCAGAGCTCTGCCATGAGGACACACAGGAGAATCCACACAGGTGAGAACCCATATGGATGCTCTGAGTGTGAGAAAAGCTTCAGACGTAGATCAGCCCTCCTCTCACATCAGAGAATCCACACTGGAGAGACGCCCTACACATGCTCTGAGTGCGGGAAAGGCTTCAGTCACAGCGCTGCCCTGATCACACATCAGAGGATCCACACGGGAGAGACGCCCTACACATGCTCTGAATGCCAGAAAAGCTTCAATCAGAGATCTGCCCTGATCGCACATCAGAGGAGCCACACAGGAGAAACTCCCTACACGTGCCCTGAGTGCGGGAAACACTTCAATCAGCGCTCAAACTTTATCACGCATCAGAGAATCCACACGGGTGATAAACCTTATGGATGCTCTGAGTGTGGGGAACGCTTCGTTCGTCGTTCAGTCCCCATCTTACATCAGCGAATCCACACAGGGGAGATGCCCTACACATGCTCTGAGTGTGGGAAAAGCTATAGTGGGCACTCAGCCCTGAGCACACATCGTAGAATCCACATGGGTGAGAAACCTTATGGATGCTCTGATTGTGGGAAATGCTTCATTCGTTGTTCAGTCCTCATCTTACATCAGAGAATCCACACAGGAGAGAAGCCCTATGTGTGTTCCGAGTGCGGGAAAAGCTTCAGTCACAGCTCTGCCCTGAGTACACACAGGAGAATCCACACCAGGGAGACACCCTACACGTGCGCTGAGTGTGGGAAAAGCTTCAATCAGAGCTCAAACCTTATTGCACATCGGAAAATCCACACGGGAGAAAAACCTCATGCATGCTCTGAGTGCGGGAAACGCTTCAGTGATACCTCAAGCCTTTCTAGACATCAGAAAGTCCACATGAGAGAGATCTGTAATAAATGCCTCAACTAGGGCTGACTGAAGATTTTTTTTTAAAATCACATTTGCTAATTCCCACATAGTGACCTGTGCACCATCTTCACCTTGGTCTCTCTGCTCCACGAGATGAGTTGCCTGCTTCTTCCTTTTGCAGCTCACCCTTCTTTGGGGTCAGTCCTGTGATCTTTTCTATCAGCTCCTTTCCTTTTGAGTTGTAGGAGTGTGTGTCCCTCCAGCCAGGAATGTTCATCAGCTCCAGGTAGGGGAGAGAGGTTTGATCCCAACAAGCTACACTGAGGCAAAAACTCCCTGTGCCTGACGTCCACTAGGACTGCACGTGGCGTTGGCTGCTCAAGTTAGTGATCTTGGTGTAAAAAGACAATTATAGGTGTAGAGCAGATGCAGCCCAGGTGCAGTGGTTGGCATTAGCTTCCCCCTTGATTTGACCTAAACTCCATCATTTTCCTAGTCTAAACAAACCCTGAGCATCACGGTTATACTGTTCCCCCATTTCAAAGCAACTGTTAGTCATCAGGTTTCCCCTTCAGGAACAAATTGTTTCATTCCCAGTTGCTCTGTTGTTGCTTCAGGTTGTGCTGGAGAGCAGATATTTTTACTACCATTTTCCTCACTTAAAATATTTTGAACTAAAAGAAAGAGCAGGAACAGGGCAGGGATAGGGAAAAATATCTTTTCACCCTCTGTAACAGCAGAGGAAGATAGGGTAAGTCAGAGGGATTCCCTTATTCCCCATCATCGTCCCAATCCCCATTGTTCAATTGGTTAGGTCAGTATTTTTTCTAAAGGGCTGGGAAGAGGATTCTCTAGTAAATGAGTTGGAACTAAGCAAAATACCCATGCACTGGGCTCCCAAAGCAGTTGTGGCCCAGGCCCTGCAGGAGGTCGCTCCTGAAGATATCTCCTTCCTAATCAGGTGCATGTAGCCTATTTGGGAAATGCAATCCCTATCTAGGTAGGGAAGGGAAAAATGAAAGTGACATTTCTCTTCAGCAGCCCCCTGGGAGATGCTGCAAATGTGTCGGAAATGAAATCCCCGTTGAATGTGATATAGCTGCAGAAAGATACCTGTTTTGAATAGAGACCTGACATTAGGTGTTTTACAGAGATTCTAAGCAGCACCTGAATTTAGTCCCTAATTTAAATCTGTGCCACCAGATTAAAGACATAAAAGGGCATATTTGGGGGAGTTGTACCTCACTATCGCTACTGATCTGTTGTGTGGTTGGTGAAGAATTCTACACCAGAGAAGTGTCAAATTACTCCAAGGAAGGTCAAAGATTTGACAAGAACTAGTGTAGAAATTGCAGATACTAGTGGTTGATTTTCACCCCAGAGATGGAAGCTATGGTGACCTGTGGCCCAGGTCAACTATTTTTAGAAACCTGCTCCCTAATTAAGTGGCATTGGTCACACTCCTAAAGGCGCCATAACTAAATTGGGCACAATTGTTTTTTACCTTTGGATCCAAAGTTCCATGAAGCACAGAGAGAATCATAGAAGATTAGGGTTGGAAGAAACCTTAGGAGGTCATCTAGTCCACCCCCCTCCTCACAGCAGGATCAACCCCAACTAAATCATTCCAGCCACGGCTTTGTCAGGCCAGGCCAAATAGAGGGGAATAATCACTTCCCTCGATCTGCTGGCAATTATCCTACTAATGCAGCCCAAAATGCCGTTAGTCTTCTTGGCAACAAGGGCACACTGCTGACTCATATCCAGCTTCTCCTCCACTGTAATCCCCAGGTCCTTTTCTGAAGAACTGCTGCATAACCAGTCAGTCCCCAGCCTGTAGCAGTGCCTGGGATTCTTCTGTCCTAAGTGCAGGACTCTGCACTTGTCCTTGTTGAACCTCATCAAGTTTCTTTTGGCCCAATCCTCCAATTTGTTTAGGTCACTCTGGACCCTATCCCTACCCTCCAGCATATCTACCTCTCCTCCTACCTTAGTGTCATCCACGAAATTGCTGAGGGTGCAGTCCACTCCATCATCCAGATCATTAATAAATATGTTGAACAAAAAAAGCTGCCCCAGGGCACTCCACTTGATACTGGCTGCCAACTAGACATTGAGCCTTTAATCACTACCCGTTGAGCCTGACAATCTCTCCAGCTTTCTATCCACCTTATAGTCCATTCATCCAGCCCATACTTCTTTATCTTCCTGGCAAGAAAACTGTTGGAGACAAAAGCTTTGTTTAAAGTCAAGGTATATCGCATCCACTGCTTTCCCCATATCCACAGAGCTAGTTATCTCATCATAGAAGGCAGTCGAGTTGGTCAGGTCTGACTTGTCCTTGGTGAATTCGTTTTTACTGTTCCTGATCACCTTCCTCTTTCCGAGTGCTTCAAAATGATTTCCTTGAGGACCTGCTCCATGATTTTTCCAGGGACAGAGGTCTGACTGATCAGTCTGTAGTTCCCTGGGTTCTCCTCCTTCCCTTTTGTTAAAGGTGGACACAATATTTGCCTTTTTCCAGTCATCCAGGACCTCCCCTGTTTGACACAAGTTTTCAAAGATAATGGCAATTGTATCAGCCAATTCCTTCAGCATCCTCAGATGCATTAAATCTGGACCCATGCACTTGTGCATGTCCAGCTTTTCTAAATAGTCCTTGTGACGTTATTGTATGAAGGTGGTTGTGTAAGGGGTCTATGGAAAGGTTATGGTTTGCTGGTTATGATTATGCTGTGTATATGTCTGTATCATTTTTGTAGTTGAAGTTATGAATATTCCCTCTATGCTGTCTGTATTTCAAACTTATGCTGTGCTTCTGGGTGACACTCCAGACAAGTTGATGTCAGCTCTGCCTCGCCTGCTTGATGGCCCATTAAGGACCATCAACTGTACAATTGACCCATGGAGAGAAGGCAGATACACCTTGTGACTCAGCAAAGTATGCAGGGACTTGCCCATGTGACTCCAGACTCCATTTTGTTGTAATTTTCCACAGTAAGGACAGAGAGGTGTCCTTATACCTGGAAGAGAGACTATAAAATGCAGCTGCCTCATCTCCATCTTGTCTTCAGTCCTGCTTCATACCTCTGGAGGACTTTGCTACAAACTGAAGCTCTACACAAAGGACTGAATGACCCATCCCAGCTGGGGATGTTCCAGAGACTTGATTTGAACCTGCAGTTTACTCCATCACTGCTACAAGCCTGAACCAAGAAAACTTTGCCATCACTGGATGTAATTGATTCCATTTAACCAATTCTAGCTCTCATCTCTGTCTTTTTCCTTTTATAAATAAACTTTTAGATTTTAGATTCTAAAGAATTGGCAACAGTGTGATTTGAGGCTAAAATCTGATTTGTATATTGACCTGGGTCTGGGGCTTGGTCCTTTGGGATTGAGAGAACCTCTTTTCTTTTATTGGGGTGTTGGTTCTTACAACCATTCGTCCCCATAATGAGTGGCACTGGTGGTGATACCGGGAAACTGGAGTGTCTAAGGGAGTTGTTTGTGTGACTTGTGGTTACCAGCGAGATGAAACCAAAGTCCTCTTGGTCTGGCTGGTTTGGTTTGCCGTGGTGTGCAAAGAAACCCCAGCCTTAGGCTGTAACTGCCCTGCCTTAAGCAATTTGTTCTGAATTGATACTCTCAGTTGGGTCCAGCCAGAACCAGCATTGTTAGAGTCCTTAACTTGTTCTTTCACCACCGAGGGCTGCTCACCTCCTCCCCAAACTGTGCTGCCCAGTGCAGCAGTCTGGGAGCTGACTTTGTCTGTGAAGACAGAGGCAAAAAAAGGATTGAGTACTTCAGCTTTTTCCGCATTATCTGCCATTAGGTTGCCCCCCCCCCATTCATTAAGGGTCCCACACTTTCCCTCAGCTTTTTCTTGTTGCTAACATACCTGTAGAAACTGTTCTTGTTACCCTTCACATCCCTTGCTAGCTGCGACTCCAGCTATGTTTTGGCCTTCCTCGTTACACCCCTGCATGCCGGAGCAATATTTTTATACTTCTCCCTAGTCATCTGGCCAAGTTTCCACTACTTGTAAGCTTCCTTTTTGTGTTTAAGCTCACAGAAGATTTCGCTGTTAAGCCAAGCTGGTCACCTGTCATATTTGCTATTCTTTCTGCACGTCGGGATGGTTTGTTCCTGTGCCCTTAATAAGGCGGCTTTAAAATACAGCCAGCTCTCCTGGACTCCTTTCCCCCTCATCTTAGCCTCACAGGGGATCCTGCCCATCAGTTGCCACCTACTTCTACTTCCCCTACCAGTTCTTCCCAGTTTGTAAGCAGCAGATCAGGAGGAGAAAGGCTCCTGCTTGGTTCCTCCAGTAGTTGCACCAGGAAATTGTCCCCAATACTCTCCAAAAACTGCCTAGATTGTCTGTGCATTGCTGTATGGCTCTCCCAGCAGATGTCAGGGTGATTGAAGTGCCCCATAAGAACGTGGGCCTGTAATCTGGAAACTTCTGTTTAGTTGTCTGAAGAAAGCCTCGTCCACCTCATGCTCCTCGTCTGGTGGTCTGTAGCATACACACACCACGACATCACCTTTGTTGCTCTCACTTCTAAACTTAACCCAAAGACTCTCAGCAAGCTTTTCTCCAGGTTCATACTGGAGCTCTGAGCAGTCATACCACTCTGTTACATAACAGTGCAATTCCTCCACCTTTCCTTCCCGTCTGTCCTTCCTGAACAGTTTATACCCATCCGTGACAAAGCTCCAGTCATGTGAACTGCCCCACCAAGTCTCTGTTATTCCAATCACATCATAGTTCTTTGACTGTGCGAGGACTTCCACTTCTTCCTGCTTATTTCCCAGGTTTCTTGCCTTGGTTTACATGCATCTAAGATAACTAGCCAATTGAATTGAATCAGGAAGCCCCCCCATTGCATCCTTCTCCTTGTGTTTCCTCCCGGTATCCCATTTCCCCACTTACCTCAAGGCTTAGGTCACCATCCCTGGTGAACCTCACTAGGCTAACAACCCTGTCTGCGAAGATACTCTTCCCTCTCCATTAGGTGGATCCCATCTCTTCCTAGCAATCCTTCCCAGAACAACATCCCATGGTTGAGGAATCCAAAGCCCTCTCTCCGACGCCACCTGCGTAACCATGCATTTACCTCCACAATTTGATAGTTCCTACCTGGGACTTTTTATAGACTCATAGACTCATAGGTCAGAAGGGACCAATATGATCATCTAGTCTGACCTCCTGCACAAGGCAGGCCACAGAACCCTACCCGTCCACTTTTATAACAACCCCTAACCCAGGACTGAGTTATTGAAATCCTCAAAATTGGTTTGAAGACCTCAAGCTGCAGAGAATCCACCAGCAAGCGACCCATGCCCCACGCTGCAGGGGAAGGCGAAAAACCTCCAGGGCCCCTGCCAATCCGCCCTGGAGGAAAATTCCTTCCCGACCCCAAATATGGCGATCAGCTAAACCCTGAGCATGTGGGCAAGACTCACCAGCCAGCACCCAAGAAGGAATTCTCTGCAGTAACTCAGTTCCCATCCCATCCAACATCTCCCCGCAGACCATTGAGCAGACTTATCTGGTGATAATCCAAGATCAATTGCCCAAATTAAACTATCGTATCATAACATCCCCTCCATATACTTATCAAGCTTAGTCTTAAAGCCAGATAAGTCTTTTGCCCCCACTACTACCCTCAGAAGGCTGTTCCAGAACTTCACTCCCCTAATGGTTAGAAACCTTTGTCTAATTTCAAGTCTAAACTTCCTAATATCCAGTTTGTACCCATTCGTCATCGTGCCTACATTAGTACTAAACTTAAATAATTCCTCTCCCTCCCTAACGTTAACCCCCCTGATATATTTATATAGAGCAAGCATATCCCCCCGCAGCCTTCTTTTGGCCAGGCTAAACAAGCCAAGCTCTTTGAGTCTCCTTTCATAAGGCAGGTTTTCCATTCCTCGGATCATCCTAGTAGCACGTCTCTGGACCTGTTCCAGTTTGAATTCATCCTTCTTGAACATGGGACACCGGAACTGCACACAATATTCCAGATGGGGTCTCACCAGTGACTTTTCTTCAAAAGGGAGGATGGACGAGAACACGACTTGTGCTCAAACTCCTTTATGCTTCTTCTCAGAGCCACGTAGTCTGCAGTGACCCACTTAAGGTCATTCTTGGCAGTATCATTGGTGCCCACATGGAGAAGTAGGAAGGGCTAGAGGTCCGAGGGCTCGGTCAGTCTTGGCATACACTCCGTCACATCCTGAATTCTAGCTCCAGGCAAGCAGCACACTGCTTGAGTCTCTCGGTCTGGTCAGCAGATGGATAACTCTGTCCCCCTTAGGGAAGAGTCCCCGACCACCACCACCACCACTCGTCTCCTCCTCTTGGGAGTGGTGATCATGGAACCCCCATTCCTAGGACAATGCATCTCACGTCTTCTGGTCAATGCGGTCTCCTTCTGATCGCTGGATTGTTCTTCCAAATCATTCTCCACAGTAGAACCTGTGCAGAGAGCCTGAGAACGGTTTCTTACCTCTATCTGCATCGGGGGTACATGGGTTCTCCTCATTCTTCTTCTGCGGGTAACATGGTGCCAGTTTCTTCCCTGTTCTGTGCTGCCCTCTCTGATTCTTTGGCATGTTTTGCCTCTAGAACCAAATGCTGATTTATGTGAAGAAAGTCTTCATTTTCTCTGATGCAAAGCAAGGTTGATACTTGCGTCTCTAATCCTTTAACCTAATATGGAGACCAGTTTGCACTTTTTACAGACAAAGTTGCTTCTGTACTCTGGGAGAAAGACAAACATGGCACATCCTATGCAGGTCACAACAGCTGATCGCTCAGTATCCATGTCTTCCTTCTAAAAGTGTCCTCAGATGTTGTATTTACTTCTCACAGAAGCCTGAAAGGCAAAAACACTCTGTGGGAACTCCCACCAGGCAAACTGCCAGGCAACAGCTGATTCCTTCAGAGCCATTCCATGCCTATGGGTCCCAATCTGGCTTCCTTGTTGGACAAGAAGCACTTCCATGCTGGGCAATTGATGGTAGCCAATGAGGGAATGTATCCGGTTCCACGTTCAGACTGCAGGATACATAAACATTGAGTCCAGAGTCTGTGGTTTGGTCTCTTCGTTTTGCTCTGAGTCTAGAGTATAATGTGTTTGTATTACTTCTCCTGCTGCTGCTACTTTGAAAGATTAGAAAGTGTGAAAATAGAGGACAGGTGGTTTTTCTCATGATGCAGCCTTCCCATGTCGTGTGAGACCCCTTCCACCCACACTTCTGGGAGAAGCCCCAGGGAGAAGTGAACTCACAGAAATGGAAGGCTCCTAGGTTATGGTAGAAAGTGTCTTCACACAAAGTTGAAGTGGAAATGGGAAGCAAGAGAAAACTGCCCTATGGGTTTATATGTTGTAATTGTTGAATAAGTTGGTTCCAGCGACAATGAAATTAAACATGAAGTTAATTAGTATCACGGAAGAGACTGATTACGTGATAACTTTCAGTGTTACAATATAATTCATGTTTTCTTCTAGTTCTCTCCCTGTCCCCTCCTACTATATAGGAAATGGTGGCTAATCCTGAAATTAAACCCTCATGCCAAAGGAATTATAGAGTGGGGGAATATGTGACAGAAATAGCATGTGTGAGAATAGCGACCCAGTGTACACTGTAATTGTTTCTATTTCAAGTGGAATTTATTTTGATAAATTTTAAATCTTCTGTTAAGAGGAAAATTACTTGAGGCAAGATTTGGAACCTTTTACCCAGTTAGAGGGTAACACCCACAGAGTTCTCCAGGTCTCTTGTTTGCAAAGCAAAGACATCACATCAGGCAGGAGATGTCAAAATCTACAATGGTGATGGATGTGTGATGGGAGCTTTTCTGGGTTGGTTCTTTTTTGGGGTTGGTTTTTTTAATGTCACTTTTTTGTTTTTGTTTTTGCAACCAGTTATTTTTGTAGGTGCTGAGGCCCCTTTTCCTTTTGAGCACAGCTGTTTAACCATCAGGCCTGGCTCTGGAAACCTCCTCAAAACTGGCCTTGTGTTTCTTTCATGTTTGATATCTTTGAGGTTCACACATCCCCACTACATGCTGTTCACAACAACAGATGCTTTGAGAAACCTGCTGGGTTAAGTGGGCCTTTTCCAAACTGACATTGGCCCAAAGTCTGCCTCAATTCAGCTGGACTGGGACACGTCTGTATCAAAGGAGTGATTCACACCTGCTTTGCCCAGAGACCTTGGGGGAGGTGTGGTAAGATAGGATAAGTAGGAATCAACAACAATAAAGTTAAAGGGAAGGGTGAAAGACCTTCATGTGGCAGGTCATCAAGCCTGTTCTGTTCATTCCCTCTGGCGCATCTGGCACTGGTCACTCTCAAGCAACAGACTGAGCTAGATGGATGATTGTGGGTTTCCTTATTCCAGATGTGCATGACCATGTGATCCCACCACACAGTGCTGCTCTCCTGAGCCCAAAAGCGGCGTTCCGCTGTGAGCAGCACCTCCGTGAATGCCACAAGCAATCTCTTCTCGTAACTTCTACGTGTGGCGAGATCAGTGTTGAACTCCTCTGCCTTTGTATTTTAAGGAATAAGTCCACTGCCACTCGTGACTTGTAGCATATTGGTCAACAGTGCGGGATCCATTCCTGCAGCGCGAAGAGGCAGAATGCGCAGTGCACCAACCACTGAAAGATGATGCCAAATGTGGACAGAAGCACAGGGATTGCTGGGATGCAAAGCAGTCCATCACAGGCATGGGGACAGGACCCACAACTCCCTCTGCTTTCCCACAACTCTTAGTGTCAGAAGAGGAAGCGATGCTCAGTGGGATAGCTGTCCAAAGTGCACCGCTCCCAACATCGCTGCAGGTGCCGCAAGTGTGAACACACTATTGGGCAGTCAGCTGACAGCGTGAACACACAATAGCAGTTTCCTGCAGCACTCGCTGAGCGGCACTGAACTCCCAGTGCTGTAACTCTGCCAGTGTAGACGTAGCCTCAGGGAGACTGAGTGCCAGGATCCCTGGCCTGATCCCCTCTGGGGAATGAAGCACAACAGTGACAGGCTATGCAGCCTTCACTAGTCTTCCTGTACCTGAAAACCCTGCTAGCCCATCTATGCCATTACCTGGTTCCTAAACTGCAGCTACAGTTCCCGCTCCAAAGACCGAGAGGTGCAGAGATCCAACTCCTTATAATCTTAGAAACATTTTGTTCCTCTTTATATTCTGTGTCTGTTTCTTTTTATGAACTTGGAGACCTCCCAACCTTTCTTTTAGATTGGAGTGTAACTGTGTGTGTGTGTGTGTGTGTGTGTGTGTGTGTGTGTGTGTGTGTGTGTGTGTGTGTGTGTGTGTGTGTGTGTGTGTGTGTGTGTGAGAACACCTCTGAAATCTGCACAGGGAAGATGCTAGGAAGACAAGTTTCCCAAATCTTAATACTCTTAAAACTCTGCCCTATGAAATGACTGAACGCATGCCCCTCACCTATGGAAGCATTGCAAGGAACTGAGCTGTCAGATATGTATTGTTCAGAGAGAGCTGTTTGAACGTCTTTTACTAATGTCTCTCTAAGGTCTGTATGTGTTTTGGGCGAGAGGGCGAGGAGAAGTATTAGCTACACAATAGTGACATCTAAGGAGAAAACTGTAATTGGTTTTGAGGTTGTAGGCTAAATGTAAGCAATAATTTGGTTTCGGTATTGAAATATTCAGCTGGCTAAATCTGGGTTGCACGGCCTGGGTAAAAATCTCTGATTGGAGTTTCGACATCACTAACTATGCACCTGCCTTCGTGGGTTGCTCTTTTAGGATTTATAGGGGTTGGTTTTCTGCTGTATTAATGTGATGGTTTGACTGAATTGACAACTTGATTCCAGTGCAATACCCTTATTATCTCATTGATTTCCTGATTTGATCTGAACTTTATCACTGTGCTGTTTAACCCTGAGCTGAGTGGTGTCTATAGTCATTTAGCCTTAGTGAAGTGCGCGCTTGGATTTATTTGTTCATATTAATAAAACATGTTTCAGAGCAGCAGCCCTGTTAGTCTGTATCCGCAAAAAGAACAGGAGTACTTGTGGGACCTTAGAGACTAACACGTTTATTTTAGCATAAGCTTTCATGGGCTACAGCTCACTTCATCGGACGCATAGAATGGAACACACAGACAGGAGATATTTATACATACAGAGAACGTGAAAAGGTGGGGGTTGTCCTACCCACTCTAAGAGGCTAATTAATTAAGATGAACTGTTTGTGAGCAGGAGGAAAAAAGCTTTTGTAGTGATAATCAAGATAGCCCATTTCAGACAGTTTGACAAGAAGCTGTGAGGATACTTAACATGGGGAAACCGATTCAATGTGTGTATTGGCTCAGCTATTCCCAGTCTCTATTTAAGCCTAAATTGATTGCATCTAGTTTGCATATTAATTCAAGTTCAGCAGTTTCTAGCTGGAGTCTGTTTTTGAAGCTTTTCTGTTGCAAAAGCCACCCTTAAATCTGTTACTGAATGGCCAGGGAGGTTGAAGTGTTCTCCTACTGGTTTTTGAATGTTATGATTCCTGATGTCAGATTTGTGTTCATTTATTCTTTTGCATAGAGACTGTCCGGTTTGATCAATGTACATGGCAGAGGGGCATTGCTGGCACATGATGGCATATATCACAGTGGTAGATGTGCAGGTGAACGAGCCCCTGACGGTGTGGCTGACGTGATTGGGTTTGTCATAGTATAATTCCCCACTCTGAACCTTAGCATCCAAAAGATGGGGAACCAGCAGGAATTCCTCTAAGCTCAATTACCAGCTTAGTACTTGTAGCGCTGCCACCAACCAGGAATTCCAGTGCCTGGTACACTCTGGTCCCCCCAAAACCTTGCCCGGGGACCCCCAAGACCCAGACCCTCTGGATCTTAACACAAGGAAAGTAAACTCTTTCCCTCACCATTGCCTCTCCCAGGCTTCCCCTCCCTGGGTTACCCTGGAAGATCACTGTGATTCAAACTCCTTGAATCTTAAAACAGAGGAAAATTCACCTTCCTCCCTCCTTCTCTTTCCCCCTCCCGGACTCTCCCTGAGAGAGAAAGTAATCCTAACACAGAGAAAATTAACCTTTCTCTCCCCCTTCCCTCCTTTCTCCCCACCAATTCCCTGGTGGATCCAGACCCAGTCCCCTGGGGTCTCACCAGAATAAAGAAACAATCAGGTTCTTAAGCAAGAAAACCTTTTAATTAAAGAAAGAAAAAACAGTAAAAATTATCTTTGTCAATTTAAAAAAATGGAATAGGTACAGGGTCTTTCAGCTATAGACACTGGGAATACCCTCCCAGCCTAAGTATACAAGTACAAATTAAAATCCTTTCAGCCAAATACACATTTGCAAATAAAGAAAACAAACATAAGCCTAACTCGCCTTATCACCTAGTACTCACTATTTTGAATCTATAAGAACCTGTATCAGGGAGATTGGAGAGAAACCTGGTTGCACGTCTGGTCACTCTCAGAACCCAGAGAGAACAACCACCAAACCCTAACAGCACACACACAAACTAACAGCACACACACAAACTTCCCTCCCTCAAGATTTGAAAGTATCCTGTCCCCTGATTGGTCCTCTGGTAAGGTGACAGCCAGGCTCACTGATCTTGTTAACCCTTTACAGGCAAAAGAGATATGAAGTACATCTGTTCTTTTAACTCTTACTTACCTGTTTATGACAGGGTCCTATGATGGTGTCACTTGAATCGATATGTGAACAGAGCTGGCATCAGGCTTTGTTTCAAGGATAGGTTCCTGGGTTAGTGTTTTTGTTCTGTGGGGTGTGGTTGCTGGTGAGTATTTGCTTCAGGTTGGGGGGCAAGGACAGGCCTGTCTGCCAAGATCTGGGAGAGTGAGGGATCATCTTTCAGGATAAATTGTAGATCCTTGATGATGCGCTGCAGAGGTTTTAGTTGGGGGCTGAAGGTGATGGCTAGTGGGGTTCTTCTATTTTCTGTGTTGGGCCTGTCTTGTAGTAGGTGACTTCTGGGTACTCTTCTGGCTCTGTCAATCTGTTTTTTCACTTCAACAGGTGGGTCTTGTAGTTTGAAGAATGCTTGATAGAGATCTTGTCTGTGTTTGCCTCTCTCTGAGGGATTGGCGCAAATGCGGTTGTATCTTAGAGCTTGGCTGTAGACAATGAATCGTGTGGTGGGTCCTGGATGGAAGCTGGAGGCATGCAGGTAAGTACAGCGGTCAGTAGGTTTCAGGTATAAGGTGGTGTTTATGTGACCATCACTTATCAGCGCAGTAGTGTCAAGGAAATGGACTGCTTGTGTGGATTGGTCTAGGCTGAGGTTGATGGTGGGATGGAAATTGTTGAAATCATGGTGGAATTCCTCAAGGGCTTCTTTTCCATGGGTCCAGATGTTGAAGACGTCATCAGTGTAGAGTAGGGGCATTAGGGGACAAGAGCTAAGGAAGTGTTGTTCTAAGTCGGCCGTAAAAATGTTGGCATACGGTGGGGCTATGCGGGTACCCATAGCAGTGCCGCTGACGTGCAGGTATGTATTGTCCCCAAATGTGAAATACTTGTGGGTGAGGAGAAAGTTGCAAAGTTCAGCCACTAGGTTGGGCATGTAACTAGTTCACAAAACTGGGGGGGTGGGGAAATTCAGGGAGGGGACACACCCCCCTATGGGGGTGTAGGGAATCGCTGGGTACAAGACTCTGCTGGTGCTGCTGCCTCCAGTGTGCGCTGGGAGCCAGGGCTGAGCTCCCGGGTTGCTGCTGTGGCCCCAGCAGGGCCGGGCCAGGGACAGCCTTTCACTGAAGCTCTTTCTGTGCCCGTCCGAGATGGGGACTTTCTCCAGCTGGACCCAGCCCCAGGCTCTGCTGCTCCTGGCCCAGAGAGACCCCAGGGCCAGCGCTGGGCGGGCAGGACAGAGACGCCACCCAAAGGCTCCGGGAGCAGCTCATTGCGCGGCCCCTGGGGATCTGCTCCTGGGCAGGGGACGCGCCTGGACGGTGATGGAGCCGCTGCCCTCCTGTGGGAGAAACTGCAACCTGTAGGAATTGGCTGCGGGGGGGGGGGGGGGACACTGAGCATGCTCAGTAACATCTGCTGAAGCCACTGCCCTTCACCCTGCCCTTACTTGGCATCAGCTTCTGCAAACTGCTATTTACAAGGGGTTCAGAGGGGGGATGGCCAGGATCTGAGGAGGGGGCGGAAAAGGCCTGTGGGGGTCAAGAGGCAGGGTTGGGAGGGGGCTGAGGTGCAAAATCGGTGATGGGAAAATGGAGCATGGGGTTAAGCCCAGGGGGAAGGAGCTGCCAGATGGTGACAGAGGCTGGGGCAGAGGGGGTAACAGTTACCTTGGTGGGCTGACACTCGTGTTTGCAAAAATATGGGGGTACAGAGGGGATTTTTCATTTCCCCTCCCACCGACAGCACCTCTCAGCACGAGCTTCCCAGGGCTGGGGTCTTAAAGGCACAGGCACCCCACTGCCTAGTCACCCCAGCTCCTCTCTGCCTGATGTCACCCACCGAGGGGCTGCAGGAGGCTTGATTCGGTGAAATATTTTACAGACTCAAAGAACCACTTATCACTGCATAAAGTCTCACAGCAGGTCTCCAACTTGTCATCTTTGCTGCTGGGATTCCCTGAATGACTCTTACCAGTTCATCCTTCAGCTTTGTTATTGTGCAGATGCAGGTCATTGTGTTGTTTAATTTCTGTCTTACCAACAAGTCCTTATTGTCATGGAGTGTGGGCGAGTCAGGGCCCTGCACCCTCCACTTCTTGCGATTCACTGTGACTCTCCACCAGCTGGTGACACAAGGTTTATTAGATGACAGGAACACGGTCCCAAGCAGGACATGTAGGTACAGGAAACAGGACCCCTCAGTCAGGTCCATCTTGGGGGGGTGGGGAGCCCAGACCTGCCTCCATTTCCCCAGCCAGCTCCAAAACAGAACCCCCTCCAGCCGTCTCCTCCAGCCTTTGTCCAGTTTCCCAGGCAGAAGGTGTCACTTGGCCCCAGCTCCCTCCTGGGCTCAGGTTATGTGCTCAAGTAACATCCCTCAAGCAAAGTCACATGCTGATCTCCCACCACCATCTAGTATTAATGCCAGACAGTAAGCTAGTGAAACTCCCATGCAACATCACCAGGCCAACCCTCCCCACTCCCTCCTCCATCTCTTCAAGTGACATTTTGGGAAGTAGACGGGCAGAATATGAAGAAGATAAAGGTAAAGCTGCAACACGATGGAATCCCTGCAAATCGCCCATCACCTTCAGGTGCCACAGAGGCTGAAACCATACCTCTCCCACCCTGCTTCGGCTCCTTGTTATATTTAAATGTGGAAAATGATACAAAACATCTTCGGCACACCGAGCTTCAGTGTGTGAGCAACTGCGAATGAGACGATCTGTTCCAAAGGGTGAACTGCATGGCTCTAACAGTGGGAGGATGAGTATAAACGTAATGCTCCAGATTGGCTTTGACTAGGAAATGGAGAGGGGGTCAGGTCATGGGGGAGGGATAGGTCAGTGGTTTGAGCATTACTCAGGGTTCTGAGCTCAATCCTTGGGGGGGCCACTTAGGGATCTGGGGCAGAATCAGTACTTGGTCCTGCTAGTGAAGGCAGTGGGCTGGACTTAATGACCCTTCAGGGTCCCTTCCAGTTCTAGGATATTTTTGTAAACGTGCTAGAGAACCCTGGACATTAGACACGAGCAATGTTGTTATTGTAAGATTGGTTGTGTTTTTACATCAGGATAGCTAACACGAGCTACCTAACTCCATGGAAAATCCTAGTGGGGATGAGGCCTGGGTAGATTTTTATGCTGATATAGCTAGTTGAGATCACCCTTTTCTCCCACACCTTGAGCTGACTGACATTCCTGGCAGGAGAGGGACACATTCCCGTGAGTCATAGGACCATGGAGTTTTGCAGAAACTTACAGGCCTAGATACAGTTTTTATGGTTTATCATCTCCTTTGTGGACTTTCTGATGCCTAACAAGTTGTGAGCTCTCGGTAAAGCGTTTCCCGCACTCGCTGCATTCATAGGGTCTCTCCCCGCTGTGGGTTCTCCGATGTCTAAGGGCTGCTCGCCAAGTGAAGCTTTTCCCACACTCGCTGCATTCATAGGGTCTCTCCCCTGTGTGGATTCTCCCATGATTCATAAGGTGTGAGCGTTGAGGGAAGGTTTTCCCACACTCAGTGCACTGATGGCATTGCTCTCTCGTGTGGATTCTCCGATGTTTAGTGAGCGTTGAGTGCTCTGTGAAGCCTTTCCCGCACTCGGTGCATTCATAGGCTCGCCCTCCCGTGTGGATTCTCTGATGCGTAATGAGGTGTGAGCTCTCAGTGAAGGTTTTCCCGCACTCGCCGCATTCATAGGGACGCTCCCCAGTGTGGATTCGCTGATGTTTAGTAAGGCTAGAGTGGTCAGTGAAGCGTTTCCCGCACTCGCCGCATTCATAGGGTCGCTCGCCCGTGTGGATTCGCTGATGTTTAGTAAGGTATGAACTCTGACTGAATCTTTTCCCGCACTCACAGCATTCGTAGGGCTTCTCTCCTGTATGGATTCTCTGATGCGTAATAAGGTGTGAGCTCTCAGCGAAGCTTTTCCTACACTCGCTGCATTCATAGGGCCTCCGCCCTGCATGGATTTTCTGATGTCTGATATGGGCTGAGCGCTGAGCAAAGGTTTCCCCACACTCGCTGCATTCATAGGGTCTCTCCCCCGTGTGGATGCTCTGATGCGTAGTGAGGGCTGAGCGCCAAGTAAAGGTTCTCCCACACTCGCTGCACTCATAGGGTCTCTCCCCCGTGTGGATTCTTTGATGTGTAATGAGGTCTGAGCTTCGAGTATAGCTTTTCCCACACTCGCTGCATTCGTAGGGTCGCTCCCCTGTGTGGAGCCTCTGATGTTTAGTCAGGGCTGAGCGCTGAGCAAAGCTTTTCCCGCACTCACAGCACACGTAGGGCCGCTCCCCAGTGTGGATTCTCTGATGTGTAATAAGGTCTGAGTGCCGAGTGAAGCTTTTCCCGCACTCACAGCATTTGTAGGGTCTCTCCCGCGTGTGGATTCTCACATGTCTAATGAGGTGAGAACTCTGAGTGAAGGTTTTCCCGCACTCGCTGCATTTGTAGGGTCTCTCTCCTGTGTGGATTCTCTTATGATTACTAAGGCCTGAGCGTCCCCGGAAGCTTTTCCCACACTCGGTGCATGAGTTTTTTCCCTCTTCTGTGAGGTTTGTGTCCTGTTCTGTGGTTCCCCTGAGGTCTTTGTGAGTTGCCTGACAATTAATGGATTTACCCTCTTTCTCCCCTGGCTGGCTCCCTGGCCTGTGCTGACTCTCATACGATTTTCCTTGCTCAAGACTTCTGCACACATTCCCTTTGGGTCTTAGCAATAATATCCGGTGTGGTTCCAGTTTCACATCATCCTTCTGCTGAAGATTCTGACCCTCCTTCTCACTCACCATCCCATCACCTGCTGGGATACAGAGAGACACCACAAACAGGAATGGAAAATGGGAGAGGAAACCAAAGTAAGTGCTGGAGAGATGGGGAAAAATCAGGAACTGAATTACATAAACTTTTTTTCCCCATAGGGGAGAAATTTTGTTTCCACATCCTATCCAAACACTCAGGTCAGGGAAGGAGCTACTGCCAGGTGTCAGTCAGGATGGGCAGGAAGTCATAAGCAACATCTGCCCTGAGGATATGACACATGCTGGGGAAAATCCTGAACTGAGAGAGCTCACAAGGTCTTTGTAGGAAATCTCAGCTCCTTCCTTCAGGCACTGACAGCTTCTGAGTTCGTTTAATAATTCCTCACCTGGGCAGGCACCTCTCAGGATCTCTTGTTCCTCTGATTCCTGGAGATCTGGGACCCAGGGTTCCTCGCCTTTCTCCAGCCGGGAGATCACATCAGATTTGGAAATGGGAAGCCCTGCTCAGAGGAAGAAAACAAGGGACATCAGTTGAATTCATGGGACACTTGTCGAAAAAAAAAAAAAAGTTCTATTATTTTAACCCCAGCCAGTAACCAGACCCAACTCCCAAGTTGCCTGAAGGTGCTGGATGCTTTGCTTTTGGGGGATTTAACCATCCCCATCTCTCCTGTGAACACACAGAGCCCGACACTCATCAAACAGGCTCCAAAAACACAGCAAAGGTAATTCCATGTCCCAGACAGTGAAGACTCCAGACAGTGGGTAAGACCCTGAGAAATGCTTCTTTCTGGCAGAGAGAGGAGCAGAGACAGAGAGCCGTAGGAGAGCTGGAATGGGGGAGCATTGGCTGGTGGGGTTCAGCACGGTAAGGAAGAAGAGGGAGCACAGAGGTCCCAGAATGCAGTATGTTAGGGGTATTATATATCAGGAACACACATTTTGAGGAAATAAGGATGCTAGTAAGTCAGATGCAATGGAAGGGAGTATGAATTTCCCTCAGCATGTGGATAACTCCAGTGAATTAAATACAATAATTTAGGTACAATGGACTCTGGTTCTTCTGGGAAAGGAGAATGTGAAAAAGAACCAGACCATGCGACTCCAGGAGGGACTGACTCATAGATCCCAGGCACCTGCAGGGAAGACAGATTGTGGTCACTGCAGAAGGCGAGTGAGTGAAGTGAGACCCTTTCAGTCCCCAGAAGTTTCCCTCCCAACCAATGACATCACTAGAAAGCACACGTTGTGGCAGGGATGGAGTGTATTGTCGGTGCAAGGAACGTAAGATTTCAGCAAAGGTGGCAGAGTCACAGGGCTTAGGGGAAAAACGTGTGTGTATGTGGGAGGGGCTAAAGGCTAAAATGTCATTGCCTTAGTAATGGTGTTCAGGGTGCTCCCTGCGTCTGTCCTTAAAACTTTACTGTAATTAGTAAATAATGCAGCAAGTTAATTCGGCAAACCTCAATGTTACTTATGAAAAAGACAAGCACAAAGACAGTTCAGTGACAAAGGCAGTCAGCAAGTTTTATGGCCCGCCAGGCACATACCTAGTGCCCTAGTTACACAGTGTGGCTAATCATACAGTATTTCATCAGCTGCAAAGCTGAGCAGGACTCCAAGGAGCCTGCCCTGCTGTGTGCCATGGAAAGAAACAATTCCAGGTTACCTTTGGCATTCGTGGAGCAGCTGCACATGGTGGACCATTGCTACTGGGCTTCGGAAACAACCACTGAGTGGTGGGATCATATTGTTATGGAGATCTGGGATGACAAGCAGCGGCTGAAAAACTTTTGGATGCACAAACCAACTTCCTAGAACTGTGAGCAGAGCTCGCCTCTGCCCTGCGCTGCAAGGACACCAAAATGAGACTGCTCTGTTGGTGGAGAAGCATGTGGCAATTACGGTGTGGAAGTTGGCAACTCCAGACTGCTACAGGTTGGTCAGGAATCCGTTTGGAGTTGTGAAGTTGACTGGGGGGAGGGGTGACGTTCACGCAAGTGTGCAAGGCCATTCATTGCATCCTGCTACGGACTGTGACTCTGGGAAATGTGCATGAAATAGTGCCTGGCTTTGCAGGAATGGGATTCCTTAACTATTCTGGGGTGACAGATGGCACCCATATCCCGATTTTGGCCCCATCGATAGAAAGGGCTTCTTCTGTGTGCCTGTGGATCACCAGGGTTGTTTCACTGATATCAGCGCAGGGTGGTCAGGGAAGGTGCATGACACGTGCATCTTCTGCAACATTGGCCTGTATAGCAAGCTGCAAGCAGGGACTTTCTTTCCAGACCAGAATATTCCACTGGGGGATGTTGAAATGCCCATAGTGATCCTGGGAGACCCAGCCTACCCCTTACTCCCATGGCTCACAAAGCCGTACACCGGAAACCTTGAAATAAGTCCCCAGGGACAACAGAGACCGTGGGAGTTCTCTCACCAACCTCCTTGCTGGCCTATGATGAAAAGGGCTCAGTAGACTGTAACCCTGGCCCCAGAGAGAGAAGGGCTACGTGGAGGGTCACAGTGAGCCCCTGCGGCTAGTGTAAACCACCTGGAAGCATGGGACCCACAGGGACACGGTCAGAGCTCTGCCCCACTAGGTTGACAGAAGAATACTTCCATCGACCTGGCAGTGTCTACACCAGGGCTTAGGTTGGCTTAACTATGTCTCTCAGGGATGTGATTTTTTTTTCCCCACACCCCTCAGTAACATAGCTAGGTCAACCTATTTTTCAGGTGTGGACCATGCCTTAGCCCTAATTCCCCACACACACTGTCCCCTTCCCTACACAGCCTCAGCCCTCCCCACCTACTGGCATCTTCTTCCCCGCCCCCTGTTCTTCCTTCACTCCCGAACGGCATCATATACACTCTCCTATCAACAGATGGGTTCATCTGCCCGCCACACAATCCATGCACGACATAGTACATCTATTTACTAGACTTTATTTAGAATTGCCTCTTAAAATGAGGAGGAGGTAGGAAAGTTACCATTCAGTTTTCATAAATCCAGAAAGCATAAATTAAATAAAATGTAAAGAAATTTTTCATAGCACAAAAAAAAATTCACATATCCAAAAATGATACCTGGGCAGGACATAAGGCAAAAAAAAGTAGGGGGGGGTACAGAAACCTGTCAAAAATTATCTGATGACAAAACATATAAAAGCAAGCCCCCCCAATGATTAATAACTGAGTGGACAGGAATTCTTACCCAGCAATGTCACATTCTCATAGTTCTCTTGCATGACGTCCCTGTAGAGGGCTCTCTGAGCGGGGTCCAGCAGAGCCCCCTCTTCCTTGGTGAAATACACAGCCACCTCCTCGAAAGTCACCAGCCCCTGAAAGAGAAAGAGCCCCCCACTCTGCACCTGCTGCCCAGTGACAACCCCACTATTTATGGGAGGGTAGGGCCAGTGAAACAGAAGCTCTTCGAGTGGCATGGTAGCAGAGTCCCACCCCCATGCTTTTCAGAGCAGCTAGGAGGCATCAGGATAGGGTGAGAAAGAGAGCCCCTCATCCCACCCACAGGACAGAGGGAGCCACGGGCTTCACATCTATCACACATCTACTAATCAGAGATTGATACAGTAGATGGAGCCCCCAGCAGGGTCCTGCTATTGCCCCCTGGAAGGAATCCCAACTCCCTCAAAATAAAGAAACAATATATAATAAATAAAAGAAAAGGGAAGTCGATAGGATAGAATATAAGTCAGAGGCCTGGAATTGTAGAAAACTGAAAAGGGAAGCAAAGGGACACAAGACGAACTCTAGGGCCAGCAGAGTTAAGGATGATATAAAGAAGAATTTTCTAAAATTGTACTAGAATAAAACAACTCCTAACAATGGAATTGGTACATTACTAAATGGAAATGGCAGAAGTATCAATAATAATGCAGAAGAGGCAACATTTTTCAGTAAATAGTTCTGTTCTATAAAAAAAATAAATGATTGTCAGGAACCAGGGCCTGCAAACAGTGAGTCTGAAAGCAGGGCCTACAGCAGAACCAGTTTCTGTGCAACATAACAAGTGCAGCTAGTGTGTAATAAATTGTCTAATTGGCTATACTGTGTGATTGGAAGATTCAGCAGACCAACTCTTATGTCCAGCAGCAACAGCAGTGCAGCAGCTGCTCAAAGCTGTGATAGCGCCTGCACCTGCTTGTTCCCAGGCAAGCCCCACTCCAGATAACCAGGTTCTGACCCTGGGCTCCGACTCCTGATCGTGTATGCAGTCTTGGGAGAGTCTACGCCTAGACCAACCACCTCTACTCAAAGCTTGAGAAATGCGAGTTCAATAAGGAGATAGTGAAATTCTTGGAATAGACAGTCACACCTGAGGGACTCACCTTGGACCCACATAAGACTGGTAGTATCCGGCTGGGGTGTACAAGGGAGCCACAATTCCTGAGGTTTGCCAATTTCTACAGGCAATTTATTAAAAGATTCTCTAGCCTGGTTTTACCGAGAAAAAGGGGATCCAATCTTGCCTGGTCCACAGAGAATCAGTCAGCCCTTGACTGACTGAAAAGTGCATTCATCTCATCACTTATCCTGATTCACTCAGATCCCACTAACCCATTTATGTCAAGAACAATGCCTCGAACTTTGCCATTGGTGCAGGCCCCCACAACCAAATCCACTCTCTGCTTTTTAATCTTGGAAGCTAACCACCACAGAGAACAATTACCATATTTGAGGAAGGAGATACTATCTTAAAAGGTGGCTTTCAAGGAGTGGTGCCACCTCCTAGAAGGACCCCAATTCCTAGTCCAAGTCCTGATGACCCATAAGAACTCAGAATACCTAGGGACTGCTACATGAATTTGAAGAAGAGGGACCAGCGGATCCCACTTTGACTCTCACTTACATTTTGTTGTAATCTCTCACCCGGGAATGAGAAACGGGAAAGCAGATGCCCTGTTCTGCAAAGTTGAGTCTCTCGCACTTGATGAAGAACGCTCCATCGCCATGCTTAAGGCATCCAACTCTGTCAATGGGACTATTGTCAGCTGTGTGACATCTTCCATCCACTAGCTGATCCCCGACAACCCATTCCCGACCCAG
The DNA here is from genome assembly GCF_007399415.2 of Gopherus evgoodei. Lineage (NCBI taxonomy): Eukaryota > Metazoa > Chordata > Testudines > Testudinidae > Gopherus > Gopherus evgoodei. The sequence goes on along the minus strand of NW_022060081.1, from coordinate 523,655 downwards.
ACCCTGAATGATGCAGATACCCAACCCAACACGAATCAGTTTCAACTACAGAATGTCAAGTAGCAGCGAGGTAGCCATGTTAGTCTGGATCTGTAAAAGCAGCAAAGAGTCCTGTGGCACCTTATAGACTAACAGACGTTACCCACGGAAGCTCATGCTCCAAAATGTCTGTTAATCTATAAGGTGCCACAGGATTCTTTGCAACTACAGAATGGTTTCCCCATTGCAAGGTTGTCTTTATGTTCCAGAGGGACAACCTAACCTTAAGGTATTGAAACAGTGTCACAATTCACTTTTGGACAGCTAAAGACTTGGAATCTGGTCTCAATGAGCTTCTGGTGGTCAGGCCTCTGAGCTTACATCTAAGATTATCTGCAAACCTGTGACCTGTGCGCCCATACCAAGAACTGAGGATTGAAGCCCCTAGATCTCCTCCAACCTCTGCCCAGGAATCCACAGCTTTGATCGACTATCTCAGTGGACTTCACTGCAGAGCTGCCGTGCTCCCAAGGACACTCAGTAATCCTGGTTGTCATCCACCTGTTAACAACAACGGTGCGCTTTATCCTGTGTCGTACCATTCCTACCACAGGGGAGATGGCTCAGCTCCAGCTAGAAAAATGCCTTCTGCTATCACAGGTTACCAACGGGCATCATATTGGGAGTCCTTGGCATCAAGGCCCTCCCCTAATCCATCCTTCACTCGCAGGCGAATAGGCAAACTAATCAAAAAGTATCTTTGCTTCTTTCTGAGCTACCGCCGGGGATGACTGGCTTTTCCCTCCTGTGCAACACTGAAATGCAAGCCATGCCTTGATCCAACACAGCCCATTCTTTGCAAATGATGGCTACCCCCCAGACTCGCCCGTTAGTTACCCAATACCAGCCAGCACAGATATAGCCTCCTGCCGCATCAGGTAGACTGGGAGCTTAAGGGACACTTGTAGTTCACTAAACAAGCCTATAAGCACCATGTGTGCTGCCCCCAATCTGTCCGTAGGGGACAAGCTGCAGCTTTCTGCCCAGAACTTTAGATCAAGCCACCCATCTGCCAAACTAGACTATCCAGTTCTGGCCCCCTTCAATATTAGTGACTCCAGGAGCTGTCAAGTTACAGATGCTCAGGCTCCTGAAGATCCATCTCATCTTTCACATCTCACTTTTGAAGCCCAAGACTGGGAACCCCAAACTGCTCCAGCCCACCACCGCCACCCATAAGATTCTATCGATAGGAGGGGGATTTGGTCCACCAAATCCTTGACTCTCGGTGAGTTAGGGGAAAGCCCCAGTTTCTGGTGGACTGGGAAGGCTTTGATCTGGCTGAGTGACCTGGGAAACCAGCTGAGAACATCCTTGTGAGAACTCCACCAGAAGTACCCTGAGAAATTTGGCCCTAAGGCTGCCGAGGGTGGGTACAGGCGGCAAGCAGGACCCACGGCAGAGTCAGTTGTCTTCCCACACCATTCCCCATGGCTGTGACAGCTTCTGCACCTGCTGGTTTCCAGCCTTGCCTTGGTTTTTGTTTCGCTCCAGGTAACTCAGTTCTGACCCTCAGCCCCGATTCTGGACTTGTGACTTCAGCTGTGCGTGCTAGGATCTTGGGGAGGCCCTGCACCTCGGCAGGGGGATAAGTCCCTCTCCTTGCCGCCTCCCTGTCCTGGGATCTGGAGTACTCTGCCCTTCTTGGGACAGTGTGAGCAGCTCTTTCTGCCACCTCTCTTCCCCAATGTCAAGGAGGCTCCATCCATCTGCAGGAGTGTGATTCCCCTCTCTTTGGCCCTGTGGGAGCTGAGACTGGGGATGTGGGGGCGGGGTGGACAGAAGGTAACAGATTCAATCCTCTGAAATCCAGGAAATGAATAGTTAAGGTATATGTCACCCCTGTGTGGGGCAGGGGGCCTGGCTAGGTAGCAGGATAGACTAGGTGGGCCCTGGGAAAGCTGGATAAAGCAGAGGCAGGAGTCCCAGCTGGAAATGGGGGTGTGGGACCTGCAGCTTGGGCTACATAAGCAGGGTAGCATACGGCCCTCCAGTAAGCTCCTGCCTGGGATCTGCGTACGGAGCTGCACAAGGCAGAAGAGGGCAGGTATTATCTTCTTATGTGCTCATGGCTTCTCCGGTGCCAGGCGTGGACAGGAGCTGGAAGTGTCGGAGGGAGGGGTAGGGGTGAAAGATAGCGACACACTAGTCTCCTCTTGTATACAGAGAGTTACTGTAACCACAGCACATCAGGCGCTCCTGGGCCTTGATCCTGCCTTGTTCCCAGTTTTGCTTCCCAGCTCCAGCTCTGACCCTCCCGATTCCTGACTTTCGCTCTGACCACTTATCCCGCTTCCTGGCTCCCAAATCCTGCTCCAGCCACTAGGACTGACCATCCTCAGCCCGGTCATGACATGAAGTCATAAAGCTGTCAAGATTTGGGGCCACAGAGCGTGCCTGAAATGTCTCCCACCGGTCCTGTTAGCAAATAGACACTGCAAGCATTTCGAAACACCAACATCATCCCCAGTGCACAGTAACAATATATAGGGACGATGGGAGAAACAGCTAAGAATCACACGGTGACTGTGAGTCCCAGGGAAAGACGGATGGATTGGGACAATTCCTGGCTCTGCTGCTGGTCTGCTGCGTGACCTTGGGCAAGACACTTCACCTCTCTATGCTTACAATTACAACCTAGGTGAGAATGATAATGGCCTGAATTAACACTATCTCCTACAGCAAACATTTCTAGTTATAGTAATAAAAAAAAAAAATCCCTGGAAATTTTCTGGGGGGAAAACACTTTTGTCAACACAGCGTTAAGGTTTCCCAGCAGTATCTTGTGTCCTTCCAGTTCAGCAAAACTCAAATGTGTAATAACCAGGAAATACAGAATTAAGGTACACACCAGTGTACCCCTAACTCTGGTCCTGGGGCCAATTTTGTTCTTTATTAATTATCTGGATGATGGGATAGATTGCACCCTCAGCAAGTTTGTGGACGACACTAAGCTGCGGGGAGTGGTAGATATGCTGGAGGGTAGGGATAGGGTCCAGAGTGACCTAGACAAATTGGAGGATTGGGCCAAAAGAAACCTGATGAGTTTCAACAAGGACAAGTGCAGAGTCCTGCACTTAGGATGGAAGAATCCCATGCACTGCTACAGGCTGGGGGCCGACTGGTAAAGCAGCAGTTCTGCAGGAAAGCACCTAGGGGTTACAGTGGATGAGAAGCTGGATATGAGTCACCAATGTGCCCTTGTTGCCAAGAAGGCTAACGGCATTTTTGGCCGTATAAGTAGGGGCATTGCCAGCGGATCGAGGGATGTGATCATTCTCCTCTATTTGGCATTGGTGAGGCCACATCTGGAGTAGTGTGTCCAGTTTTGGGCCCCACGCTATAGAAAGGATGTGGAAAAAAAGAGTCCAGCGGAGGGCAACAAAAATGATCAGGAGGCTGGGGCACATGACTTATGAGGCGAGGCTGAGGGAACTGGGATTGTTTAGTCTGCAGAAGAGAAGAGTGAGGGGGGATTTGATAACTGCTTTCAACTACCTGAAAGGGGGGTCCAAAGAGCATGGAGCTCGGCTGTTCTCAGTGGTGGCAGATGACAGAACAAGGAGCAATGGTCTCAAGTTGCAGTGGGGGAGGTCTAGGTTGGATATTAGCAAAAACTTTTTCCCTAGGAGGGTGGTGAAGCACTGGAATGGGTTCCCTAGGGAGGTGGTGGAATCTCCTTCCTTAGAGGTTTTTAAGGCCCAGCTTGACAAAGCCCTGACTGGGATGATTTAGTTGGGGTTGGTCCTGCTTTGAGCAGGGGGTTGGACTAGATACCTCCTGAGGTCCCTTCCAACCCTGATATTCTATGATGGCTGATGACTCCCACACTTCCACTGCACTGTTGCAGATGGCGCATATCACTCAGAGAACAGGGCCCATGACAACTGCAGCACAACCCCCTGTCCGTTGCTGAGACAGAATTGGCTTTTAGGCTGACAAGAGGGACTGACATTAGTTCTACACTGAAACACTCAGCCTGCCCCCGAGAAACCATCTCACTCCTGGACCATGTCCACACTGGAAATTATTTCGGTGTAACTTACGTTGCTCAGAGATGTGAATAAGCCACCCCCCGAGTGACATGAGTTACCCGAGCACTGGCGCAGATGATGCAATTGGGCAGGAGAGCTTCTTCCACCACCACCGCTCCTGCTGGGCGTGGGGGCTGGCGTTAATAAATCGATGTGAAAGCTCTCTCCCGCCAGCTTACAGCATCTGCACTAGAAGCATGGGTGCAGCTGTGCCTCTGTAGCGCCGCCGGGGCAGACGTATCCTCGGTAAATGTAACGACGCCTTCGCCCCCTTATGCAGCCCTTCCACCCTTCTCCAGAAGATTTCCAGCTAACGTTCCACTGTCCCGGACCCATCGCTGAGCACGCAGACGGCGCTCCCATCCCACCTCACTGCTGACAATCCCCAAGGCAAGCAGACTCCTGTAGCCTGCTACTGACACGATGCAGACTGGCACCACAAGATGCACATACCCCTCTTTTCTTTGATCATACCCATGGCGGAGGGACACCCAAACCCAGCTCTCTTCATATCACAGTCACAGTTCTGTGACTCTCCTCAGATGAATCCCCCAGATTTCATCACATCACAGCTCTACCAAGCTGCTCCAGCTAACCCCTCTACCATTCAACACAGCTACACCTAACACAGCGAGTGCAGCTGGAGTGCAGGGAGATACCACCCAGTGGCTGTTGCCAACTCCAGGGGGCAGAGTTAAGGTTGCATTGGCATGCACATTAGCTCTCTATTTCCTAGATTTTGGAGGTTTGACTTTTGCTGAACTTGACACTCTGGCAAGGCCCAACACACTGCTGGGTGACCTTACCTCTGCATGAATGAAGGTGTCAGGGCCTAGATAAATGTTTAGTAAATACCCAGAAAGTGATGGCTCCCCATCCCTACCTGCCATGCACACAGGCAGCAAAGCCCAGGGAAAGGCAACTTTCCGAGGCAAAGGAGCAGGAATGGAGCTGGGAGGTTTCCTGGCAGCAGGAGATGACAGGCAGCTGGTATTGGGAGAGAACAGAGCTGGGCCATTGGGGAGTGGTGGCAGCAGGTGAGACTTAGGTTACGTGGGGCTGGGCAGTCTCCATGGAGGACACCTGCTCCTCCCTTCCTCTCCCGTTCCCCATCCACGCCCTGTTGCTGGCACGGAATAGGCCCCCTGTGCCCACCCCAGAGGCAGCCGTCGCTCTCCCAAGAAACACCCACAACTCGCATCCCATTTGGGGAATGACTCAGGGGCAAAATAAACAAGTTTCCCACCTATGCCCGGACAAAACGCTGCAGATGAAATGGGCGGGCAAGTGCCCCAAATGCGAGGGGACTTTAAATCGGCATTGGAGAACTGGAAAAACAAGCAGAGGGGAAGCGAGAAATGGAGCAGCGGCAGATCCCAGTGGAGTGAGCAGCAGTGTATTTTAAGGGCACGAATAGCCCCTCCCCAGCCCGTCTCTGGGCGTGCCAGGCACACACGGGAAAAGGAGAGAGAAATGGGCAGAGACAGGAGAAATAAATAGGCACATACCCTCTCAGACCCCTCCACTGCATCGCCCCACGGCAGATCACGGCCATGCCTGGACATGGACCGGCCACGAAGGGGAGACAGAGCTCCAGGCCGAACATTTTTCACCCTCCCACAAGGAAACGGCATTTCCCATCCGCCCCAGGCTGTGCGAGGGGGCACTGCGTTCCTCTCACAGCAGCCCGGAGAGACAGCAGCCTGCCCCCAGGACCTTCCCCCTCCTCTGGGTGTGGGGTCGGGGCAGGGAATGGGTCACAGGGGTGCTAGTTCCTGCTCTGTCCCTGTCTCTCTTTGGGGGTGAAACCCATCCCCAGCCTGGAGACCCAGAATAACCTCGCCCCATTACACATATGGCCTGGTGGAGGAGCGGTTCTGCAGCAGGGACTCTGCCCCCTCTGTGCCCCATGGCAGGGGGCTCTGGGAGCACCAAGTGGGGCAGAAGCCATCGCTGCAAGGGAAGACCGGTGACTGGGATGTGGGCAGGGGTCGTGCTGGGGTCCCATGCCTGGGAAGCGGAGCAGGAACTCACCTCCCTATCCCGGGATTTCACCTGCACAGCCCAGTGACCCGGGATTTACCCCATGAAGTGAATTTCACTCTGGGTAGCTGTGAGTCAACCACGAAAAGCTCCTGTGCTTTGGGTCCCCGCTGGCCAAAGGAGGTCAATTGTATTCCCTCCCCGGACTCCCGGGGCTGACCAGTGTGTTTGGGAATCATCAGATGACAATTCATTAAGAACTATGACATTGGCCTGTTTATTATTAAATCCCCTGAGACCCACCAATCCCTGCCGTCCCTCTGCTGGGCTATAAGGATTTGTGGGACTCAGCTGCAAACCCTGCAGCGCGCACCGGCCCCTCTCCACTGCCCAGGACTTTTTAAACAGGACAGGGGAAAATGTAAATATTAGGGGCCAAATTGTGGAAGCTGCTTACAACCCCAAGTTTAAATGAAGCCAAAGCTCTGTCTCTCCCAGGGCCTGGCCCTACATGCAAAATAATAGATACGCACCTGAAATCTGAAGGGGACACTTTAGATCAGACAGAATTTTATGTATCAGCTCACTTCAGGGAATTAACAATAAAAGGAACAACCCAGTGCAGGTGGCACCCCGAGGGGACAGGTCGCCTGTGTCTTTACAGATCACTTTAATCGAACGTGGGACCCCACATGTTAAAATGCTTTGATCCTAACACTGCAGCTATGGCCTGCTGTCACTACAGGGCAGAGTTAAGGTTGTTGCGGTGCCTTATGTGGGTATTTTGATTTCCTAGCACGTTGGGATTGCTTTTAAGTAAACTTGGCAGAATTTGATTTTTTTTTCAAATCATTCTGATAGAGATCGATGTTTCCTGAAGCCTTTCCACTTTTCTGGATTTAAATTTTCACAGTTGTGGGGAATTTGGGTTGGGGCTGGACAGTTATTCAATGACAGACATTGAGATTCAAGTTACAGCTTTAGAACTGCTCAGATACAAACCATCAACAAATGTACAAAGGTAAATATCGTTGAAGCAATTTAAGACCGTCTCAAACAGCAATTCCCCCTTACTTTGCCTCTCTGTGACTTAAGATTATTCTAATCAAAATGGGTTGTTCGTTTGTGTTTGTACAGCGAAATCAACGTTTGCTGATATTGACTGATTAAAAATCCAATCCTTTCAAGCCTATTTTTAAATATCACCTTAAATTCTTGAATTTGCTGCTTGGTGAAAGGAGTGGGATTTAATAGGTTAGAATGGGGGTGGCGGGAGGAGGCTGGGAGCCAGGACTCCTGGGTTCTATGGTCAGGGATAGTGACTAAGCAGGGACTGCTTGTCCAGCCCTAGAGGGGACAGGTCTGAGAGGAAAGGCAGTGATGCAGTTAAGGCATTTCTAAGGGTTCCCTTCCAGCTCTGACACAGCCTGTGGGACTTTCAGTAGGAAACTTACTCACTTTGTGCCTCAGTTTCCCCATTAGTAACCTGTAACTTCTCTCACAGCAGGAAGAGGGAGGCAGGGATCTCAGCCATGGTGCATATTCTGGCCTGGTGGAAGGAATATTAGAATCTGTGTTGACAATGAAAATAAACGGGACAGGCTACGCTCACAAACTGCTCTTGGGCTGGGTTGCAGGGGGAATATTCCCACATGATACTGTATGATAAGAGTCCATGCACAGTGGGTGGGGGAAGGGTTACAGTTTCTGGGCTGGTTCTCAGAGAGAGGGTATCAGGCTGGATGGGCCAATGAGTGTAATCTACCAGCGAGATACCGGCCTGGATGGACCCCTGAGGCTGATCAGGAGAAGCTGAGTGGGGACAATGTAACCCCCTGCAACCTCTAGTATGAAGAATGACTCAGGGCAAAAGGTTCCCTCCAAAACAGAGAACAGCCTGCCATGAAAAACAACCCTGCACACCGGAGAGGCCTTTTTCAAATCAATCTTCCATCATTCCATGGCACACGGTAAGATCTGAAATTTGATATCGGTGTTTAGTGAATAATGAAAAAGGAGGCAAATACAAGGAATTTGAGATCCTTGGTCACCGATTTCAGGAAAGTGGAAACAGATGAGGAGTTTTGATACAATAGTTGATACAGGGGAAAAGGGGGAAATGTGAACGGATTTCATATCAATGTTTTGTTAAGTCGAGAGAACAGAGGAAAAACTTTCTATGATTTTATCTCACTTGATAGTCAAGAATTGGATCAAAGGGCAACATTTGAGCTTTGATGTGAATAGCTGATAATTAGATGGGACATCTCAGGGATAATGGAGCAGACCCGGATCGCTAGAAAGAAAACGGGGGGAGATTTTCAAGCATAGAATCACAGAATATCCAGGGTTGGAAGTAGGGTGACCAGTGTCCCAATATTTGGGTCTTTTTCTTATATAGGCTCCTATTACCCTCCACCCCCGTCCTGATTTTTCACATTTGCTGTCTGGTCACCCTAATTGGAAGACACCTCAGGAGGTATCTAGTCCAACCCCCTGCTCAGAGCAGGACCAATCCCAACTAAATCATCCCAGCCTGGGCTTTGTCAAGGGCCTTAAAAACCTCTAAGGAAGGAGATTCCACCACCTCCCTAGTGAACCCATTCCAGTGCTTCACCACCCTCCTTGGGAAAACGTTTTTCTTAATATCCAGCCTAGACCTCCCCCACTGCAACTTGAGACCATTACTCCTTGTTCTGTCATCTGCCACCACTGAGAACAGCTGAGCTCCATCCTCTTTGGGACCCCCCTTCAGCTAGCTAAAAGCAGGACAATCAGTATTGTAGAAATGAGGAGAAATTGGAGCAATCTTTGCTAACAGGAGACAAGCTCTGGGGACTTTGCACTGACAGTCTGCGATGGGAGGGGAAGTGGGGAAGTTGGGGCGTTACACAACCATGGTCAATACACAACAGGAAGCCATGTCCGACCCGCCCACCCCCCTTTTTTTGCCGGACAGTCACGTGGCAGCAGAGAGCCAGGGGGCCATGGGGCGTTCCCAGGGGAGAGGATGGAGCCAGGTGGTTCCGGGGAGCGGGTGGGACGTGGTAACCTGGGGCGGGGCATATGGGGGGCCCTGGCTCCTCTCCCCCACCAGTGCCCCTTACATGAAGGGCCCCTATCCCCACCCCACAGGCAGCCGGGTCTCAGCCCCCCCCCCCACTAAGCCCCGACCCCGGGGGGGGGGGAATGACTCAGGACAACAAGGACAAATCGCTGCAGATAAAATGGGTGGAGAACCCTCCCCCCCCCCCCCGCACATCTGACCTGATTTTCAATGGACATTGGGAGAATAAGCGAGAAAAGGGGGGGAAACCCGGGGAGGGGAGTAGGTTACAGATCAATATTGAGAGAAGCTACATCCCCCTCACCCTCTCCCCCCCAGGTCTCCCTCACTTATCTGCAGCCTCCGGCTCACGGGCTGGTCCCAGCAAGAGCACGCTCCTCCCCCAACCCCCCGGCCGGGCAGGGAGGGGTTAATGCTGGGCTCCCCCCAGCACAGACCCCATGGGGGGGGAGCAGCAGCTGCTCAGCCCGGGCCCCCGGATCGCACCGGCTCCGTGTATTTTCCCACGCCCGGGCCCCCGGATCGCACCGGCTCCGTGTATTTCCCCACGCCCGGATCTCACCGGCTCCGTGTATTTCCCCACGCCCGGATCTCACCGGCTCCGTGTATTTCCCCACGCCCGGATCGCACCGGCTCCGTGTATTTCCCCACGCCCGGATCTCACCGGCTCCGTGTATTTCCCCACGCCCGGATCGCACCGGCTCCGTGTATTTCCCCACGCCCGGATCTCACCGGCTCCGTGTATTTCCCCACGCCCGGATCTCACCGGCTCCGTGTATTTTCCCACGCCCGGATCGCAGCGGCTCCGTGTATTTCCCCACGCCCGGATCGCACCGGCTCCGTGTATTTCCCCACGCCCGGATCTCACCGGCTCCGTGTATTTTCCCACGCCTAGGAGCTGCCCCGCTCCCGTCTCTGAGCTTTGTTCTCTGAGTCTTCCTGCTCTTTCCTCCCGCCCCCAGCTGCTCCAGCCCCTTCCTGTGGTCAAACCCCGCCCCGGGCTGGCTGGGACAGGGGCTGCGTCCCGCCCCCATCTCTGCTCTCTCCACCCGTGTCTGCCAGCCCCAGAGCCCCTGCCCTGGTCCCTCCCTCCTGTCAGCACTCCTGGGAGCCCATCCAGCTAAGGGAGAGCCCCCCCAGACAGGCAAGTGACCAAGCCTCTGCCGGTGGGGCTATAGGGTGACCAGATGGCCCGATTTTATAGGGACAGTCCTGATTTTTGGGTCTTTTTCTTATATAGGCTCCTATTAGCCCCCACCCCCAGCCCGATTTTTCACACTTGCTGTCTGGTCATCTGAAGTGTGGGAGGGAACAGGGGAAAGGGCTGGACAGACAGAGGGAGGGCGAATGGGGAGAGAGGTTCCCAGCCGCTTTTCTGCATTCGTCCTGAGCGCAGGGGAAATCCTATCCCCCCGGTGTCTAGCGAGTCACGGATCATAAAACATTGGTTTCCTATGTTTATAAATCCCAGCAATGTCTCCTTTTTTGGAGGAAACCAGTTGCCCCGAGGTTGCAGGGGTTAAATTGCCCAATGATCATCTTTCCTCCTCTCCTTTGAGAATCATTTCTTCCCTCCTTTATCTCTGTTAAAATGTTTGCCCATGAAAGAGACCAGCCACATCTTTAATACATGTCAAAGCCAGAGGCCTCCCCCTGTTTGGGGGATCAGTGAGTCCCGGCTGGTAGGCAGGAGAGTTGGCTGGACCCTTTTCTCTGCTCCAGCCGACACAGGGATGAGGAGGTCTCTCTGAGTGCAGCGTGGGCCCAGAAGTTTCCCAAACCCCATAACAAATGGGCTCCCTGAGGGGTTGCTTCCTACAGTGCTAAGATGCAGCCACCTCTGGGGTGGATCCATGGTGGCCATTATTTACTAGTGACAGGGCATGGAAATTGCTTACCTAAGGCCCTTCCTGGCCTTCCATTCTCCTGTTAAAAAAGCCTCCCTCCTTAGGTTCTGCTCTTTCTAGCTTTCTATTCAGAGTCTTTGCTACTGAAGAGACTTAAAAATGTCTCTGTGGGCTGAGCAATAAATTGACACTGCAATAAAGCGATCAAGCATGTTACTAGTATGGCAGAATCTGGGGTGTCTGTCTGCAGGGAAAGGGGCTAGGGGAATCAGGATGTGAAATGAACTAAAGTCTGTTCTGAAACCTCCACAGCTGCCCTTCTCACCCTGCCAGGCTGCAGAATGGCGTCCGCATCTCCCTCCAGCTCACCCCAGCCTCCCATGGGACAGGGAAGAGAAATGGCTGCAGAGGAGCCAGTTCAGGTAGGGATAATTGGGGGTTGCTTATGGGTTCCTGCTGGAGGGAGAAGGACAGGAGCTTGGAGAGGGGCAGAAAACTCACAGGGTGGAGAAAGGGAGGAGGACGGTGTCTGGCAAACCTGCCAGGACTGGTTTAATAAGTGGCCTAGATTCTAGGAACAGACCCATGGGGCCTGGAGGTGGAAACACCCTAATCTGTGGTAGAGGAAACACCCCACCTTAGATGGGGCTCGGAAAACTGACCAGACTCCCAGTGCTGGAGCCTGATCCAACTAACTAGCGGCTGCTGTGAGATATGAAGGGGGCACCCACCAGTCAGATTTAGGGGAGGTGCCTCTCCCCCCATATCCAGCTCCTCACAAGGAGAAGTGTTGGGCTTCCTACCAGGGAGCTCTCCCTGCACGGGGCTCCATCTCCTGTATCAGTCGGTGGCTAGTAGGGGGGATGATGGATCTGCTGGAAGAGGTAAAAGTTTCTCTCTTTGTCCTCTCACCTTGGCATTTCCTGGATGCTCTGAGCGGGGTGGGGGTGGGACTCCTGACTGTGAGCCACCCAGAGTTTCCATTTGATCAGCTCCTTTCCCCCATGAATAGTGGGGTCTCTTTCCTGAAATGTGCTGCCCAGAACTGGACACATTGCTCAGCCTAATCAGCGCAGAGTAGAGCGGAAGAATTACTCCTCGTATCTTGCTTACAACACTCCTGCTAATACAGCCCAGAATGATGTTCGCTTGTTTTGCAACAGTGTAACTCTGTTGACTCATATTTAGTTTGTGATCCACTATGACCCCACCGACCCCTTTCCGCAGTTCTCCTTCCTAGGCAGTCATTTCCCATTTTGTACGTGTGGAACAGGTAGACAGGCCGGACTCACCCCTTGCGGGGCCTCCTGCTCGTGACTTCAGGGAATTAGTTCAAATTCCAGCTGGGAGCACACTCTGCAGGCTGGTGATCCACCTGTCCGCTGCTGGCCCCCGTGTCCCTCCCTGGACCCCGGTGCCCCTTTAACTGGGTCTCCCCCTCCCAGGGGAACCCTCTCCCCACTATCCCCTCTTTGCCTCAGTCGTGGCTACTGCCAGTCTCTGTTTAGCCCCTGTGCCCTGGGGCAGACTGCAGTGTATCAGCCGATCATCATAGGCAACAAGGGGTTTGGCCTGGCTGCCTTTACCCACCCTCCGGCTGCCCCTCTGCAAGCCCAGTACCTAGGAGGCCTAGAACCAGGCCCTGCAACCTGGGGAGTTGCTGGCTTAGGGCTTCCCAGCTTCTGAGGCCTTTCCCCAGCCCTGCCTTCCTCTAGGCCCCCCCAGGTGAGCTCCCAAGCAGCCAGGCCTGTCTCCCTCCCCGGTCAGAGAGAGACTGCTTACCCTTGGCTTCCCTGGCCTTCTTATTAGGCCCGTGGCTCAGTTTGGGGCATGACCCCAGCTGCAGCCACTTCCCCAATCAGCCCAGCCTACAGGCTGCTTTCTCCAGCCCCAGCCCCCTCCCAGGGCTGTTTTTAACCCTTCAGGGCAGGAGCAGAGGTCCACCCTGCTACAGCAACTGATCGTTCCTTCCTAGGTGAAGTACTTTGGATTTGTCCTTATTGAATTTTCCCTTGCTAGCTGCAACTCCAGTTGTGCTTTGGCCTTGCTGATTACACCCCTACATGGTCGAGCAATATTTTTATACTCCTCCCTCGTCATTTGACCACGTTTCCACTTCTTGTAAGCTTCTTTTTTGAGTTTAAGCTCAGGGAAGATTTCGCTGTTAAGCCAAGCTGGCCACCTGCCATATTTGCTATATAAATGCTGGTGTTCCTATCTGTAGAGTGTTGGAAACCCTGCGGCCACCGCCTAAACCAGGGGCCTGTTCCAGCCCTGAGTCTCAGCTACCGGGATCCCCTCTCACAGAGCAGGGTGCCCACAGCCTGAAAAAAGGCAGGTGAAACGAACTCCTGTTCTTGCATCTGACAGAGCTGGAGGTAGAATGACCCTGCCGTAGGGTGTGTGGGCAGGGCATCATGCCACAGCACCGTGCAGCCATTCGTGGCATCAGCACTTCTACCAGCAGCCCTGTGCCAGGCACAAAACCCCAAAGGGCCAGGCTGGGCTACTTACACCAGCACTGCAGATGTCCGATTGCAGCTGGGAAGCCAGGCTTTGCTACCAGGCAGCGCAGGGTCGCTCTCCATTCTCTGTCCAGCCCCTGTGCTATTTACACTGACAAATACTGTGTTTGTTACACGTGAAATCAATCCCAAAGGCCCCTTTCATCAGCTCTGGAAATTCATTTAAACTGGTGTTTGGCCTCAGAGAGTGAGACAAGTGTGTCTGTTAACAGAGGGGAGCTGAGTTCAATCCCTCCTCACCATCAGTGTGTGAAGCTGGAGCCTGTTGCTTTACGTTCCTGATGTTGCGGCTCCATCGTGTGGCCATTTCGTGTCAGTCCTTTAAAATAAATGTTTTTTTTTAATAGAAACAATATTCTCCTCATACAGACAAAGGAGTAGATTAATCTACAAAGAGATGGTGCTTCCCAGGCAGTTCTGGAGGGAGAAGGGAACATTTTCAGCATTACTAAATTAATGTGTTGTGCGTCTCTCTCTCTCTCTCTCTCTCTCTCTCACACACACACACACACACACACAAAATAACTTAATTATTTGAGCTACCAACACACTTAACAGAATATAGTAAACACCTTTATGTTCAATGAGATGAGTTAAATAATTTAAATAATTCTAAAAATATGTCTTGGGCAATGCATAAAACCAGTCATTGCATTGAACAATCCACTTGATATAGTTAATGTACCACCTGATATTTAAAGGAGTTAAGAAAGATGTTATAAATCAGGGGTCGGCAACCTTTCAGAAGTGCTGTGCCGAATCTTCATTTATTCACTCTAATTTAAGGTTTCGCATGCTGGTAATACGCTAACATTTTTAGAAGGTCTCTTTCTATAGGCCTATAATATAGAACTAAACTATTGTTGTTTGTAAAGTAAATAAAGCTTTTAAAATGTTTAAGAAGCTTCATTTAAAATAAAATTAAAATGCAGAGCCCCCCGGACCGGTGGCCAGGGCCCGGGCAGTGTGAGTGCCACTGAAAATCAGCTCGCGGGCCGCCTTCGGCACCCATGCCATAGGTTGCCTACCCCGTTATAAATTAATGTTTTATGCTTTTTACATGCAGGTGCCCATGCAAACACACACTCACACAGCATGCACTGAATTATTTGAGCGACCAGCACTTCCACTGTCTCATGGCATGTTAGTTCTGAAAGTTGTTTTAACGTCCTTATTTTCTTAGGACCAGAAATGTAGAAAGCGAACACTGGAGTCAGTGGAATTGCAGCTCTGAGGGGTTAGTCTCATTAAATGTCACTAACAATAGGCTTTGTTAACACAGAATTAAGGTTCCCCCAGAGGTATCTCATACACATCCATAACGTTGAGTTCAGCAAAACTCAAACTCTGGAAATGCAGGGAATAGAGACTGAAGGTCCGTGCCCAGATAACCTTAACTCTGCCCTCTTGGAGAGATTCCATGATACCATATGAGAACAAAGAAAGGTTTGGGGGAAAATTACAGCTACTTCCCAAGAGTCTGTTTCTTTAGTAACTAATTGGTTATCCAAACAGCTCACTTCCCCACACACTTCAAAGAGCTGGTATTTTCCGGACCCATAGGGAAGTTAAAGTAACATGCCCAAGATCACACAGTCCTTAGGAGAAAAAAAAGGGGGGGGAAAATACCTAGCTTTTTCCACCAAGTGTTCAATGCGGCCAAAAAGTGAGACTGGAGAAGTAAGACTGTTCAATTAACTATTTGGTACTAAGCAAGATGGTGGCCATGGAAGTTGGAATCCGCTAAGGAGCGTGTAACAACTCACCTGCCGAATCAACTAGCCCTGAAAATGGATGGCGCTGGAGCGTCGGGCCCATACCTGGCCATCGCCAGCAACAAGAGCCGCGGGGGCTATGCCACGACGAGTAGGAGCACTCGTTGAAGCCTAGGGCGCAGGCCTGGGTGGAGCCGCCGCAGGTGCATATCTTGGTGGTAGTAGGAAATGTTCAAGCAAGTTGCTTGAAGTAAGACTGTTCAATTAACTGTCTGGCATTATATGAAATCTGCAATTAGTTAGATGCAGACACACCCAGCGCTATGCTCGGTAAACTTACAGAGACTCTATTGCTGATCATGAAATAGAAGCACATTATCTTTAAAAAGCTGCCCTTTCAATGCATCTGAAAGTTACAAAAAACAATGATCTGGGTTAAAGGAAGGTCGCCATTTATTAGAGCCCCAATTCATGTTTTGTGCACAAAGAAAGGTTTGATTCTGTAGCAGGTCATTACTTTACCAGCTGTACGATAGCCTGTGTCTGCATCTCAGCTTTGCTTAATCCTCACGTTTAATTTATTCCGATGATAGTACTTTCACGGGACTCTGCCTCATTCTAACAGTTGGGCACAGACTGAATATGGGGAGAAATGGACTAATTTGTACTGCATTTGGTAAGAAAACGTAAACTAGAAACTCAGAGGATTGGACCTGATTTCAGCTGAAGGTAGGGTGACCAGAGGAGATGAAGAAAATATTGGGACACATGGGGGGGGTGTCCCCGCTGGCAACCACCCAAATATCAAGACGTCTGGTCACCCTAGCTGATGGACAGGGTGTGCTAGATGTTTATACATTTGAACAGGGAAAATGTTAAGCGTTTAAATTCATTTCAAGCCCCCCCATTCAGTGGAACTCCTGAACATACTGGAGATGGATATGAAAATATGTTTTCATTTAATAAAAGCGTTTAAGGGAGCACCTGGATTTGAACCAGGGACCTCTTGATCTGCAGTCAAATGCTCTACCACTGAGCTATACTCCCTCTGACAATAAAACATTGGAGCCAGTGATTTTGAGGATTATGAAGGACACACCCACTTTCAAGAGATTCTGTTATATTCCCAGGCCATTGGGTGGTTTTAAAATTAGGGGTATATGAAAGTTTATAAATGCATATAAACCCCACACCTTGCACAACCCCCCCCTCCCACCTGCTCAGTCTCACTAGAGCACAACTTTTCTGGGACCACACCCTGCTCCCCAGTTCTCTGCCCAGGGCCCCAATAAATCTTAATCTGCCTGTGCCCTGGTTAAAAAAAATATAGGTTGAGAAACACTATTCTAGAGAATGGCTCCTCCTGAGTGCTGAGGGGAGAGCTCCTGAGAAGTGTAGGGAGAGAGGTGGAGGCAGCTGGTGTCACCCCTCTTATTCCAGACTAAAAGTCAGTTTCTTATAACTTAATTGTCTTCCAAGGTGATATCCGCTAAACTGAGAACAGGCCCCACTTCTACCAGAATGAGGGCTTCTCTACGACCTACTTGTGGCGATCAATGCGTTGGCGGTCGATTTAGTGGGTCTAGTGAATCCTGTGCTCCACCCAATTGAGAAGAGTAGGGGAGTCCTGTCCACGTTGCGTAGTGTGGACTTAGAGTAAGTAGATCTAAGCTACATCGATTTGCATTACGCTAGTCACGTAACTCAAATTGCACAGCTTAGATCGAATTTCTCCTGTAGTGTAGACAAGGCTTAGTGTCCCCATGGGGCGTTCTGCTGGCGTAAATACAGCAGCGTCACTGGATTCCCTTATGGCATGGCTCCACTTACCAGGGATTGATGCTGTTGTAATCGATGCAGCAAGGGATCAATTTAGCGGGTCACCCGCTCCATCGACCACAGAGCGCTCACCGGTTGACTCTGGTACTCCACCAGAACAAGAGGAGTAAGGTAAGTCGCTGGGAGAGCATCTCCCAGGGAAAGATTTTGCTGTTCATGGATCTGTGCAAAGGAAATTGTTTCTCTGTGTGAAACTGAGGAGGGAAAAGAAACATCCACAGGGTGGGACAATGCCCTAAGAAATGAGGGGGAAGGACTCTGGCTGAGAACTGAATTAACTCCACTCACTGGGGTTTGAAACATTTGGTTTTTTTCGAGCACAGAGTGGGAAATGGGATATTAATTCAGACCCAGGGGGCAGGGCTGAGGTTTCATGACCCTGATTCCCAGAAACGGAGAGAGGCAAAGCCCAGAGCTGCTATTAGTCACAGGCTTGGGTTAGAATAATAGAATCACACAATCATAGACAATTAGGGTTGGAAGGGACCTCAGGAGGTATCTAGTCCAACCCTCTGCTCAAAGTAGGACCAACCCCCAACTAAATCATCCCAGCCAGGGCTTTGTCAAGCCTAACCTTAAAAACCTCTAAGGAAGGAGATTCCACCACCTCCCTAGGGAACCCATTCCAGTGCTTCACCACCCTCCTAGTGAAAAAGTTTTTCCTACTATCCAGCCTAAACCTCCCCCACTGCAACTTGAGACCATTGCTCCTTGTTCTGTCATCTGCCACCACTGAGAACAGCCGAGCTCCATGCTCTTTGGACCCCCCCTTTCAGGTAGTTGAAAGCAGCTATCAAATCCCCCCTCTCTTCTCTCCTGCAGATTAAACAATCCCAGTTCCCTCAACCTTTCCTCATAAGTTATGTGCTCCAGCCCCCTAATCATTTTTGTTGCCCTCCATTGGACTCTTTCCAATTTTTCCACATCCTTCTTGTAGTGTGGGGCCCAAATCTGGACACAGTACTCCAGATGAGGCCTCACCAGTGTCGAATAGAGTGGAATGATCACGTCCCTCGATCTGCCGGCAATGCCCCTACTTATACAGCCCCAAATGCCGGTGGCCTTCTTGGCAACAAGGGCCCACTGTTGAATCATATCCAGCTTCTCGTCCACTGTAACCCCTAGGTCCTTTGTCTCAAAGTCTGGAATAAATCTGAGCTTCATCCTGTCAAATAAAATTAATATCCAACCATGTAACCAAACAGCATTCAGGAAAGAAAAGCCCATAACACAGAGGGGCATAAGATACTCCTGGAACAATTCGAGCCAAAAAATTAAAAAATCTGCATATTTTATTTGTTAAAATAACACAATATAATCATGCCAGTTTGAATTATTCTTGTAATTTTTTTCAAAATACCTGCCAGCAAGTATGTCTTTAACAATACAGACAAAAAAAGATTCTGGTAATTTTTTCTGACAAATAGATTCCTCACTAGGCATATTAATACAGAACTTTGAGTAATTCATTTAAACTACAACACAGAAACTTATTTCCTATCCCCTCAGAAGCAGTGCAAAGGCTTGGGGGAGTCAGGGGTAATGGAGGAGCTGAGAGAAAAGGAAGGAGCCTGGAGTGAACTTGGAGGGTTGTTGGGTGTGTGTGGGAGAAGTATCGAACAGGTATTTGGGGGGGGGGGGGACTGTTAGGGAGACCCTTCCCCGTGCAGACCCTGACTGACCTCAAGGTGTTCCCATTCAGTCAGGCACATTTTACCCTGTCCCTGAACCCCTCCCTATCCCCACGTGTCTCTGCAGCTGTCTCCCCAGCCCCATGTGTCCTGGCAGCCCTCCCTGTCCCCATGTGGCCTTGCACCCCCACTCCTAGTTAGCCTCTGGCTCAATGCTGTCTCCCCACTAACTCCTGAGCCCGTGCCCTTGTCTGTTCTCCCACTAGTCATTATGAACCCCAGTCTGTGATCCCCCTCTCCAGAAGCCCCATGTGCCCCATTCTTCTGTCCTAACCTGGTTTTATGGCCAAAGTGCTGTGATTAACGTCTGCTCCTGTGGGAATTCTGCGTCACTGCATGCACACAGAATTTTTTTCCTGCCGAAAATACTTTCTGCCTGAGAAGTGCTGCAGTTTCACCTTTTGCTCACCAGAGCCTGCTGTGCCAGAACAGCAGGGTCCATTCACACTGCTGGTTGTTCTGGTACCACACTCGCCTCCGGTGGGAAAAAGGCAGAATTACAGCACTTCTCTGGCAGAATGTATTTTCGGCAGGAAAAAAAGAATCTGTGACAGATGTGAATTCTGCGCATGTGCAGTGGCACAGAATTCCCCCAGGAGTAGTAAGACATTTTCAGTTTCATATAAAATGAAATTCCTAGAGCAAGTTACATCTGATGATTCACAATAAGAACAGAATCTCGCACTGAATTCTCCTCTGATGCATTCAAACCTTCTTCACCCACCACCACCTAATTATTATCAAGTCATGTTATTTACAAGACCAGTGGCATCATCATAATGGGGAAAAACAGCCAACCTTCCCATCTGCAAACAAAACTCTCAGATCAGCAGGGAAAAGGTCAGAAGCAGCTTTGCCAAGAGACAGAAACAGGGAGTAAAAGCAATTACTTTTGGATCTGGGATCCATTCATATTTTTCCTCCGACTCTCTGACACTTGAATCGCCAGCCCCAGTGAGACCGATTGAGACTCAAAGTGTGATACCTAGCACAGGCAGCAGAGAACACCGCACCATGTGACACTTTGGGAAGCGGAGAGATTGCCTATGGCTATTATGGCTGACATCGAAGTGAAAGCTGCTGGGCTGAGGGGGGACTGTGATAGTTATGGGGCAGGAGTGAATCCCTCTAATTCATCCTATCTTCTGATGTTACAGAGGGTGAAATAAGATTTTTCCCTACCCCTGTTACTGATCTTTGTTATAGTTCAATATATTTTAGGTAAGGAAAAGATTTCTGCTCTCCAGCACAACCTGAAGCAACATGAGAGCAAACTGGGAATGAAACAATTTGTCCCCAAAGGGGGAAATAGACAATTGCTTTGAAATGGGGGAACAGTATAACCGTGATGCTCAGGGTTTGTTTAGACTAGGAAAAGTGATGGAGTTTAGGTCAGGTCAAGGGGGAAGCTAATGCCAACCACTGCACCTGGGCTGCATCTGCACTACAACTATAATTGTCTTTTTACACCGAGATCACTAACTTGAGCAGCCAACGCCATGTACAGTCCTAGTGGACGTCAGGCACAGGGAGCTTTTGCCTCAGTGTAGCTTGTTGGGATCAAACCTCTCTCCCCCACCTGGAGCTGATGTACATTCCTGGCTGGAGGGACACACACTCCTACGACTCAAAAGGAAAGGAGTTGATAGAAAAGATCACAGGACTGACCCCAGAGAAGGTGAGATGCAAAAGGCAGAAGCAGGCAACTCATCTGGCGGATCTGAGACCACAGTGGAGATGGTGCACAGATCACTATGTGGGAATTAGCAAATGTGACTTTAAAAAAAAATCTTTGGCCAGCCCTAGTCAAGGCATTTGTTACAGTTCTCACCCATGTGGATTTTGTGATGTCTAATAAGGTTTGACCTCTGACTGAAGCGTTTCCCGCACTCAGGGCACGTGTAGGGCCTCTCTCCCATGTGGATTTTGTGATGTCTAATAAGGTTTGATCTCTGACTGAAGCTTTTCTCACACTCAGGGCATGTGTAGGGCGTCTCTCCAGAGTGAATTCTTCGATGTGTGATAAGGTACGAGCGCCGCCTGAATCTTTTCCCACATTCAGGGCACGTGTAGGGTGTCTCTCCTGTGTGGATTTTCTGATGTCTAAGAAGGGTTGAGTTCTGACTGAAGCTTTTCCCACACTCTGTGCACGTGTAAGGCATCTCGCCAGTGTGGATTCTCTGATGCGTGATAACAGCTGAGCTCCGACGGAAGCGTTTCCCGCACTCAGGGCAGGGGTAGGGTGTCACACCAGTGTGAATTTTCTGATGTGTGATAAGGCCTGAGCCATCACTGAAGCTTTTCCCGCACTCAAGGCAGGGGTAGGGTCTCTCCCCTGTGTGGATTCTCTGATGCGAGATGAGGGCTGAGCTATGCCTGAAACTTCTCCCACACTCAAGGCAGGTGTAGGGTTTCTCTCCTGTGTGGATTCGCTGATGTGTGATCAGGGCAGAGCTGTGACTGAAGCTTTTCCCGCACTCAGGGCAGGTGTAAGGTGTCTCTCCTGTGTGGATTCTCCGATGTCTGATGAGGGTTGAGCTGTGTCTGAAGCTTTTCCCGCACACAGCGCAGGTGTAGGGTCTTTCTCCAGAGTGGATTCTGTAGTGTGTTAGAAAGGCAGAGTGGTGACTGAAGCTTTTCCCACACTCATGGCATGTGTAGCGTGTCTCTTCCAAGGTGATTCTCTCATTTCCAATAAGAGCTGAGTGGCTTACTGAAGTTTTCCTCTGGCCTCTGCTGAGTCTCACGGACTTTTGCTTTTTCTGGGAGTGCAGGACTCCCGGAAACATTCCTCTTGTATCTTCCTGATAACGTTCCATGGGGTTCTACTTGCTCAGCATCTTCCTGCATGGGGTTTCTCCTTCTCATTCTCACTCACCATCCCATCACCTGATCCGAGACAGAGAGAACCCAGACATAGGTCACTCCCTGCACCAGAGATAAAGGAAATGTCAGAGATAGGAATGGAAAAAGGGATGAACAAACCAAAATACGTGCGGGAGAGATCAAACCTATCAGGTGCTGATTTTCCCCAAACCCTTCCCCAGAGGAGAGAGGAAGGGATCAGTTTTGGTCTGCATCTCATCAGAACACTCAGGGAAAAGTGAGATAGGGGAGGGACCTGCTGCCAGTTGTCAGTCAGGGTAGGAGGGAAGCCATGAGTGACATCTGCCATAATGATTCTATTCTGCAGGGAACAATCCTGAACTTGGAGAGCTCACAGGGTCTTTGTAGGGCATCCCGAATGTTTCCTGCATTCCTAAACAGTTGTTGAGTTGGTTTAACCAATTCCTCACCTGTGCAGGCAGCTCTCGGGAGCACTTCTTTCTCAGAGCCCTGGAGGTCTGGGACCCACTGGCTCTTCCCCTCGTTCCAGCTGCGAGATCACATCAGGTTTGGCAACTGGAAACCCTACTCCAGGCAAAGAAAACAAGGGAGGTCAGTGGAATTTGTGGGATACTTGTCACAAAGAATATTCCATGGTTTTAACCCCAGTTCATTTTCAAGCAGTAATATCCCAAGACCAGCTTCCTTGGCTCAAAGTGGCAGGAGACTTATTATTATTATTAACCATGTTCGTTACCTTTGTGACTAAGGGTCCACTGAGACTATGTCTACACTACAGAGTTAAGTTGACTTCAGTTACGTCAATGATTGTAAACTGCCATAATTACACTATCTGTGCATGTTCACGCAACACTCCCTGTGTTGGTGGAGTGCGTCCAGAGTTGGTGCTCTAGCATCGAGAGAGCGAGCAGTGCACTGTGGGGAGCTATCCCACTGTGCAACTCATCGCCTTCTGTGATTAGGAGCTCTGCGAATGGATTGAAGTGCATCATGGGGACAGGCTCATTCTCCCACGATGCAGCGTTCTCCATCCCATCATTCTGTGGGCTTCCAGTTAAGTATGTTTTGCTCTATTTTAGAACAACCCATATAAACTGTGTGCCCCCCATATCTGCCTAAAAGCATGGATCCTGCACTGCTCTCTAGTCCTGTGACGAGCGTCGTGAACACAACGCCACTGATCCTGCAGTATTTCATGAGCTGTGAATCTGAAAGTGAATCCGTGGTGCCTGCCCTGCAGTGTGCCACAGAAAGAGACAATTCAAGATTGATTTTGGAGCAGCTGCACATGGCGGACCATTGCTTTTGGGCTCAGGAAACCAGCACTGACCAGTGGGATCACATCGTTATGCAGCTGTAGGATCACGAGCAGTGGCTGCAGAACGTTCTGGTGCACAAAGCCACCTTCCTGGTACTGTGTGCGGAGCTCGCCCCTGCCCTGCGGCGCAAGAACAGCAGAATGAGGGCTGCCCTCAAGGTGGAAATGTGAGCGGTGATCGCTTGGTGGAAGCTGGCAATTCCAGACTGCTATCGGTCAGCTGCAAATCAGTTTAGCATTTAGCATAGGAAGCCCACTGTGGGGGCTGTGATGATGCAAGTGTGCAGTCATTAATTGCCTCCTGCTATGAAGGACTGTGACTCCAGGCAATGCACAGGAAATAGCAGATGTCTTTTCAGCAACAGGAGTCCCTAACTGTGATGCAGCGATAGACGGCACGCATATCCCAATTCTGGCCCCAGACCAACACAACGCAGTCCTTCTCTATGGCATTGCAGGCACTGGTGGACCAAAGTGCCCATTTGTGCCTGGGTGGGGCCCTGCTCTGGGAGGGAGGAATGCAGCAAGGACTCAGGGTTGGTTGCCAGAGATGGGGAGGTTATATGGGGAAGGGGGTAATGAGGGGGAGAGGTAGGTCAATAGTTAAAATAATAATATTTGTGAGGGAGGGGAAATGTATAATGAAGTGAAACTGAACAGAAATAAAACTGGAGTGGAGGCTCTAAAGCAATAAGGTTTGGGTAGGGATTTGGGGTTAAAGGTCTGGGATCCCCCACAGCTCTAGATCCCCAAACCTCTCCTCCCTTCCACTGACCCACTCAGCCCACTTCCTGGGTGCCCTTCCTCCACACTCCCCTCCCCGTCGTCCCATTACTCTCAGCCGGCACCACCTTCTGGCACCTTGGGAGATTCTTGTGTTCCCTCCTCGTGTCTCACAACCTCCTCCCTCCCTGCTGCTGCTTAGTTCTAACCCTGCATACACCCACCTCATGTCCTGGCACCCCAGAATTATCTACTCCCCCCTTCTCCACTCCTCCCAAAGCTCTGTTCTCCCTTCACCCATGGGGTCCTGAATGCCAACATTATACATTCTCCTATCAAAAGAGGAGCTCATCTGACTGTCACACAAGCCCATGCACGAGTCACACACCTATTTACTCCATTTAGAATTCTACAGGCGACATATTTTCCTCTTACAATGAGGAAAAGGCATGAAAGCTACAGTGATTAATGTAGTTACTAATGTAGCCAATAAGGATACATTCGATGCAATTTTCAAATGACTGACGGCACCAAAAAGGCACATGTCCAAAAATTATACTAGTGGGTGGAAGATGAGGCAAAAAAAGGGGGGAAAGAAAACCTGCAAAGCTTGTATCATGAGTAAAGATATAAAGTTAAAGTTCTTCAGAGACCCCACAGCTTCTAATAACCCAAGGGAGAGGATTCCTTACCCAGCAAGACCACCGTCTCGTAGTTCTCCTGCATGACATCCCTGTAGAGGGCTCTCTGAGCGGGGTCCAGCAGAGCCCCCTCTTCCCTGGTGAAATACACAGCCACCTCCTCGAAAGTCACCCGCCCCTGAAAGAGCAAGAGTCCAACTCTCAGTACCAGCTGCCCCACTCACAGCCCCACTATTCAGGGAACAGCAGCACCAGGGAAATGGAAGCTCCAGGAGGCACATGCTAACAGAGTCCCGCCCCACCTTGCCTAGAGCAGCCAGGAGCCATCAGAGGGTAGAAAGAGAAAACCTTTGTGTCTCCCAGCTGACAGACGGAGGCAGGGTCATCACATTTATCACATACCCACTAGCCAGAGGTTTATATAGGAGATGGGACTGTCTCTGGTCCCTGCTGGTGGCTCCCTGGTAGGAATCCCAACACTCTCCAAATAAAATATATGGAAGAAAGGGGAAGTCAATAGTAAAGAATTGTAGAAAATTGGTCAGGGAAGTGCAGTGGGGCAGCGGCCCCACTCCATGAGAAAAAAGCCTTGAACAAGCCAGAGAGGCTGCACTGACCAGCAGCCAATCAGCAAAGGCCTGTGGAGAGCCAATCAGGGCAAAGAAAGAGGCAGCCAATCAGGGCTGGGCCAGGGCCCTATATAAAGGCTCTCTGACTAGCCAGGGAGGAGGACTGGCTCCTCAGGGAAGGAGGGAGCACCTTGGGCAGAGCAGTGCGGGGCAGGCTTGGGGGAGCAGAGGAGGGCTCCAGCCCCGTTACCTGCCAGGCTGCAGCCCCTGATAAAACGGGTTCGAGAAGGTGCTCGGGGCCAGTGAGGAAGTGGCCCAGGGAAGACAGGCAGACAAGAGGGGCGAGAAGGAGGGCAGAGCAAGGCTGCTGCTAGAGGGTCCCTGGGTCAGCACCCAGAGTAGCGCGTGGTCCTGAATCCCATCCCCTCTTGCACCGCACCTGGCCACTGAGGAGTGTGGTTGAGACAGACTGCAACTTATCCCTGAGGTGAGAGGCTAGACTTTGGAGTTGTGGTTGGCCACTGAGGTGCAAGCCAAGGACTGCCGCTACCCACCCCGCCCCTGGAAAGGAGAATGGAAGTAGTGGGCTCTGCTGGAGGGCAGCGTCCTGAAGCAGACACCACGGAGTGGGGAGCAGGGCGGTTCCCACATCAGCAGAGCAGATAACGGGCGAGACACCATGCGCAGAGGGTGCGCCACAGCTGATAAGCGCTAATTCCCGGAGCAACCAGCAGGAGGCACCAGCAGTGCTGAGTCTAGATCCTGTTACAGAAGCTATC
Organism: Gopherus evgoodei; assembly: GCF_007399415.2. NCBI lineage: Eukaryota > Metazoa > Chordata > Testudines > Testudinidae > Gopherus > Gopherus evgoodei. The sequence continues at coordinate 498,038 of NW_022060081.1, read as the reverse complement.
AGAAATCAATGACCAATCAGTGAAAATAAGAAGGAAGTTATTAAAAGTATATTAAGTACAAAATTAATCCTAACAACGGTAGTGGTAAATTACTAGATGGAAATGGCAGAATTATCAAAAATAATGCAGAAGAGGTAAAAGTGTTCAATAAATGTTTCTCTCCTGGATTTGAGGAAAAACAGATGATGTAAGTCATATCATACGATGTTGATGCCATCACACTTTCCATTCCAAAAAGAACTCACGAGGACGTTAAGCAGCAGCTGTTAAACTTAGACATGTTTAAATAAGCAGGTCCAGATAACTTGTATCCAAGAGTTATAAAAGACCTGTCAGAGGAGCGTCTTGGACTGTTAATGTTGATTTTCATTAGGGTTTGGGGAAATTCCAGGAGACTGGAATAAAGCTAATTCTGTGCCAGTATTTAAAACATGTAAAAGAGGTGACCCAGCTAATTAGCAGAGTGTCAATCTGACATCCATACTGGGCAAGAGAACAGAGCAGTCAATACTGGATTTCATTAATAAAGACCTAAAGGGGGGTAATATAATTAGTGCCTATTGACAAAGATTTAGAGAAAACAGATCCTATCAAACTAACTGTAGATCTTTACTGGATGAGGTCTCCCTCCAAGCAGAACCCACCACCAGCTCCGTGATAATCTCTTACCTGAGCCAGCTCCATTGCAGCCATTTCCTTCCCCTTGGGAGGATGGGATGATCTGGAGCAAAACGTGGACGTTATTCTGTAGCCTGCCAGAGGGAGAAGGGCAATGTGAGAGAATTCAGACAGGGTTTCTCTCCTTTCCACATGTTGATTCCCCCCAGGATTTTCTCTGCTAATGGACACTCTAGGTTCTGCCAAACTGTGAAGCACAGAGTGACCTTATCCCAGTACAGGCCTAGCCCCCTCTTACCAGAGTGTAACCCTCCCAGTAGCAGAGTCTCTGAACCAAAAAGTCCAGAGACGAGCAGAATCCAAGGAGTCACTTTGGGGAATTCTCCCTGTCATTGTCCCCAAGGCAGCTCTCTCAGGTTTATAAAGAGGTCTCCACGGGACCTGGCGGAACGGGCCCCCAGATCTCGCTCGGGGTCTCCGCTGGGCCTGGCGGAACGAGCCCCCAGATCTCAATCGGGGTCTCCGCGGGGCCCGGCGGAACAGGGCCCCAGATCTCGCTCGGGGTCTCCGCGGGGCCCGGGGCCTCAGATCTCGCTTGGGGTCTCCGCGGGGCCCGGTGGAACAAGCCCCCAGATCTCGCTCGGGGTCTCCGCGGGGCCCGGCGGAATGGGGCCCCGGATCTCGCTCGGGGTCTCCGTGGGGCCCGATGGAACAGGGCCCAGGATCTCGCTTGGGGTCTGCGTGGGGCCCAGGGCCCCAGATCTCGCTCGGGGTCTCCGCGGGGCCCGGCGGAATGGGGCCCCGGATCTTGCTCAGGGTCTCCGTGGGGCCTGATGGAACAGGGCCCAGGATCTCGCTTGGGGTCTGCGTGGGGCCCAGGGCCCCAGATCTCGCTCGGGGTCTCCGCGGGGCCCGGCGGAATGGGGCCCCGGATCTTGCTCAGGGTCTCCGTGGGGCCCGATGGAACAGGGCCCAGGATCTCGCTTGGGGTCTGCGCGGGGCCCAGGGCCCCAGATCTCGCTCGGGTCTCCGCGGGGCCCGGCGGAATGGGGCCCCGGATCTTGCTCAGGGTCTCCGTGGGGCCCGATGGAACAGGGCCCAGGATCTCGCTTGGGGTCTGCGCGGGGCCCAGGGCCCCAGATCTCGATCGGGGTCTCTGCAGGGCCCGGCGGAACAGGGCCCAGGATCTCGCTTGGGGTCTGCGCAGGGCCCAGGGCCCCAGATCTCACTTGGGGTCTTCGCGAGGCCCGGTGGAATAGGAGCCTGATTTCACTTGGTGTTGATGCAGGGCCTGGCACAACCAGGGAGAAAAGTGTGAAGATTGTCAAGAATTTGAGATCAGTATTTCAGAAGTGAGGAGAAAACGGGGCACACACTAAATATTTGCCAATGTAAGAGGGAAGCACTGTGGAAGCAGAGAAAGAACTGACAGGGGTTTGAAGGGGATTTCGTATTCACACAATCCCCTTACGTGAGCAAGGGTCAGGCTAAGCTGGAACCCTAATGACGTGAGATTGGTAGAAATGAGGATTGTGTGAGGCAAGTAGGATTCTTGCTCACGTAAGGGGACTGTTTGAATACGAAATCCCCTTCAAACCCCTGTCAGTTCCACAGCACCAACATCGGGGGAGATTTTCTGTCACCCATCAACAGTTCCAGGGAAAAGGGGGGATTGGAGGGGGTTATACAGTGATATTCGATTGACAGCAGCATGGGATGGTTTCCCCTTCCCTCACATTCACACGGCCGGGGGGCGGGGGGGAGCCCCGGGTGATGTCACTTTCCCAAGGGAAACGAGGGGGCTGGAGCCAGAAGGTCACTGGCTGTGGGGTCTGGGTATGTGATGGGCAGGGGAGGCGGGGGGCTGCTGGGTTGGGCAGGTCGGGGGGGGGAAGAAGCTGGACTGGGAAACATGGGGCTGGGCCGTCTCCATGGGGGGAACTTCCTCCTCCCTCCCCTTCCTGGCCCTTCCCATGCCCTGTTGCCAGCAGAGAGGGGCCCCCCCAGCCCAGCCCAGAGGAGTCCCTGTCTCAGGGACCCCCCAGCCTGTGCCCAGTTCAGAAATCACACGGGGGAACCATTTCCCACCCACACAAGGACAAATCCCCGCAGGTGAAAATGGGGGGAAACACCCCAAACCTGAGATGTGAACTGGCCATTGGCGAAGGGGAGAGAAAATGGGGCACAATGGGGGAAGGGGAACAGGGAACTTCTCAGGAGTTTCGGGGAGGGGGGTCACGCTGGGTGCTGCTCGTTGCTCTCTAGGGAGAAAGGGGGCAGGACGGGAGAGGAGGGGGTCCCCACAGGAGGGGGCAGCGGTAAATCCGAGGGGATCTCAGCCCCCCCCTTTCTCTCCCCGCTCCTCTGGGGTCACCTGCTCTTCTCCCCCGCCCCCGCCCATGTCCGGGCTGCACAGACATTTCCCACCCGCCCCTTTCCCAGCCCCCCAGACCGGTCTCACCCCCCCCCAGCCCCCGCCCGGCCCCATGCAGGGACCCCAGTGGGGCCGGGCCCCTCCCCCCGCCACCCTCCGTGGGCCCCAGGGCAGAGCCTGGCCGGGCCCGGGGGGCGCTGGGCTCCTGCGGGGACAGCAGCTCCGAGGCCCCCCCCCCCGGGAGCCCATCCTGGCGCTGCGAGAGGCCGGGTCCCCCCCCGGACACTGGGGCAGAGTCACCAACCCCCCCGGGGCTCGCTCCGGTACCTGGCGGCTGCAGCGCCCCAGCGGGGCAGGCGGAGCCCAGGGCGGCCCCAGGGCGGCTCCAGCGGGAGCAGGGCCCGGGCCGGGCACGGGGGGGTTCAGGAAGGGCTCCCCGGCACAGACCCCCCTGCTCCGCCTGGGCTCCCAGCTCACGGGGGGGGGCTGCAGCGGGGCCTTTCCATTGCCAGGAGCTGCTCCCACCCGCCTCCTCCTTTGTCCTCCGGACTCCTCCCCCCGGCCCCCCCCCCCCCCGGCTCTCAGCGACCGGGGCTGCGGGGGGGCAGGGGAGGAGCTGCGGGAAAGCCCCATGTGCCAGATAGTCTGGGAAATGGAGTTTCTCTGGGCTCTGCCTCCGTGCATGTAGGATTGTCGCCGTCGTCCCCCCCCCCCGCCCCCCCGTTCCTCCCACCGCCCTGCACTGAGATCTGTGCAGGCCAAGAGCCGGGCAGCCAGAGAGACAAGGTGGGGGCAAGGTCACACTGGTCAGGGCACCCGCCTCTGTTGGCGAGAGACACAAGCTTTGGAGCGGCACAAACCTCTTCTCCGGCTCTGGGAGAGGCTTAGAGTGACCAGACAGCAAATGTGAAAAATCAGGACAGGAGGTGGGGGATATTAGGAGCCTAAGAAAAAGACGCCAAAATCGGGACTGTCCCTATAAAATTGGGACCTCTGGTTACCTTAGAGAGGCTCCAACTGCACCTCGTGCGCCAGGGAAAGCCGCAGTGTCCCAGAGTCAGCAGCTTGGCACATCATCGCTGCCAAACAGGCTCGAGTAATAACCCTCCCTCTCTGATGCTCACCCTTAACAAGCGGGTTTTTGCTGCCCCAAAGCGCCGAGTGTGGAACCATCCAAGCACGTGTTCGCTTTGCCAGTGCCGAGAGCCGGCCTCGCCCTTAACTCCTCTCCCAGAAAGAATAATACTTAGGAGGCAGATGCAGCCCAGAAAAATTCTGGGCAACGGGTCGACCAATAGGGCTGCGTGTAATTCCACAGGTCGTAGGACTGGAAGGGACCTTGAGAGATCATCTGGGTGGTGCTGACCAAAGTCCTCTGCTTGGTGCTGGGATTTCGTACCTGTGACCCTCACTCCTGACCCTCTTATTCATGAGTTGTTCCCCCATAATGATTTGAATCCTGGGTCCAGTAGCTCTGACCTTCAAGCTGGCTGGAGGGGCCTTTAGATGCATGTGCCTGCCCGCCTTCCAGATTTCAATAGGTGCACAAGCTGGGTAGAGCAGCTGTGCCCGGCCCTAGTTAGCACCCTGCTCTTCATCCCTGCCAAACTGGCATGAATATTAAGCCCCCCTGTCTGATGCCCACCCTTAACCACCGTACCCAAAAGAATAAAACTGCAGAGGGAAATGCAGCCAGAAGAAACAAAATATGGAGACAATTTTTGGTACCACAAAAGAACCGGCTTAGATTACTCAGCCTGGCCCACGAGATACACTTCTTATGGCACAAGGAATACAGCACATCAATCGGTGCTGACTCCAGAACGTCTGCTAGGCGGAGGCTTTGGAGGCAGTACCAAAATATTGTAAGTCCTGTGACCCATGCCGAAGTGGGGGAAAGGACCAAGATAAGGTCAAGGCTGCCCTGATTCCACTTCCCATCATAGCAGAACATTTTCGGCAGGTCACTCTGCTCATTGTAGGGCCCCTTAGCAACGTTACCTGGATGGGGAAAAATCTATCCTGGTGGTAATCGATTCTGTCTCCTTTAGAGGCAAACATGGTGGCTAATTCCTCGCTAGCAATAGTCAGCTGGGTGGGGTTTGTCTGTGCGGGTTAGACTCAGGGCAAATATTTTCTCGGTGCTACATAAGAACGGCCAGACTAGGTCAGACCAAAGGTCCATCTAGCCCAGTATCTGTCTACCGACAGCGGCCAGTGCCAGGAGCCCCAGAGGGAATGAACAGAACAGGTAACCATCAAGTGATCCATCCCCTCTCGCTCATTCCTCACTCCTGGCAAACAGTGGCTAGAGACACCATCCCTGCCTATCCTGGCTAATAGCCACTGATGGACCCGTCCTCCATGGACTTATCTAGTTGGTTTTTTTTAACCCTGATATGGTCTTGGCCTTTACAACATCCCCTGGCAAGGAGTTCCACAAGTTGACAGTGCGTTGTGTGTAGAAATACTTGCTTTGGTTTGTTTTAAACTTGCTGCCCATTCATTTCATTGGGTGACCCCTAGTTCTGTGTTATGAGAAGGAGTAACCAACACTTCCTTATCTACTTTCTCTACACCAGTCATGATTTTATAGACCTCACTCCTAGTTCTCCTTAGACGTCTCTTTTCCAAGATGAAAAGTCCCAGTCTTCTTAATCTCTCCTCATGCAGAAGCCATTCCAGACCCCCTCATCATTTTTGTTGCTCTTTTCGCAACCTTTTCCAATTCCAATAGATCTTTTTTTGAGATGGGGTGACCACATCTGCACACAGTATTCAAGATGTGGATGTACCATGGATTTATATAGAGGCAACATAATATTTTCTGTCCTATTATCTATCCCTTTCTTAATGATTCCCAACATTATGTTCACTTTTTTGCCGGCCGCTGCACATTGAGTGGATGTTTGCAGAGAACTATCCACAATGTCTCCAAGATCTTTCCTGAGTGGTAACGGCTAATTTCGACCCCATCATTTTATATGTAGAGCTGGGATTATGTTTTGAGTGACTATGAGAGAAATGTGATGTTCCACACTTGTGGTCACCTCCATCCCACCCTGGAGTAACTGGCTGGTTGAAGGATTGACTGGAACCCTTAAATGATGCTGAAGACTTTTGTGGACCAACAGTCCAAGTTACCTACCATTTCCCTATGAGGAGGTTTGCTCGGGAATGCACAGGATCCTCCACTTTTCAGCTGCTTTATGGGAGGAGGATACTGGGCCCCTGGAGCTAATGACCATGGAACGGGAACGTCTGACCTCTCCAGAAGGAGAGTCTGTGGTGGAGTATGTGTTGGCCTTCCAGGGAAAATTAAACGCACAGAACGCCTAGGTTTTGCCCAGGAGACTCTAACTACAGCACAGGGTAACAGAAAGTTTGGTGTGACGGTACCATGTGGAGTTGGGCATATGATATAGTGGACCAAGTTGTGATACTCATCCATGTGCAAAGGAATAAACTCCAGTTCTCTTCATTTGTCAGTATATAATGCCTGCATCTGTAACTTTCACTCCGTGCATCTGAAGAAGAGAGGTTTTAACCCACAAAAGCTTATGCCCAAATAAATCTGTTAATCTTTAAGGTGCCACCGGACTCCTCTTTGTTTTTAAAGTTAATTAAGTATTTCAGGGGAGCTTACAACTGTCTGCTAGAAGGGACAATGTGTGGAGACCTATGGGCAAGCGTGGAGACTGTTTTCAGAGTGGGAGCCATGTTATCAGCAAAAAGAACGGGGAGTCCTTGGGGCACCCTAGAAAGCTTCTGCCCAAATAAATGTGTTAGTCTCTAAGGTGCCACGAGATCTCCTCGTTCTTTTTGTGGAGACTGTATTTGCTTGGACAAGAGGCAACGGGCTTAAATTGCAGCAAGGGAGATTTAGGTTGGACGTTAGGAAAAAGTTCCTAACTGTCAGGGTAGTTAAACACTGGAATAGATTGCCTAGGGAAGTTGTGGAATCTCCATCTCTGGGGATTTTTAAGAGCAGGTTGGACAAGCCCCTCTCAGGGATGGTCTGGATAATACTGAGTCCTGCCAGGTGTGTCAAGGACGGGAGCAGATGACCGCTCCAGGTCCCTTCCCATCCTATGCCTCTATGGAATGACATGAACTTATTGGTCGAGCTGCTGCCCAGAAGTCCCCTGGGGCTGCATCCCTCTCCCCGATTTTATTCTTTTGGGTGCAGTGGTTAAGGCTGGACATCAGAGAGGGAGGCTTAATAATACTCAAGCCAGTTGGACGGGGGATGACACACCGGGCTGCTGACTCTGGGGCACTGCAGCTTTGCCTGGCTCCTGAAGTGCAGTCAGAACCTCTCTAGCGTGGCGAGAGGTCCCGATTTGATAGGGACAGTCCCGATTTTGGGGTCTTTTTCTTAGATAGGCTCCTAATATCCCCCACCTCCATCCTGATTTTTCACATTTGCTGTCTGCTCACTCTAAGCCTCTCCCAGAGCCGGAGAAGAGGTTTGTGCCGCTCCAAAGCTTGTGTCTCTCGCCAACAGAGGCAGGTGCCCTGACAGATGTGACCTTGCCCCCACCTTGTCTCTCTGGCTGCCCGGCTCTTGGTCTGCACAGACCTCAGTGCAGGGCGGTGGGGTGGGGGGGGGGACAATCCTACATGCGCGGAGGCAGAGCCCAGAGAAACTCCATTTCCCAGACTATCTGGCACATGGGGCTTTCCCGCAGCTCCTCCCCTGCCCCCCCCCAGCCCCGGTCGCTGGGGGCCGGGGGGAGGAGTCCAGAGGACAAAGGAGGAGGCGGGTGGGAGCAGCTCCTGGCAATGGAAAGGCCCCGCTGCAGCCCCCCCCGTGAGCTGGGAGCCTGGGCGGAGCAGGGGGGTCTGTGCCGGGGAGCCCTTCCTGAACCCCCCCGTGCCCGGCCCGGGCCCTGCCCCCCTGGAGCCGCCCTGGGGCCGCCCTGGGCTCCGCCCGCCCCGCTGGGGCGCTGCAGCGGCCAGGTACCGGAGCTGGGGGGGGGAGGGGCGGTGACTCTGCCCCAGTGTCCGGGGGGGGGGGCCGGCATCTCGCAGCGCCGGGATCTGCTCCCAGGGGGGAGAGCGCCCACGCGGGGCTCGGAGCTGCTGTCCCCGCAGGAGCCCAGCGCCCCCCGGGCCCGGCCAGGCTCTGTCCTGGGGCCCCACAGGGGCTGGCGGGGGGAGGGGCCCGGCCCCACTGGGGTCCCTGCGTGGGGCCGGGCAGGGGCCGGGGGGGGCTGGGAAAGGGGCGGGTGGGAAATGTCTGTGCAGCCCGGACATGGCGGGGGGGAGGGGAAGAGAAAGGGGGGGGCTGAAATCCCCTCGGATTTACCGCTGCCCCCCCCGTGCGGACCCCCCTCCTCTCCCGTCCTCCCCCTTTCTCCCTAGAGAGCAACGAGCAACACCCAGGGTGACCCCCCCTTCCCTCAAACCCCTGAGAAGTTCCCTGTTCCCCTCCCCCCATTGTGCCCCATTTTCTCTCCCCTTCGCCAATGGCCAGTTCAGATCTCAGGTTTGGGGTGTTTCCCCCATTTTCACCTGCAGGGATTTGTCCTTGTGTGGGTGGGAAATGGTTCCCCCGAGTGATTTCTGAACTGGGCAGAGGCTGGGGGGGTCCCTGAGACAGGGACTCCTCTGGGCTGGGCTGGGCTGGGGGGGCCCCTCTCTGCTGGCAACAGGGCGTGGGAAGGGCGAGGAAGGGGAGGGAGGAACAAGTGCCCCCCATGGAGACGGCCCAGCCCCAGGTGTCCCTGTCCCAGCTACTTCCCCCCCAAGCACCTGCTGGTCACATACCCAGACCCCACAACCAGTGACCTTCGGACCCCAGCCCCCTCCTTTCCCCTGTGAAACCCCCCATCACCCAGGCCTCCCCCCCGGCCCTGTGAATGTGGGGGAAGGGGAAACCATCCCGTTCTGCCGTTGACTGAATATCACTGTATAACACCCCCAAATTTCTCCCCTTTTCCCTTGAACTGTTGAACGGTGACAGAAAATCTCCCCCAATGTTGGCGCTTCTCCCTTATATTGGCAAATATTTAGTTTGTGCCCCGTTTTCTGCTCACATCTGAAATACTGATCTCAAATGCTTGGAAACCTTCCCGCTTTTCTCCCCAGGTGTCTGACTGATTTCTTATCCCGGGAGATTTTCCCCTCTCGAGAACATCAAACCTCCTCAGGTGTTGCTCATTCCTCAGCTTCCTGAATATTGATTCACATAAAATCCTTGTGAATTTTGCCCTTTTCTCTCTAGCTATCAAAGATTGATCTGAAATCCTTTCAAATTTTACCTTTCCCTTGAGTCCTCTACTACTGGAAAAGTCCTCAAACTTTTCTCTCCTTCCTCCAGCCCCTGAGAAGGATGCTAAAGTTCCTCATATTTGCAGCTTTTTCTTTTCATTACTAAATACCGATTTCAAACATCAGATGTTACCACTTCCTGTATTTTTATCCAGCTCCGATTTAAAAAATTCCTCCTGGTGAGTTTTAATTGCACCCTCTTCGCCTGTTTTGGAGGAAGCCTGTTGCCTGATTCTTTCTCCGTGTTGGAGGTTGCAGGGTTACCTCTGCTCTCAGGCTTCCTTAATCCGATGCCTGGAATCCCACCCCCTCCCCCAGATCAGGCCCTGTATCTCCCCCCGTCCCTCCCTGTACAAACCCAGACAGAGATCAGGGCCCCTGAGGTGCTGGAGATGGCACAGACCCCCCCCATTGTGGAAGGCTCTGGCCAGACCCTAACCCAGAGCTGGATCCCCCTTGTGACAAATGTGGCATGGATCATGTCAGGGCTCCTAGTGCCCTGAACGTGGCTCTGACCTGGACTGAGCTCAGGGCCCCCCAGTGTGCCAGGTGCTGCACAGACCTTGGCCAAGTTTGGGGCCCTCATTCAGCCTGATGCAGGGTCCAAGATCAGGGTCCCTATTGTGCCACACAAGTCGAGACCCCGACTGACATCACAGACCCATTTTTCCCATGCATGTGCAGAATGAATTTTGTTATGTGCCTCGATAGGGAGGTGGTGTGTAGCGGGGGCAGGGCCGAGGGGTTTGGCGTGTGGGAGGGGACGAAGGGCCGGGTAGAGGGTTGGGATGGGGGGATGGGGATGAGGGCTCCGGCTGGGGGTGCAGACTCCCTCCAGCCCTCTCCCCCTGCAGCAGTATCCTGGTTGGGGCTGGGTGGGAAGGTGCCTTTTCCCGCTGTGCCAGCTCCAGGACTGGGGGAGAGTGTCTCCCCTCACCTCTCCCTGCTGCAGCAGATCCAGGACTGCGAAGAGGCACCTGTGCCTGGCTGCAGCAGCTGTGGCCTGGGGGAGAGGGTCTTTTCCCGCCTCTCCCCGCCACGGCAGGTCTGGGGTTGAGGGAGAGGCATCTCTCCCTGCCGCAGCCCTGAACCCTTCACAGCCGCGCAGATTAGAGGGAACTTAGCTGTCTTTTGCCGGGCCCCGCAGAGACCCCAAGTGAGATCAGACCCCACTGTTGTGCCAGGTAAAACTGAGACCTGGACCAAGATCACACCCCCCTTGTGCCAAGCAGCGACGGCTGCGGCCCCGATTGCTGGCTCCATTGTGCTGGGCGCTTCAGAGACCCTGACTGAGATCTGTGTCCCCGTCAGGCGTGGCCCTGCACTGACCCCGACCCAGATCACCCCCCACCACTGTACTGGGCACTGCACGGACCCTAACAGAGATCCTGTCCCCACATTTTGCCAGATGTTGCAGGGACCCCAAACAACATCCAGGATCCTGTAATGCTGGGAGTTGCAGAGGTCCTGACTCAGGTCAGGCCCTTGTTGTGCCAGACTCTGCACAGACACCGACCAAGATCAGGGTCCCTGTTGTGACAGGTGCTGAACAGACACCAAGAGTATCTCTGCCCTGCCATTAAAACCCCCAGCTGGCCCATGCCAGCTGACTCAGGCTCACAGGGCTCAGGCAAAGGGGCTGTTTAACTGCAGTGTAGGTGTCTGGGCTTGGGCTTTAGCCAGGCTGTCGGACCCTGCGAGGTGGGAGGGTGCCAGGCCTTGGGCTGGAGACTGAGGAGGTGTCGTGGGGAAAAACTGCTCTGGCTTAATTTGCTGTGTAGGGTGCACCGGGCATGCTCCCGTGAACTGACTGAGGATCCTCAGTAACATCTGGTGAAGCACGTGCCCCTCACCCTGCCCTTATCAAAGTATCAATGCGGGACCTGCCGGGGTGGGGTTGAGACTGGGCTGTGCGGGGAGACCTGGGAAAGGGGTGGGTGGGAAATGTCTGTGCAGCCCGGACATGGCCGGGGCGGGGGGGGGGAGAAGAGCAGGTGACCCCCGAGGAGCAGGGAGAGAAGGGGGGGCTGAGATCCCCTCAGATTTACCGCTGCCCCCTCCCCTGGGGATCCCCCATCCTCTCTCGTCCTGCCCCCTTTTTCCCTAGAGAGCAACGAGCGACACCCAGGGTGACCCCCCCTTCCCTCAAATCCCTGAGAAGTTCCCTGTTCCCCTCCCCCAATTGTGCCCCATTTTCTCTGCACTTCGCCAATGGCCAGTTCACATCTCAGATTTGGGTGTTTCCCCCCATTTTCACCTGTGGAAATGTATCAACACAGTTTAGCTCCAGTGTGTTTAAATGGGAACGAAAAGTTTCTAAATACATGGCAGGATGGTAAATGGGGAAAATAATCTGAAGTTCCTCTAAGCAGTGCTGAGGACTTCTGCTCCCAGCCCTTCATGGGCTCTGGCCTCTTGGCTCCCAGTCCCCATTAGCTGTGTCCCCCTGTCAAGGTTCCTTCCCCACTCTGAACTTTAGGATACAGATGTGGGGACCTGCATGGACACTTCTAAGCTTAATTACTAGCTTAGATCTAGTATCACTGCCACCATCCAGAATTTTGAGTGTCGGATCACACCCTGTCCCCCCAAAACTTTCCCCTCCCTGGGTTGCCTTGAGGGACTTCACCAATTCCCTGGTGAACACAGATCCAAACCCCTTGGATCTTAAAACAAAGAGAAACTATCCCCCCTCCACTCCCCCCACCAATCCCTGGTGAGTCCAGATCTAATCCCCTTGGATCTAAAAACAAGGAAAAAATCAATCAGGTATTAAGAAAAAAAGACTTTTAATTAAAAAAAAGAAAGGTAAAAATCATCTCTGTAAAATCAGGATGGAAAATACTTTACAGGGTAATCAGATTCATGTAGCCCAGAGGAACCCCTCTAGCCTTAGGTTCAAAATTACAGCAAACAGGTAAAATCCTCTCAGCAAAAAGGAACATTTACAAGTTGAGAAAACTAAAATAAGACTAACCCGCCTTGCCTGGCTGTTACTTACATGTTTGAAACATGAGAGACTGGTTCAGAAAGATTTGGAGAGCCTGGATTGACGTCTGGTCCCTCCTAGTCCCCAGAGCGAACAATCCCCAAAACAAAGAGCACAAACAAAGACTTCCCCCCACCAAGATTTGAAAGTACCTTGTTCCTTTATTGGTCCTCTGGTCAGGTGTCAGCCAGGTTTACTGAGCTTCTTAACCCTTTACAGGTAAAAGAGGCGTTAACCCTTAACCATCTGTTTATAACACCCTCCCCCAGCCTCAGCCCTGCTTTTATTGCAGATCTTCACTCCCCTCATCTAGGCGAAGGGGTTGGCTCTGCAGCCCCTAAAGCATCTACTGACTCTGGTCTTGCTGATACTGTCTCACATTTTGGGGTATTTAGATTTCAGGGAACGATTTATCAGAGTTACTGACTCTGGGAGGTGGGAGAGAGGAGAGGCTGAGAGGGAGTTTGCTCCCCACACTCTGTAGGGCCCTGTTCAACCCTGGTAGCCTCCATGTTACCTCATCCTCCACCCTCCCCCGTGTGTCTCTGCTCATGTGTCAGTGTGTCACCTTCTGATCATAACGCCACTAGCCTCAGCAGAGCTCCCAGGCAGGAGCTACGTCACGATGGGGTTAAGGTGGAGAGCACGTGTCAGGGACGATGATTCTGTGACTGAGGGTGAAACACATCACAGGGAGGGTGTAATTATCCTCAGAGCAAGCATTACAGTCCAGGAAGTGAAAGAATTGAAGTATTTAATTACTTAAAAGTACGCTTGAAAGGATTGGATTTTTATCAGTAAATCTCCCTAAATGTTAATTTCACTGCACATGCAAACACACAAACACACACATGAAAAGTATTTATACAGGCAGAATGACAGAAATGCTGCTGGAGAAAGTCAAGTTTGATTTATGGATATTTACACTGTAGATTTTGCATGTGACATTGACAATTCGTGTTTGAACCGTTCTAAAGATCTAGCTTTTTTGGAATGTCAACTCTTAATTACATAATTATTGTCTGACCACCCCCATAACTGCTCACAGCTCTGAACACTGAAATTGGAGAAAGGGCTTAAAAATAGACATTGATATCATCTGTTGAAATTATTAATACAAATTAGACATAATGGATTCAGCCAAGCCTACCAAACAGCAATCGCAATATGCCAGGGGATGGAAATTCACAGCTAAGGCACCAACCTTAACTCTGCCCCGTAGTGACACCAGGCAATCGCCATAGGGCTACGAATAAGGCATTTTAGTGTATAAAGTTCCAGATTAGATTATACCCATTTGTAAAGACACATGAGGTCTTTCCCTCAGGGGAACCTTCACTGGGTTGTTCCTTTTACTGGTAATTCCCAGAAGTCAATAGATCAATAACGATCTAACAGTTATGATGTGGCTGTTTCAGAGTTCTGGGGAGTGTTTATAATTTTGCACTAGGGGCCAGGTCCTTGGAGAGACGGAGCCTTGGTTTCATTTTAACTTGTGCACGCTCAGCGGCTGCTGGAATTTGGTTCAAAATATTTCCATGTTTCCCTGGTCAGTTCTTAAAAGCGCTGCTATAGAAAGTGGGGAGGGGCAGAAACTCCCTGCAGGATCAGTAGCTGAGTCCCATAGATATTTATAGCTCATCTGAAGGAAGACGGGGATTGGTGGGTGTCTGGGGATTTAATAATAAACACACAAATATCATCATTCTTAATGAATTTTCATCTTCTAATTCCCATAACCCACTTATCCCTGGCTCGTCTGGGGACGGAGCACTAGTAACCTCCTGTGGCCAGCATGGAACCTACAGCACTAGGATCTTTCACATCCCAGGGTGGGGAAGGCCCCTCTAGGGCTGGCTGCAGGCTCCTCTTGCTGCTGTGAGAGGAATGGGGGACACATATAAGACACATACACACCCACGGGCAGATGGGAAATGTAGTTTCTTCCAGGGTTTACAGTCCTGAGCTGTCTTCCCGTGTCTCCTGCCACTTTCAGATCTCTTGGAGATACAAGGTGGGTAAGGGAATTTACTTTAGGACCAACTGAAAAAGATAAGATTACTTCTCTTTAATATCCTGGGACCAACATGGATTCATAGACTCTAGGACTGGAAGGGACCTCGAGAGGTCATCGAGTCCAGTCCCCTGCCCTCACGGCAGGACCAAATACTGTCTAGACCATCCCGGATAGACATTTATCTAACCTACTCTTAAATATCTCCAGAGATGGAGATTCCACAACCTCCCTCGGCAATTTATTCCAGGGCTCAACATAGCTACAACTACTTTCAGTCTCACTCCTTGTCTCTTTGTACCACCTCCCCGTCACCTCCCTCTCAGCTGAGATTGCCTCATCTGATGGGGAAATTAGGGTTCACTCCTGGAGCTGGATTAGGTCCCCCCAACACTAACAGGAGTGGAAGCCTGTGTGTGTCAGAGGCGGCAGCAGCTCTGGGATTCGGAGATGCGGAGGGAGAAGAGATGGGAGAGGGGAGGGGATGTATGTGCAGGGTGTGAGTTCTTGGTAAAATGCAGGATGCTGCTGCCTCCATTGTGTTCGGGGAGTCTGGCCTGAGCAGCTGTTGCTCCCCGATAGGGTCATTTTACTCACTATTTCTCTTATCTTCTGCACTGGTTTTTGTCCCCTTTTCTCTCTAAAGCTCCAATGTTTGTTTAAAACCTCCTCAGATTTGGGGCGTTTTCTCACCATTCTATCTGCAGGGTTTGTCCTTGCTTGGGTGGCAGATTGTTGCCCTGAGTCATTCCCCAAATGGGAAGAGAGTTAGCAGGTGCTGCTTGGGACAACCCAGAGATGCAGCTGCCTCTGGGATTGGCAGAACCTAGAATGTCCATTAGCAGGGAAAAATCCTGGGGGGAATCGGCTTGTGGAATGAACAAATACCCCATCTGAATGCTTTCACATTGCCCTTCTCGCCCTGGCAGGCTACAGAATAACGTCCAGGTTTCGCTCCGGATCATCCCCTCCTCCCAGGGTGAAGGAAATGGCTGCAATGGAGCTGGCTCAGGTAAGGGATTATCAGGGGCTGGTGGTGGGTTCTGCTTGGAGGGAGAGAAGCAGTAAATGCATAGGAGGGTGGGAGCTGCTCGAGGTGGTGGGAGGCAGGAACTATCTAGGGCGGGGAAGGGGAGGGGACCGATGTGACAAACCTGCTGAGACTTGTGTAATCTGGGGTCTACTTTTAAAGAATAGGAGTGGAATGTCCCCTCTTCGTGGAAGAGGAAATAACCCCTTGGCCAGGGCTGGAAAAACTTCCCAGATTCCCAGTGCTGGAGCCTGAATCTATCAGTTAGCCAGTTTTTAATCTATGCTGTGTTTATTTTGTATCATTCTATTTTTTTTTAAATCAAAATATTGTACTGAACCAAGTCAGGTGTCTCACAGAAGTCTCAGTATATTAAATCAATACTCTTAGCTTCAGTTGTTCCCTGGGGGTTTTCAGAAACGCAGAGCAATTCTGTCTGATCAGGGAGTAATGCAAGGAAGTGTGCTCCTGTCTAACGCTGCAGTGTTTAGATTTAAGTACACACAGACAAACAGTAGATTTAGAACATCCCAGCCTAAATTCTGGGACAGTATTGAGCAATCAGTGACGGGTCAGTGCCGGCCAAACGCCTCCCTGCCAGGGAGTAAACATGACAGGAAAGATTTCTCTCCAAGGATGGCTCCCGCTGACTGCTCCAAAGTACACTCTTATCTAAACTTCTTAGAGCCGACTTCTACAAGACACATAGGTCATAATGACCCCTACTGGCTCATCACTTCTCATAACTTTCAATAAACTTCTAATACCAGAGGTGTCTACCCTCAAGGTTTTCATCCGCTTATCTTCCGTCATTCCCACTTATTTACTTTTCTCTCCCCTCCTCCCAATCTGATTAGCAGAAAATGCCAGCTGGTTTTGACCCTGCCCCTAAAAGCCTGTTTTTCAAATTAACCCTTAACTAGGTTGTGTTCTAATCCATTAATTCCTGGTGGCTGAATGCATACAATAGGGTTGCAATCAGCTTGATCATATTCTGGGCTATACACAAAATTTGTCACCATCAAATCCAGGGCAACATATCAACCAGTCTTCTGGCCTCATCCAATAAGGATATCCAGGTAGTTTGATAGGATCTCGTTTCCCTAAACATTTGTTGATTAGTTCTAGTTATATTACCCCCCTTTAATTATTTTATTAATGAACTCCAGTATCGACAGCTCCGTTCTCTTACCCAGTATCGATGTCAGTCTAACACTTGTAATTAGCTGGGTCACCTCTTTTACACTTTTTAAATATTGGCAGAGTATTAGCTTTATTCCCATTTTCTGGAATTTCCCCAGTGTTCCAAGTCCTAATGAAAATCATCATTAACAGTCCACCACGCTCCTCCGCCAGGTCTTTTACAAGTCTTGGATACAAGTTATCTGGACCTGCTGATTTAAACATGTCTAACTTTAGTAGCTGCTGTTTAATGTCCTCGGGCGTTATTACTGGAAAGGAAAGAGTCATCCTCATCATCATATAATAGGACTACATCTGTTTTTCCCCCAAAATCTAGGAGAGAAATACTTACTGAACACTTACCTCTTCGGCATATTTTGTGTGCGCTAATTCTGCCATTTCTGTCTAATAATGGACCAATGCCATTGTTAGGATTCTTTTTGTACTTATACTTCGAAAAACTTCCTTCTGGTTTTCCTTGGCTCTGCTGGCTATATAGTTCTGTTTGCTTCCCTTACCTGTCTGCTACATTTCCAACCTTCTGGCTTATATACACTTTCCTATTGACTTCTCCTTTCTTCCATCTGTTTTGCTGAGAAGGGGTTGGGATTCCTACCAGGGGGCTGTCTCTGGACACTGCTGGAGGCTCCATCTCCCGTACCAAGCTCTGGCTTGTAGGTGTGAGAGAAATATGACGACCCTGCCTCCATCTGTCAGCTGGGAGACACAAAGGTTTTCTCTTTCTACCCTCTGATGGCTCCTGGCTGCTCTAGGCAAGGTGGGGTGGGACTCTGTTAACATGTGCCTCCCGGAGCTTCCATTTCCCTGATGCTGCTGTTCTGTAAATAGTGGGGTTGTGAGTGGGGCAGCAGATACTGAGTGTTGGACTCTTGCTCTTTCAGGGGCGGGTGACTTTCGAGGAGGTGGCTGTGTATTTCACCAGGGAAGAGTGGGCTCTGCTGGACCCCGCTCAGAGAGCCCTCTACAGGGATGTCATGCAGGAGAACTACGAGACGGTGGTCTTGCTGGGTAAGGAGTCCTCTCCCCTGGGTTATTAGAAGCTGTGGGGTCTCTAAAGAACCTGAGCAGCAATAACTTTATACCTTTACTTACACTACTCCTGGGGGAATTTGGCACCAAAATATTAAATTCTATGCACAATATTTTAAAATTCTGCATTTTTTGGGTCAAAATAATGCAATAGAATCCAGCTCGTTTCAGTTATTTTGGTAATTTATTTACACTACAATAGAATGGATGGCGAATGGGAGCATGGGAGGAAATCACCAACCCCCCTCAGTCTAATAGGAATGTAGCTCGTATTGACTTGTTACTTGTAATGATTAGTCGACACATGGATGCAGCCGTATGCTGAGTTCATGGAGCACGTTTTGATAGGAATTTTTTTCAGTCCAAAGATTTAGACCAGTTCTAATCACTAAAGCACCATAAGCATTTATAAGGCCACACTGTCCTTTAGAATAAGATTCCTTTACACCACTCTGGCAACCTGGGCCTTAACATTTGTACACCTGTTTTATACTCCTGGGGGAATTCACTAAGAACAATGGAAACAATTCAGAAATGCCCCAAGCTCCTACCCCTCCACGCCAAGCATGCTGCAGTAGCGAGCAAGAGGGACAGTTTCTCTCTCTCACAAACACACACACGACTACCCACCCCACACCATCAGGCGGTGATTTACGTCTCTTATCGGCTGCTCTGGGTGCCCAAACTGACCTGTCTGCACTGCCAGGGAGTGGGCAAATGACCGCTCTTGTGGCTTCTCTTTGCTTCCCCATCAATAGTCATTTTTCTGCGGGTAAGCAAAGAAATCTGCGGGGGCCATGAATTCTGTGCATGTGCACTGATGCAGAATTCCCTCAGGAGTAATCAAACAAGTTTTGACAAGTTTCCTTGCCCATGTTTTTTGACCTTATCTCCCACCTGCTGGTACAATTTTTTGGACATTTGCATTTCTGGTTCTGTCAGTCATTTACAAATTGTATTTAAAGTATTCTTACTGGATGCATTAAAATACATTAATCACTGTAGCTTTCATGCCTTTTCCTCATTGTAAGAGGAAAATAAACTGTCTGTACAATTCTAAATTAAGTTGCGTAAATAGGTGTATGACTCCTGCATGGCTTGTGTGACAGTCAGATGAGCTCCTCTTTTGATAGGAGAGCCTATAATGTTGGCATTCAGGACCCCACAGGTGAAGGGAGAACAGAGCTGTGGGAGGGGAGGAGAAATGGGGAGTAGATAATTCTGGGGTGCCAGGACATGGGGAGGGTATGTGCATTATTAGAGCTAAGCAGCAGCAGGGAGTGATGAGGTTGTGAGAGACGAGGAGGGAACACAAGAAGCTCCCAAGGTGCCAGGAGGTGGTGCTGGCTGAGAGTAATGGGACGAAGGGGAGGGGAGTGAGGAGGAAGGGCACCCAGGAAGGGGCTGGGTGGGTCAGTGGGAAGGAGGAGAGGTTTGGGGATCTAGAGCTGAGGGGGATCCCAGACCTTTAACCTCGAATCCCTACCCAAGCCTTGTTGGTTTAGAGCCTCCACTCCAGTTTTATTTCTGTTCAGTTTCACTTCATTATACATTTCTCCTCCCCCCAAATATTATTATTTTAACTCTTGACCTCTCTCTCTCTTACTCATTACCCCCCTCCCCATATAACCTCCCCATCTCTATGCACAGCGACCCTGGCCACCGATCCTGAGTCCTTGCTGCATTCCTCCTGCCCATAGCAGGGCCCCTACCCATGCACAAATGGGCACTTTGTTGATGATGTCATAGGGCGGTAGTGTAGCCTGTACAATTTTTTACGCCTACGTATTGGGGTGCAGCTCACCCTTGTACATGGCCACTCAAAGTTAATTCTGAAGATGAAATTTTGGTGTAACAGGCACAAATTTTATTTAATACAGACAGTTATAATAGGCAAGGATCAATACACATAACAATTAGAATAAGGTAAGTGTAGTAAAAAGGGTCCTGCACTGTTGATACTTATCTTGCACAGTGCGTACCTACAAGTTATGGACACCATTGGAAACACAGATTGAGGTGCAAGGAAGCCCATCAGAAGGGAGGCCCTGCTTCAGTTTACACTGTCTCGGGGACCCGACAAACCTGCAAAAGTGGTAACTGGGTGAGGTATTTTATCCCCTTCCTTATGGTAATAGGATGGCGATATACCATATCTGCTCCTTTACTCTGATTACAATAATGGCCATGCTTCCCCTGCCCATACGTGGCTTTTGGGAAGTCCATAATTAAGCATCAAGCCTAAATACTCATGATTTACATCACTTATTTATTAATAATTCCAATATATGAATGCGTCCAACTGCTGAGACACTGCATAGCAACCTAATTGCTAAAGCCTGCCCCAGACTTCCTTCTTTCAGAATCCTGTGGCATATTCCACCCGCTTGTGGTTCCTCGTTAGCCTCTCAAAATGAGGGTGCGAAATATCTGACCTGGGATTGTATCCTTAGGCCCATTCAGCTAAATCCCAGACTTCAGCATAACTGCTCCCACAAAGCTTCAGCCTAATAGAACAGGCCTTTAACTGTAGCAAGCTTAATAACCCATTTATGATGTTCACCTGCTTGCCCCCTCCACACATGTTCCAAGCTAATAAACCATTCTCTGCCTGTGCCGTTTTACCTCTGGCTGGCAGAACAGTGCCCACGAGACATGAAACTGGGGCATTAAATCAGGTTAGGGTCAACAGGAGTAAGAGTTTGGAAAGAGTCTTGTTCCCCCGTTTTCCCATCTGCAGCAGCCACAAGCTGTCTTCCCTCCAGGCTCCTTGGATCTCAGCCTGTCCCTCCTGAGGTTGCATGGCCCAGTTCTTGTTTCTTACCTTCTCCTTTTCCGGAAGAATTAGAGGCTGTTGTTCCCGAGTTTTAGTGTTTAATTCCCCAGCCTTATCCTCACACTGGGGGAGTTTAATTCTCCCTCCCATTACACCTGAGTCACTAGATTTCCTAATGACCCAAAATTCGCTTTTGCGATGTCACAGTTCTGGGGTAACGTAATGGGGTCAGCACCCGCTTCTCACAAGCGCCCCCCCTAGTTCGGTGTGTCCACGGTCTTTAAACCAGTCCCAGACCTGCCATTGGGCCATACTGACAGGACGTCTTCCCTTCGTCTGTTTTGGCCTAAGTCTTCAGCTGGGCCTCCTGACAGTTCAGTGCCCTTCTGGGGATTTACTGATGTCCAGTTGTAGGCCCTGCCCCGGTGGCCTCTTGGGAGGGACCCAGGCCCACCCACTCATTACTCCAGGTCCAAGCCTTCACCAATGTCTTACCCTGAGCTGAGGATTCTTCTAAGCTCAGGGCCAGTAGCCAGCCAGGAGTTCTTCCTTGCTCCCCTGTTCTCTACTAGCCCTTGGCCATCCAAGATACTGCAGTTCCCTCCGCCAGCCACGCTCCTCCAAGGAACTGCACTGTTTCTGGCTCTGTAGCTGCTTTTTATAGGGCCTTCCCGGGCCCTGATTGGCTGCTTCCCCTGCAGCCACTCTAGCCTGCTTGGAGGACCTCTCCACTGCTCCTTACCTGGGACGGGTGTGTTAGGACCCTGAGGTCCATCCCATCACAGGTAGCTACACATTTCACCTGCCTCCATGGTCTGCTCAAGGGATGCCCTCTCCGGTATCAGGCCTCTAGCCAGCCCCTCTCTATGGGTGGGGACCCACATGTCTATCCTTTTTGACCCGGGTTTGAGGGTTGCAGCTTGTTCTCCACTGTGTTCACTGGACTAATGTCCAGTTCCTGTGCTTTGCTTTCTCTCCAACAGCTGTGAGCAGTGTTTGTGTGTGTGTGGGGGGAATTTTGGTGATACTTCTATGATGAAAATACACCCCTCAGTTTCCCTCTATGGTTGGTATTGCTATGATTATAAAGAGCAGGAGACATCAGGTGTTTTTTCATGTAACTGTCATGGGGTGATATGAATGGGTCACTAGGGCCCTACCAAATTCACGGTCGGTTTTGGTCAGTTTCACGGTCATAGGACTTTAAATTTCACAGTTTTAGATACTTAAATCTAAAATTTCACAGTGTTCTAACTGTGGGGGTCCCAGCCTAAAAGAGGATCATGGAGGATATGGGAAGCGGGGTCATAAGACTATTGTACAGTGAGGTACAGTGTTGCCATCCTTACTTCTGCCATGATGCTGGTGGAGGAGCTGCCTCCAGAGCTGGGTGGCCAGAGACCAGCGGCTGAAATAAAGGTGTCATGGTACGGTATCGCCGCCTTTACTTCTGTGCTGCTGCTGGCTGCGGCGCTACCTTCAGGCCAGAGACCAGCGGCTGAAATAAAGGTGTCATGGTACGGTATCGCCGCCTTTACTTCTGTGCTGCTGCTGGCTGCGGCGCTGCCTTCAGAGCTGGGTGGCCAGCAGAAGTCCAGGTGGAAATATCACCACATCCTTACAATAGGCTTGCAACCTCCCCCGCACCCACCCTCCCACAATCCCCTGTTGGTTGGGACTCCCAGTTTGAGAAAAGCTGGACTCCCCTGTGAAATCTATATAGGATAGAGTAAAAGACCAGATTTAATGGGGGAGACCAGATTTCATGGTCTGTGACGCATTTTTCACAGCCATGAATTTGAGAGGGCTCTAGTCATTAAGGACCACCTGGGACCAACCCACGTCAATGGAATACCTGACCGAGACAAGGGAATAATTCTCACCTGTCCATGGGAGGATCTCCGCTTGGCTGAGTGAAGCATCCATGGACTCGTTATGTTTTTGGGAGAAGGAAGAACTGGACTCGCAGACACAGGGAGCTCTGCCGGAGCGAAGACTAATGGACAGGCACAGGGAAAGGAAACAGAAGCATTTTCTACAGCAGCCTGGCTGGGCATTGGCTAGTATGGACTATATTGTCTTCTTCGCTTCTTGGTGCTAATTTAAGGACTTTCCAATGCTGTGGTTTGGTTGACTAATAAACCTGCCTATGTTTTAAAACTGCCCAGTGTCACAGCAGAAACTTGCTGAGGTGGATTGCCAGCAAGTCTCAAGAGCAGCCACTCCCCAGCCTCTGCCCTGGGGAGGGGGGTCAAGTGTCTCCAAGTAGAAATCCAGGGGGTAGAGGGGGCATGATCCTGTGTGCCCACCTACCCTCTGACCAGCAATTCTGGATATGAAACGTGATTCCAGAAATGAAGAGTGATTTTGGGGGGAAAAATGCAGTAATAGCGACAATTTCCAGAAACTCTGGCCCAAGTCATAACATTAAATACAGTAGTCCCAAGATGTATGCCTGCGTTCATCAGATCTGTCACTCTGCCATCACATAGTTCACTCTGCTGCTGGGTTCTGCCCCTTCCCCCATTCTGTGTCTGTCCTGTCTATTTAGATTGTAAATTCTTCAGGACATGGGCCATCTACTATTCTCTGTTTGCACTTGTCGTAGCACAATGGGGACCCACTGTTAGTTGGTCCTGAGGCACTAAGGTAATGAATATGATTTATAATCATAATAACTCTCCTGCCACTTTGAGCCAAGGAAGCTTGTCTTGGGATGTTACTGCTTAAAAATGAACTGGGGTTAAAACCATGGACTATTCTTTGTGACAAGTATCCCACAAATTCCACTGACCTCCCTTGTTTTCTTTGCCTGGAGTAGGGTTTCCAGTTGCCAAACCTGATGTGATCTCGCAGCTAGAACGAGGGGAAGAGCCGTGGGTCCTGGACCTCCAGGGCTCTAAGAAAGAAGTGCTCCCGAGAGCTGCCTGCACAGGTGAGGAATTGGTTAAACCAACTCAACAACTGTTTAGGAATGCAGGAAACATTCGGGATGCCCTACAAAGACCCTGTGAGCTCTCCAAGTTCAGGATTGTTCCCTGCAGAATAGAATCATTATAGCAGATGTCATTCATGGCTTCCCTCCTACCCTGACTGACAACTGGCAGCAGGTCCCTCCCCTATCTCACTTTTCCCTGAGTGTTCTGATGAGATGAGGACCAAAAGTGGTCCCTTCCTCTCTCCTCTGGGGAAGGGTTTGGGGAAAATCAGCACCTGATAGGTTTGACCTCCTCAGCTCAAATTTTTGTTCGTTTCACAATTGTTTTGGTTTGTTCATCCCTTTTTCCATTCCTCTCTCTGAGATTTCCTTTCTCTCTGGTGCAGGGAGTGACCTCTGTCTGGATTCTCTCAGTCTCCCATCGGGTGATGGGATGGTGAGTGAGAATGAGGAGAAACTCCAGCAGGAAGACGCTGAGCAAGGAGAACCACATGGAACGTTATCAGGGAGATCCAAAGGGAATGTTTCCGGGCGTTGTGCACTCCCAGAAAAAGCAAAAGTCTGTGAGACTCAGCAGAGGCCAGAGAAAAACTTCAGTAGCCACTCAGACCTTATAACCCGTGACAGAATCCACTTGGAAGAGACACGCTACACGTGCCATGAGTGTGGGAAAAGCTTCAGTCAGAGCTCTGCCCTGATCACACATTGGAGAATCCACACCGGGGAGACGCCCTACACATGTTCTGAGTGCGGGAAAAGCTTCAATCAGAGCTCACACCTTATCACACACAGGAGAATTCACACGGGAGAGACACCCTACGGATGTTCGGAGTGCGGGAAAAGCTTCAGTCAGAGTTCTGCCCTTATCACACATCAGAGAATCCACACGGGGGAGACGCCCTACACGTGCTCCGAGTGTGGGAAAAGCTTCAATCGTAGCTCAGCCCTTATCAGACATCGGAGAATCCATACGGGAGAAACGCCCTACACCTGCCCTGAGTGCGGGAAAAGCTTTGGCCATAGCTCCGCCCTGATCACACATCAGAGAACCCACACTGGAGAGATGCCCTATGTGTGCACCGAGTGCGGGAAATGCTTCAGTCAGAGTGCTAACCTTATTAGGCATCGGCGAATCCACACAGGAGAGACTCCCTACGTGTGCCCGGAGTGTGGGAAATGCTTCAATCAGCGCTCAGCCCTTACCACGCATCAGAGAATCCACACTGGAGAGACCCCCTACATGTGCTCCGAGTGTGGGAAACGCTTCAGTTATAGCTCAGCCCTCATCACGCATCAGCGAATCCACACGGGGGAGATGCCCTACACGTGCCCCGAGTGCGGGAAAAGCTTCAATCGGAGCTCAAACCTTATCACACATCAGAGAATCCACACTGGCATGTCATCCTACAGATGTTCTGAGTGCGGGAAAAGCTTCAGTCACAGCTCGGCTCTTATTCGACACCGGAGAATCCACACGGGGGAGACACCCTACACGTGCTCCGAGTGTGGGAAACGCTTCAATCAGAGCTCAAACCTTATCACACATTGGCGAATCCACACGGGAGAGACACCTTATATGTGCTCGGAGTGTGGGAAAAGCTTCAGTCACAGCTCAGCCCTGGTCACACATCAGCGAATCCACACGGGGGAGACGCCCTACGTGTGCTCCGAGTGCGGGAAACGCTTCAGTCAGGGCTCAGCGCTTACTAGACATCAGAAAAGCCACCTGACACAGAACTAGAATAAATCCCTTCACTAGGCCTAGCCAAAGAATTTTTTTTTAAATCACATTTGCTAATCTCTACATACTGATTTTTGTACTATCTTCACTGTGGTCTCAGATCCACCAGATGAGTTGCCTGTTTCTGCCTTTTCTGGCTCACCTTCTTTGGGGTCAGTCCTGTGATCTTTTCTATCAGCTGCTTTCCTTTTGAGTCGTAGGAGCGTGTGTCTACCTCCAGCCAGGAATGTTCATCAGCTCCAGGTGGGGGAGAGACGTTTGATCCCAACAAGCTACACTGAGGCAAAAACTCCCTGTGCCTGACGTCCACTAGGACTGTACATGGCGTTGGCAGCGCAAGTTAGTGATCTTGGTGTAAAAAGACAGTTATAGTTGTAGTTCAGATGCAGCCCAGGTGCTGTGGTTGGCATTAGCTTCCCCCTTGACCTGACCTAAACAAACCCTGAGCATCACGGTTATACTGTTCCCCCATTTCTTAGTCGCTTATTTCTCCCTTTGGGGGGCAAATTGTCTCCTTCCCAGTTGCTCTGATGTTGCTATGGGTTGTGCCGGAGAGCAGATATCTCTTCTACCATTTTCCTCGGTTGAAATATATTGAACTATACAAAGAGCAGGAACAGGGCTAGGGGAAAATGAATCAGAGGGATTCCCTGATTCTTCCTCACCATCACTATTCCCCCTCAGCCCAGCAGCTTTAGCTTCTGTGTCAGCCGCAATGAGTTTATCCTATCCACACGCTATCTTCCCACCTCCCACTCCATGTGATGCGGTGTTCTCTGCTCTGTGTGCTAGGTACCACACTTTGATTCTCAATCAGTCTTGTTGGGGCTGGGGATTCAAGTGTCACAGAGTCGGAGGGGAAATTTGAATGGATCCCGAACACAGTTATTCATTCTGTGTTTCAAGTCCTGTTTTTTATCTATTGGCAAAGCTGCTTCTGCCCTTTTTCCTGCTGCTCTGGGAGTTTTGTTTACAGGCAGGAAGGTTGGCTGTTTTCCCGTTATGATGATGGGAAATGTCTTGTAATAAGGTGATGCTGCGTGAAGCAGGTTTGAATACATCGGAGGAGAATGCAGGGCAAGATTCTGTTCTTATTTTGAATCATTAGTTGTAACCTGCTCTGGAATTTCATTTTATATGAAACTGAAAGTGTCTTAATTACACCTGGAGGAGTTCTGAGCCACTGCACACATGCAGAATTCATGTGTAGCACAGAATTCCCGGTTTCTCGCTTTCCTGAACACCATTTGGTTACATAGTTGCATATTAGTTTTATTTGGCAGCATGTCACTCAGATTTGTTTCGGACTTTGAGACAAGGGACCATTTGCTAAAACAGTAATTTCTTATGATTTTTTTCTTTCCTCCTCCCCTCCATGATGCCCCGGGGGAAGTTCAAATGCAGTTAGATTATCAGGAGAGAATATTTCAATCTGTTGGGCATGCTACCAAGGAGACGGTAGCACTTTTACTTTCCATTCTGAAATGGTGAAGAACACCAAAGCACAAATTGTGGAAACAAATGCATATGATCCCCCTGTTGCTCAGTTGGTTGGGTCAATATTTTTTCTAAAGGGCTGGGAAGAGGATTCCCTAGTAAATGACTCGGAACTAAGCAAAATACCCATGCATTGGGCTCCCAAAGCAGTTGTGGCCCAGGCCCTGCAGGAGGTCGCTCCTGAAGATATCTCCTTCCTAATCAGGTACATGTAGCCTATTATTTGGGAAATGCAATCCCTAGCTAGGTAGGGATGGGGAAATGGAAGTGACATTTCTCTTCAGCTCACCCTGGGAGATGCTGCAAATGTGTAGGAAATGAAATCCATGTTGAATGTGATATAGCTGCAGAAAGATACCTGTTTTTAATAGAGACCTGACATTTGGTGTTTTACAGGGATTCTGAGCCACACCTGAATTTAGTCCCTAATTAAAATCTGTGCCACCAGATTAAAGAAAGAAATGGGCATATTTGGGGGAGTTATACCTCACTATTTCAACTTCACATGCAGTGTTGATCACAGCGAGTGCAGTTTCAAAGTCAAAACAGGAGTATGTCGTGTCTGAAATACTCTTCAGTGTTGCCATCGGCTGGGTAATGCGGCGTACAACAGAAGACATGCCAAGAGGCATTAAATGGACATCCTTCTCATCCCTTGAAGATCTGGACTTCGCAGATGATCTCGCTCTCCTATCACATACCCAACACCATATACAAGAAAAAACAAATGGACTCGACACCTTCAGCCAGGAAATCGGACTGAAAATCAACCACAGTAAGATGGATCTCATGACCTTTAATATTGCCTCAGCATCACCAGTACAGATAGACGATTATGTTCCCACCAACATAGAAAGATTCACATACTTGGGTAGCACCATCAGCCAGGACGGTGGAACAAGCCAGGACATCCAGAACAAAATCAGTAAAGCCAGGAACATCTTCAGGAGCTTAAATACGGTCTGGAAATCATCAAAATACAACACCAAAACCAAACTCAAGATTTAACAGAGCTGAGTATTTTCAACATGACTTTATAGTGCCGAATGCAGGGGAATGAGAAAGTCTGACATGTCCAGACTGTCTGCCTTCCATACAACCTGCCTCCGAAAAATCCTGCACATCTTTTGGCCCAGAACAATCTCAAACCAAGATCTGTTGATACAGTGCAGCCAAGAGGATCTGCACACCATCATTGCCAGGAGGCACTGGAGATAGATTGTCCAGAACAGCAGTAAGATGGACACCTGAAGGCAAGCGAAAACGAAGCTGCCCATAAACATGTCAAAGAGCTGTGGAAGTCGAGCTGAAAAACCTGGGGCACAGCTTGGGAACCATCAAAAGACTTGCCAGAAACAGACAGGAGTGGAGGAGCTTCCTTCAGAGCCATTCCATGCCTATGGGTCCCAATCTGGCTGCCTTGTTGGACAAGAAGCACTTCCATGCTGGGCAAACAATGGTAGCCAATGAGGGAATGTATCCGATCCCAAGTTCAGACTGCAGGATACATGAATACTGAGTCCAGAGTCTGTGGTTTGGTCTCTTCGATTTGCTATTAAGTCTAATGCATTTGTATCACTTCTCCTCCTGCTGCTACTTTGAAAGATTAGAAAGTGTGAAAGTAGAGCACAGATGGTTTTTCTCATGATCCAGCCTTCCCACGTCGTGTGAGACCCCTTCCACCCACACTTCTGGGAGAAGCCCCAGGGAGAAATGAACTCTCAGAAATGGAAGGCTCCTAGGTTATTGTAGAATGTGACTTCACACAAAGCTCACTGGGTGGAAACAGCCCTATAGATTTATATTTTGTCATCTTAAATTTTTACCAGTGAAAATGGAATTAAACATGAAGTAAATTAGTGTAAAATAAGAGACTGATTATGTGATAACCTGAATTATATTATAAACCTCAAAGTTTTCTTCTTCTCTTCTTGCCCCCTCCTACTATACAGGAAATGGAGGCTAATCCTGAAATTAAACCCTCACTCCAAAGGAATTAGAGGGGGGGAATATGTGAGAGAAATAGCATGTGTGAGAACAGAGACCCAGGATAGACTGTAATTATTTCTCTTTCAAATGGAGTTTATTTTGATAAGCTTTAAAATAAATCTTCTGTTAAGAGGAAAGTTATTTGAGCCAAGATGTGTAACTTTTTATTAAATTGGTATAACAGTCACAGCGCTCCCCAGTTCTCTTGTTTGCAAAGCAAAGATGTCACATTGGGCAGGAGATGGATGCATGACGGTAGCTTTTCTGGGTTGGTTGGTTGGTTGGTTTTGTTTTTTTAATTTTGTTTTTGTTCTGTTTTTGCAGCCAGTTATTTTTATGGGTGCTGAGGAGGCCAGCTGTTTAACCCTCAGGCCTGGCTCTGGAATCCTCTCCAGAACTGGCCTTGTTGTTTTTTTCAGTTTTGATATTGTTGGGGTTCGCATATGCATACTTCATGCGGTTCACAACAATGGATACTTTGAGAAACCTGCTGGGTTAAGCGGGCCTTTTCCAAACTGACATGGGCCCAAAGTCTGCCTCAATTCAGCTGGATTGGGACACATCTGTATCGAAGGAGCAGTTCACACCTACTTTGCCTGGAGACCTCAGTGGAGGTGTGTTCTGTTCACTCCCTCTGACGCCTCTGGCACTGGTCACTCAGGCAGCACACTGGGTTAGATGGTACACAGTATAGCCAGTCTTATGTTCTTATATTATGTAAGCCACCTAAGAGAGACGAGGATCCTAGGACTGATCCCTTCTGAGGAATGAAACATGTTGACAGGCTATGCAGCTTTCACTAATCTCCCTGTACTTGCAAAAGCCTGTCAGGTGTTTAAAGGCCAACTGTTCTAATGTCTCTACAATTTACATGCTTCCTCGCATTGTCCTGAGATAACGCTGCTCAGCATGTGGGTGCAGGGCAGGGTTAGTGGTCTGAAGATGAGGCTAATTGCTCCAGAGATTCCTGAGCTAGAGCCCTCATGAAACAAGCTTTTGACCAAAAGCACCTTGCTCTGATAACATTTCCCTGCACACATCTGCGGCTCAGACTCTGGTTCTGATTACGGCACGTAGCTCAGCTGGTGTACAGTGCACACTGCCCGTTTCGGGGAGCAGTATTAACCAAGGGAATAACCGTACAACTCGGAACTTCAGATCAGCAAAAGCCAACCTGATAAAAACAGAAGAACGGCCACACTGGGTCAGAACAGTGGTCCCATCTGGTGCAGTATCCTGTCTTCTGCTAGTAGCCAAGCCCAGATGCTTCAGAGGGAATGAACAGAAGATACAGGTACTCACAGCACATCGCAGTCAGAGGCTTAGGGACACTCAGAGCATGGGGTTGCATCTCTGACCATCTTGGCAAAGCCATTGATGGACCTATTCTCCATGAACTTACCTATCATGATTTTATGTCCCCCCTTAGTTGTCTCTTTTCCAAGCTGAACCCACCCAGACTGTTTCATCTCTCCTCATAGGGATGCTGCTCCATAACACTCATCATTTTTGTTGTCCTTCTCCGCACCTTTTCCAATTCTACTATATCCCTTTTTGAGATGGGGTGACCAGAACTGCATGCAGTACTTAGGGTGGGGCACAGCATGGATTTATCTAGTGGCATTATGATATTTTCTGCCTTATTACCTACCACTGCATGAATGGTTCCTAGCATTTTGTCAGCTTTTTTGACTGTCATGGCACATTGAGTGGATGTTTTCAGACAGCCATCAGCAATGACACCAAGATCTCTTTCTTGAGTGGTAACAGCTAATTTACACACCATTGTTTGATACGTAGAGTTGGGATTATGTTGTCTAAACTGCATTACTTTGCATTTATGAAGCCCGGGCAACAACATGGTAGATGAAATTCAATCACCCCATTTTTTAGAACCCTTTGTACCTCTTTACAGTCTGCTTTGGATTTAACTATCTTGGGTAACTTTGCATCATCTGCAAACTTTGTCACCTCACTGTTTCCAGCTCATTTATGAATATGTTGAACAAGAGTGGGCCCAGTACAGATCCCTGGGGGACCCCGCTCTTTACCTCGCTCTACTGTGAAAACTGACCACTGATTCCTACCCTCTGTTTCCTGTCTTTTAACCAGTTACTGACCCATCTCTCTTGTTACTCCTGAGGGAATTCTGCATGGAATAGGGCAGGGGGAGAGGCATGTGGGAATGAAGGGAGGGGGATGGAGAAGATAAGGGAATAGGGGAATCGCAGGGGGAAGTGGGGGGCCTGGTATGTGGTGTCCTCCTGGCAGCAGCTGGGGCTCCCCCATCAAACCTTCACCCAGACAAGCCCCATCCCCCTACACCTGGACCCCACCTACAAGCCTCCCACCCCACTGAGCCCCAACCAGCTGCACCTAGATCCCCACCCCATCAAGCCCCACTCCCCCAGCACTTGGGCCTTCCCCAGCCCCCACAACCAGCCCCCCCTTGTCAAGCCCCATCTCCCCACACCCAGAGCCCACCGCTGAGCCCAACCACCATCACCTGGATCCCCTGCAGAATCCCATTGCTCTGGCACCCGGAATCCCCTCCCCACCCCAATAAGCCCCTATGCATCCAGATCTCCCACTGAGCCACCTGTCCCCAGCCTGCCCAACACAGGAACCTCTCACTCCACACCTGCATCTCCCCACACTAAACTCCTCCACACTTGGATCCTGTTGGGATGAGCCTGCCTGGCCACACCTGGTGCACCTGGCACAGGGGGGCAGGGCCCTGGGGTGTTTCTAGGGCAGGCCCAGCCCTTGCACTGTGTCAGGGTCAGGTGCAGCCCTACTGCTGAGTTTCTGTACTGGGGGATGTGGGGGCTTCAGGCTGATCTCCCACCTCAATGCAGCCAGTGACCTGTGCTCCTCACCGCCACGCTGGTGCCACATTTATTTATTGACAAATAAACTTTGCAGAATTTTTAAAAATTGTGTGCAATTTTTTTCCCTGTGCATAACTCACTCAGGAGTACCTTATGCTAGGACTGCTTACTTTACTAAAGAGTCTTTGGTGGGGATCTTGTCAAAATCTTTCTGAAATTCCAAGTACACTGGATCCCCCCGTCCACGTGTGTTGAGCCACTCAGAGAATTCTAATAGATTGGTGAGGTGTGATTTCTCTTTACAAAAACCACGTTAACGCTTACCCAACAAATCGTTTTCATCTGTGTGTCATCGTTCTCTCATTTATTATGGTTTTCAACCAATGCGCCTGGTACTAATTTTAGGTGGACCAGCCTCTAACTGCCAGGATTGCCTCTGGAGTCCTTTAAAACAATCAATATGATGTTAGCTATCTCCAGTCGTCTTGTACAGTGGCTGATTTCAGTGGTAGGCTACATACTGCCGTCAGTAGTTGTGCACTTTTCATATTCAGGTTCCTTCAGCACTATTGGGTGATTACCATGGAACCCGTCTGACTTATTAATATTTAAATCATCACGTCCCAGAACCTCCTCTACAGACAACCCAATCTAGGACATTTCTGCAGATTTGCCACCTAAAAAGAATGGTTCAGTGTCGGAAGGTCCCTCACACCCTCTGCAGTGGAGACTGATGCTGTACAAGGAGATTTTGGCAAACCAGTAAAGTGCCTGAAACCACCATTGCTTATTGCTAAAAGCAGCCCAGTCAGCAGGCAGTAAAATGGCCATGCAGCAGCTTCGGCTTAACCAAGGCAGGAGGGGAGGGGGGGTTTTGGGTGCCACAGAAAGGGCAGCAGCAAAGAGTCCTGTGGCACCTTATAGACTAACAGACGTTTTGGAGCATGAGCTTTCGTGGGTGAATACCCACTTCGTCAGATGCATGCAGAAAGGGCAGCTTGATCCCGCGTCCTTCCTGATAAGAATTGTGTCGAAGTTGCTGATAAGTGCATTCTAGAAGAGCAGGCTGTGCCCTCAGGAATGTGTCTGACAGGGTCTCAAGGCTGCAAACTCTGGGGAAAAAAACCACACCTGGTTAATTGATGACCAGAAGGAAACCTCTTGCTTGACCATTGAAACTGCTTAACAAGGTTTCTTTCAGTGACATGTAATTGTATTACTAATGTATAAATAATGGAGGGGGGGGGGGAGTTTGAGGATTGCTCTCTCTCCCTCTGGATGAATCTTTTGTTCCCCACCAGCAGACAGGCTGCGATCTGCTGTAATTTGCTAACAGCAGCAGCTACTGATACATATGGTTGTTCCTATTTGATGACTTGTCCTAATTTGCTAAAACTTGACAATGGTGACGTTATGCAGCCAGATACACTGATCAGGGACTTTTTGTTTCTGTAAAATATTTCACTGAATCAAGCCTCCTGCAGCCCCTCGGTGGGTGACATCAGGCAGAGAGGAGCTGGGGTGACTAGGCATTGGGGTGCCTGTGCCTTTAAGACCCCAGCCCTGGGAAGCCCGTGCTGAGAGGTGCTGTCGGTGGGAGGGGAAATGAAAAAGCCCCTCTGTACCCCATATTTTTGCAAACATGAGGGTCTCAGCCCACCAAGGTAACTGTTACCCCCTCTGCCCCAGCCTCTGTCACCATCTGGCAGCTCCTTCCCCCTGGGCTTAACCCCATGCTCCATTTTCCCATCACCGATTTTGCACCTCAGCCCCCTCCTAACCCTGCCTCTTGACCCCCCACAGGCCATTTCCACCCCCTCCTTAGATCCTGGCCATCCCCCCTCTGAACCCCTGTGAATAGCAGTCTGCAGAAGCTGATTCCAAGTAAGGGCAGGGTGAAGGGCAGTGGCTTCAGCAGATGTTACTGAGCATGCTCAGTGCCCCCCCCCCAGCAGCCAATTCCTACAGGTCGCAGTTTCTCCCACAGGAGGGCAGCTGCTCCATCACCGTCCAGGCGCGTTCCCTGCCCAGGAGCAGATCCCCAGGGGCCGCGCAATGAGCTGCTCCCGCAGCCTTTGGGTGGCATCTCTGTCCTGCCCACCCAGCGCTGGCCCTGGGGTCTCTCTGGACCAGGGGCAGCAGAGCCTGGGGCTGGGTCCATCTGGAGAAAGTCCCCACCTCGGACGGGCACAGAAAGTGCTTCGGCGAAAGGCTGTCCCTGGCCCGGCCCTGCTGGGGCCACAGCAGCAGCCCGGAGCTCAGCCCCCACTCCCAGCGCACACTGGAGGCAGCAGCACCAGCAGGGTCTGGTACCTTACAGAGCCCTGCCTCCGGGAGCTGCCCCATGGCTCTTTTCCTGCCTTCCTTCCTACCAGCCCCTCACACCCCACTGCTCCGACCCCTTCTGGCGCCTTCAAGCCCAACCGGGCCACAGCTGCCGCACTCACCGAGCCAGGGACTTTCTGAGATGGGAACTAGCCCCATCTCTGCTGCTCCTCCTGCCTGCGTGTGTCCCAGAGCCGCTAGGAGCAGAGAAGTGACCACGTCTCTGTGCCAGAGGGTGGGTGGAGGGGGAAAAAGGAAGAGGAGAGAGAGCCCGCAAGGAGATAAGGAGAAATGGGGGGAACAGCGCCCAGCTCTTTTCTCCTGCATCACCCTGAGTAGATTGCTCCTGAGCTCTGGGTAAATATCCCCCAGTGCCCAGGGTCTCCCAGATCCCCTGCCTCCCCAGGGAATGCACATAGGGTCTCCTGCCTGCCAGGCGTGATTACACAGAGCTGTAGGTGTCACCCTTATGCCAGGATTCGAGAAAGACAGCAAAGCTTGGGAACACGCATCTGTATTTACAATCCCATGTGACAATCCCTGCTCCAGGAGGGGTTTGTTCTCTACTCCTACTGGACTGGCACACAATGGGGCAGCAACAGGTTTGTGCCAGTGTTTGTTGCTGCATGTTCCTTAACTTAGAAGAGTATGAAATGAAGAAAATGGAGATTGAATTAAAGGGAAATATACAAAGAAAAGTTCCAGCCCCTGTTCATTACTGAAATAAATGACCCAGTGTCCCAGTTACATGTTTTATTAACATGAACAAATAAATCCAAGAGCACACATCACTAAGACTAAATGACTATAGACACTCAGCTCGGGGTTAAACAATACAGTGAAAGTTCAGATCAAATCAGGAAATCAATGAGTTAACAAGGATATTGCATTGGAATCAAGTTGTCAATTTAGTCAAACCATCAGATTAATACAGCAGAAAACCAACCCCTATAAATCCTAAAAGAGCAACCCACGAAGGCAGGTGCATAGTTAGTGATGTCGAAACTCCAATCAGAGATTTTTACCCAGGCCGTGCAACCCAGATTTGGCCAGCTGAATATCTCAACACCGAAACCAAATTATTGCTTACATTTAGCCTACAACCTCAAAGCCAATTACAGTTTTCTCCTTGGATTTCACTATTGTGTAGCTAATACTTCTCCTCACCTTCTAGCCCCAAAACACATACAGACCTTAGAGAGACATTAGTAAAAGACGTTCAAACAGCTCTCTCTGAACAATACATATCTGACAGCTCAATTCCTTGCAATGCTTCCATAGGTGAGGGGCATGCGTTCAGTCATTTCATAGGGCAGAGTTTTAAGACTATTAAGATTTGGGGAACTAGTCTTCCTAGCATCTTCCATGTGCAGATTTCAGAGGTGTTCACACACACACACCCTCACAGTTACACCCCAATCTAATAGAAAGGCTGGGAGGTCTCCAAGTTCATAAAAAGAAAGACACAAAATAGAAAAAGGAACATCTGGGATGACGAGCAGTGGCTGCAGAGCTTTCGGATGAGGAAACCCACATTCATTTGACTGCGTGACAATGGCACTGTGGAAACTGGCTACTGCAGAGTGTTACCAATCAGTCGCTAACCATTTTCGAATGGGAAAGTCGACCATTGGACGCCTGTTGACAAGTGTGCAGGGCCATTAACTGCATCCTGCTCTGAAAGACTGAGCCTCTGGGCAACTTGCATGACAGTGTGGATGGCTTTGCACAAATGGGCTTCCCTAACCGGGGACGGGGATAGATGGCATGCATATTCCAATCCTGCCACCAGACAACCTAGCCGCTGAAAACATGAATCACAAGGGGTATTTCTCAATGGTTCTTCAGGCGCTTGTGAGCGTTTCACAGACATTAAGTCAGGTTGGTCCAGAAAGGTGCATGACATGCACATATTTTGGAGCACGAGCCTGTTCAGGAAGCTGGAAGCAGGGACTTTCTTCCCAGATCAGAAGACCACTCACTATAGGGGAAGTTGAAATGCCCACTGTGATCCTGGGAAACCCCACCTACCCCTTAATGCCGTGGCTTATGAAGCCATGCACGCTGTAATCGAGCATGGTGTCTACACTGGCACCGTGGCACTGTAGCTCCAGCGCAGAAAGCTGTACGCCTCTTGTCAGGGTGGTTTTTTTTACAGTGCTGCAACTATGCAGTTTCTGCGCAGTAAGTGGCTTGGCAGTGTGCACACCTCGGGAGTTACACTGCAGAAAGCTGCTTTACCGTGCAGACACTAGCCAGTGTAGATCAGGCCATACATGGCTTACAGAAGAACGCAAGACTGGTCATACTGGGTCAGACCAATAGTCCATCTAGCCCAGTGTGCTGCCTGAGAGTGACCAGTGCCAGATGCATCAGAGGGAATGAACAGAACAGGCTTGTTGACCTGCAAGGTGAAGTCTTTCACCTTTATCTTTAACTTTATTGTTGTCAATTTCTCCTTATGTTATCTTACTACCCCTCCCCCGAGGTCTCTGGGCAAAGCAGGTGTGAACCATTCTTTTGATACAGACGTGTCCCAATCCAGCTGAATTGAGGCAGACTTTGGGCCAATGTCAGTTTGGAAAAGGCCCACTTAACCCAGCAGGTTTCTCAAAGCATCTGTTGCTGTGAACTGCATGTAGTGTGGATGTGTGAACCCCAAAGATATCAAACATGAAAGAAACACGAGGCCAGTTTTGGGGAGGTTTCCAGAGCCAGACCTGAGGGTTAAACAGCTGTGCTCAAAAGGAAAAGGGGCCTCAGCACCTATAAAAATAACTTGTTGCAAAAACAAAACAAAAATGACATTAAAAAACCAACCCCCAAAAAGAACCAAACCAGAAAAGCTCCCATCACACATCCATCACCACTGTAGATTTTGACATCTCCTGCCTGATGTGACATTTTTGCTTTGCAAACAAGAGACCTGGAGAAGCCTGTGGCTGTTACCCTCTAACTGGGTAAAAAAGTTCCACATCTTGTCCTCTTAACAGAAGATTTATTTTAAAGCTTATCAAGATAAATTCCATTTGAAATAGAAATAATTACAGTCCACACTGGGTCTCTATCCTCACACATGCTATTTCTCTCACATATTCCCCCACTCTAATTCCTTTGGAGTCAGGGTTTAATTTCAGGATTAG
This sequence comes from Gopherus evgoodei, assembly GCF_007399415.2. Classification (NCBI taxonomy): domain Eukaryota; kingdom Metazoa; phylum Chordata; order Testudines; family Testudinidae; genus Gopherus; species Gopherus evgoodei. The sequence continues at coordinate 461,265 of NW_022060081.1, read as the reverse complement.
CCTCCATTTCCTGTATAGGAGGAGGCGGCATGGAGAGAACTAGAAGAAAACTTGAATTATATTGTAACATTGAAAAATTATCACAGAATCAGCCTCTTACATTACACTAAACTTCATGTTTAATTTCACTGTCGCTGGTAACTTATTCAACGATTACAAAATATAAACCCATAGGGCAGTTTTCTCTTAATTCCCATTTCCACCCAGACAGCTTTGTGTGAAGTCACATTCTACAATAACCTAGGAGCCTTCCATTTCTGTGAGTTCATTTCTCCCTGGGGCTTCTCCCAGAAGTGTGGGTGGAAGGGGTCTCACACGACATGGGAAGGCTGCATCATGAGAAAAACCACCTGTCCTCTATTTTCACACTTTCTAATCTTTCAAAGTAGCAGCAGCAGGAGAAGTGATACAAACACACTATACTCTAGACTCAGAGCAAAACGAAGAGACCAAACCACAGACTCTGGACTCAATGTTTATGTTTCCTGCAGTCTGAATGTGGAAACGGATACATTCCCTCATTGGCTACCATCATTTGCCCAGCATGGAAGTGCTTCTTGTCCAACAAGGCAGCCAGATTGGGACCCATAGGCATGGAATGGCTCTGAAGGAATCAGCTGTTGCCTGGCAGTTTGCCTGCTGGGAGTTCCCACAGAGTGTTTTTGCCTTTCAGGCTTCTGTGAGAAGTAAATACAACATCTGAGGACACTTTTAGAAGAAAGACATGGATACTGAGCGATCAGCTGTTGTGACCTGCACAGGATGTGCCATGTTTGTCTTTCTCCCAGAGTACAGAAGCAACTTTGTCTATACAAAGTGCAAACTGGTCTCCATATTAGAAGGTTGTAGGGCTAGAGATGCAAGTATCAACCTTGCTTTGCCTCAGAGAAAATGAAGACTTTCTGCACAGAAGTCAGCATTTGGTTCTAGAGGCATAACATGCTGAAGAATCAGAGAGGGCAGTACAGAACGGGGAAGAAACTGGCACCATGTTACCTCCAGAAGAAGAATGAGGAGAAACCATGTACCCCCGATGCAAATAGAGGTAAGAAACCGTTCTCAGGCTCTCTGCACAGGTTCTACTGTGGAGAATGATTTGGAAGAGCCCTCTGAAGGAAGGGATCAAAAGCAGACCCCATTGACCAGAATGCACAAGATGCATTGTCCTAGGGATGGGGGTTCCACGACCACCACTCCCAAGAGGAAAAGATGGAGGATGGTAGTCGGGAACTACCTCCAAAGGGGGACTAAGTTAACCATCTGCTGACCAGACCGAGAGACTCGAGCAGTGTGCTGATTGCCTGGAGCTACAATTCAGGATGCGACGGAGCATCTGCTGAGACTGTTCAACAAGGACAACTGCAGAGTTCTGCACTGAGGATGGAAGAATCCCATGAACCACTACAGGCTGGGGACGGACAGGCTAAGCAGCAGTTCTGCAGAAAAGGACCTAGGGGTTACAGTGCATCAGAAGCTGGATGTGAGTCAGCAGTGTGCCCTTGTTGCCAAGAAGGTTAACAGCATATTGGACTGTATTAGTAGGAGCACTGCTAGCAGATCGAGGGACATGATCACTCCCCTCTATTCAGCACTGGTGAAGCCACATCTGGAGTACTGCGTTGAGTTTTGGGGGCCCCACACTACAAAAAAGATGTGGACAAATTGGAGAGAGTCCAGCGGAGGGCAATGAAAATGATTAGGGGGCTGGAGCACATGACTTACGAGGAGAGGCTGAAGGAACTGGGCTAATTTAGTCTGCAGAAGAGAAGGGTGAGGGTGCATTTGATAGCTGCTTTGAACTACCTGAAGGGGGGTTCCAAAGAGGATGGATCTAGACTGTTCTCAGTGGTGGCAGATGACAGAACAAGGAGCAATGGTCTCAAGTTGCAGTGGGGGAGGTCTAGGTTGGATATTAGGAAACACTATTTCACTAGGAGGTGAAGCACTGGAATGGGTTCCCTAGGGAGGTGGTGGAATCTCCTTCCTTAGAGGTTTTTAAGGCCCAGCCTGACAAAGCCCTGGCTGGGATGATTTAGTTGGTGTTGGTCCTACTTTAAGCAGGGGGTTGGACTAGATGACCTCTTGAGGTCTCTTCCAACCCTAATCTTCTATGATTCTCTCTATGCTTCATGAAACTTTGGATCCAAATGGTAAAAGACAGTTGTTCCCAATTTAATCATGGCGCCTTTAAGAGTGTGATCAATGCCATTTAACTAAGGAGCAGCGTTCTAAAAAGAGTTTACCTGGGACACAGGTTTGTTTAGACTAGGAAAAGTGATGGCGTTTAGGTCAGATCAAGGGGGAAGCTAATACCAACCACTGCACCTGGGCTGCATCTGAACTACAACTATAATTCTCTTTTTACACCAAGATCACTAACTTGAGCAGCCAATGCCATGTGCAGCCCTAGTGGATGTCAGGCACAGGGCGTTTTTGCCTCAGTGTAGCTTGTTGGGATCAAACCTCTCTCCCCCACCTGGAGCTGATGAACATTCCTGGCTGGAGGGACACACGCTCCTACGACTCAAAAGGAAAGGAATTGATAGAAAAGATCACAGGACTGACCCCAAAGAAGTGTGAGCTGCAAAAGCAGAAGCAGGCAAATCTGAGGGAGCTGAGAGACCACAGTGAAGATGGTGCACAGATCACTATGCAGGAATTAGCAAATGTGATTTAAAAAAAATCAAATCCTTGGCCAGGCCTAGTCAAGGGATTTATTACAGTTCTTTCTCATGTGGATTTTCTGATGTTTAACAAGGGTTGAGCTTTGATTGAAGCTTTTCCCACACTCAGAGCATCCATAAGGTTTCTCACCCGTGTGGATTCTCTGATGTGTGATGAGGGCTGAGCTATCACTGAAGCGTTTCCCGCACTCCGAGCACGTGTAGGGTTTCTCTCCAGTGTGGATCCTCCGATGTATGATAAGGTGTGAGTGCTGACTAAAGCTTTTCCCGCACTCAGAGCACGTGTAGGGCGTCTCTCCGGTGTGGATTCGCTGATGTCTAATAAGGGTTGAGCTCAGATTGAAGCGTTTCCCGCACTCGGCGCATCCATATGGTTTCTCTCCTGTGTGGATTCTCTGATGTGTGATCAGGGCTGAGCTGTCATTGAAGCTTTTCCCGCACTCTGAGCACGTGTAGGGCATTTCTCCTGTGTGGATTCGCTGATGTCTGATAAGGTTTGAGCTTTGATTGAAGCTTTTCCCACACTCAGCGCATGTGTAGGGCGTCTCCCCAGTGTGGATCCTCTGATGTGTGATCAGGGCAGAGCTCTGATTGAAGCTTTTCCCGCACTCGGAGCATGCGTAGAGCGTCTCTCCCGTGTGGATTCTGCGATGTCGGATGAGGTGTGAGCTCCGATTGAAGCGTTTCCCACACTCGGAGCATCCATATGGTTTCTCTCCCGTGTGGATTCTCCTGTGTCTGATAACATGGGAGCTCCAGTTGAAGCATTTCCCGCACTCGGAGCATCCATAAGGTTTCTCACCCGTGTGGACTCTCCAATGCGTGATAAGGGAAGAGCTCCGATTGAAGCTTTTCCCACACTCAGAGCACATGAAAGGTCTCTCTCCACTGTGGATTTTCTGATGTGTGAGAAGATCAGAGGTCCCACTGAAGCTTTTCCCACACTCATGACATGTGTAGCATGTCTCTTCCAAGGTGATTCTCTCATATTCAATAAGGTCTGAGTGGTTACTGAAGTTTTCCTCTGGCCTCTGCTGAGTCTCACAGACTTTTGCTTTTTCTGGGAGTGTAGAACTCCCGGAAACATTCCCTTTGGATCTTCCTGATAACGTTCCATGTGGTTCTACTTGCTCAGCATCTTCCTGCAGGGGTTTCTCCTCCTCATTCTCACTCACCATCCCATCACCTGACGGGAGACAGAGAGAATCCAGATATAGGTCATTCCCTGCACCGGAGAGAATGGAAATCTCAAAGAGGAATGGAAAAAGAGATGAACAAGCCAAAATATGTGCGGGAGAGATCAAACCTATCAGGAGCTGATTTTCCCCAAACCCTTCCCCAGAGGAGAGAGGAAGGGATCAGTTCTGGGTCCACATCTCACCAGAACTCTCAGGGGAAAGTGAAATTGGGGAGGGACCTGCTGCCAGTTGTCAGTCAGGATAGGTGGGAAGCCATGAGTGATATCTGCCATAATGCTTCCACTCTGCTGGGAACAATCCTGAACTTGGAGAGCTCACAAGGTCTTTGTAGGGCATCCCAAATGTTTGCTGTATTCACGGACAGTTTTTCCATTGGTTTAACCAATACCTCACCTGTGCAGGGAACTCTGAGGAGAACTTCTTTCTCAAAGCCCTGGAGGTCTGGGACCCACAGCTCTTCCCCTCGTTCCAGCAGCGAGATCACATCAGGTCTGGAAATTGGAAATCCTACTCCAGGCAAAGAAAATAGGGGAGGTCAGTGTAATTTGTGGGATACTTGTCACAAAGAATATTCCATGGTTTTAATCCCAGCTCATTTTTAAGCAGTAACATCCCAAGGCCAGCTTCTTTGGCTCAAAGTGGCAGGAGAGTTATTGTTATAATAAATCATATTCATTACCTTAGTGCCTCAGGACCCACTAACAGTGGATCCCCATTGTGCTAGGCAAAGTACAAACAGAGAATAGTAGATGGCCCAGGCCCTGAAGCATTTACAGTCTAAATAGACAAGACAGACACAGAATGGGGGAAGGGGTAGAACTCACTGTTAGAAGAGAGATATTCAGGCCTGTCTGTAAAGCCTATACCTTAAGAACTTAGGTGTATTTTATCACTTAGCTAGTTACAGAGGTATAAAACAAAATATCAAAATCACAGTCCGCCTGGGTATGGGCCTTCTCTCACTAGGATAGTCTGAGGCCTTGTTTCTAGGCTAAGGCCTTTGGCTAAGCAACAGGGGCAGCCATAAGGTGGGAAGTGAAGGGTCACATCCTCACATCCCAAACCAGTCACACTGAAATAAGGTGCTATTGGGCTAGGAAAGGTACATCTACAGTACGAAATTAATTCGAACTTATTTTATTTGAATTTTCGGAAGCAATTTTATACATTCAGTGTCGTGTGTCCCCACTAAAGCGTGTGAATTTGGCAGAGTGCGTCCACAGTACCGAGGCTAGCATCGAATGGCGGAGCGTTGCACTGGGGTGGCTATCCCACAGTTCCCACAATCTCTGCCGCCCATTAGAATTGTTGGTTAAGCTCCCAGTGCATGATTGGGCAAAAACATTCTCGTGGGTGTTTCTGGGTGTGTGCCGTCACTTGCTCCTCCATCCGTGAAAGCTACGGCAGATGCCATGCTACCAGCAGACAGTGCAGCACGGAGCACTGCCTGTCTCCTAGTACTATGAATCCACCTCGCATGTCCTCTTGTCTTTCTATCTACTCTTTCATCTAATCATTTCCTGCCTTTTTTGGCTACCACGAACAGAGCCGCACAGCTTCCGCCACATCTTCCATGTTGTCTGTTCTGGGCTCCCGTGGAAGCTGCAGAAGGCAGCAAGTCCCTGCCATTTTTCGGCCATCATGAACAGAGCTGCACAGCTTCCGCTGCAAACTCTGCTCTCTCACTCTTGTGGCTCTAATGAGTTTCCTGATTCCATGAAAGCTACAGAAGACAACCATTTACCGCCTTTTATTGGCCATTTTGAACCAAACAGCTCGTTTTGCGCCCTTTTTCCAGGATTACCCATGCAGGAGCTATAGCGCAGCAAGCATAGCCCACTTAGATCTCGGCTGCAGTTCTGACCATTGTAAATACCTCACACATTATCCAGCACTATGTGCAATACCTGCAAAACTGGGCAAGGAAGCGACAACAACGCAATTACTATACTGATGAGGACATGGACTCAGACATTCTGGGAAGCACGGCATGTGGCAATTGGGAGATCATGGTGGCATTGGGCCTGGTTCATGCCATGAAATGCCGATTCTGGGCCCGGGAAACAAGCACAGACTGGTGAGATCGCATAGTGTTGTAGGTCTGGGATGATTCCCAGCGGCTGCAAAACTTTCATATGCGTAGGGCCACTTTCGTTTCACATTGTGACTTGCTGTCCCCTGCCCTGAAGCACAAAAACACCAAAATGAGAGCAGCCCTCGCCATTGAGAAGCAAGTGGCCATAGCACTGTGGAAGCTGGCAATGCCCGACAGCTACCAGTCAGTCGGGAATCAGTTTGGAGTGGGCAAATCTACTGTAGGGGCTGCTGTGCTGCTAATAACCAATGCAATCATTGACCAGCTGCTATCAAGGGTAGTGACTTTGGGAAATGTGCAGACCATTGTGGATGGCTTTAATGTGCTGGGGTTCCCTAACTGCGGTGGGGCAATAGATGGAACGCATATCCCTATCTTGGCACCGGCACACCAGGGTGGACAGTACATAAACCGCAAGGGGTACTCTTCCATGGTGCTGCAGGCACTGGTGTATCACAAGGGATGTTTCACTGACATCAACATGGGATGGCTGGGAAAGGTGCATGATGCTCCCATCTTCAGGAACTCTCATCTGTTTGAACAGCTGCAGGAAGGGACTTACTTCCCAGACCAGAAAATTACTGTTGGGGATGTTGAAATGCCTGTAGTTATCCTCGGGAACCCAGCCTACCCCTTAATGCCATGGGTCATGAAGCTGTACACAGGCACCCTCAAGAATAGCAAGGAGCAGTTCACCTATAGGCTGAGCATGTGCAGAATGGTGGCAGAATGTGCTTTTGGATGTTTGAAAGCGCGCTGGCTCTGTTTACTGACTCAGATCTCAGCACAACCAATATTTCAATTGTAACTGCTGCTTGTTGTGTGCTCCACAATCTCTATGAGAGTAAGGAGGAGACGTTTACAGCAGGGTGGAAGGTTGAGGCAACTCACCTGGCGGCCAATTTCACACAGCTAGACAACAGGGTGATTAGAAGAATGCAGCAGGGCATGCTGTGCATCACAGAAGCTTTGAAAGTCAGTTCCATGACTGGCCAGGGTACAGTGTGACAGCTGTGTTTGTTTCTCTTGAAGTTACCCACCCCCTATATATATATGAAAGGAAATAAAGTCTAAATTGTTTTAAAACTGTTCTTTATTATTTGTTGCACAACACACTGAGAGAAATTAGAAGGCGGATGGGGCGGGAGGGTTGGGTTAGGGGGTGGAGGAGGAGGCAAGGACAAGTCGAGAAACCAAATCAAAAGTTCACATACGCAAGATTTCTGCTGCTTGGGCGATCCTCTGGGTTCAGTATATGGGTCCCCGTAGCCTCCTCCCTCGTGTTCTTGGGCGTCCGAAGGCTAAGGAGGCTATGGAACATGGGGAGGAGGGAGTTTGATTATAGAGAGCTGCAGCAGAAGTCTGTGGTCTTGCTGCCTTTCCCACATCAGATCCACCATACAGCGGAGCATGTCAGTTTGCTCCCCCATGAGCTTGACCATGGTCTCATCATGCGCGTCCCTCCTCTGTTCATGTTCCTGTAATGCTTTACAGGACTTTGCAATTGTTTGCCTCCACGCATACAGCTGGGCCCTACCAGTGCTGCTGCTAATAACCTACCTTAACTGACTAGTTTCGTTAGAATTGATATGGCAACTCCCATTTTTCACGTTCTCTGTATGTGTGTGTATATCTTCCTACTGTATTTTCCCACTGCATGCATCTGATGAAGTGGGTTTTAGCCCACGGAAGCTTATGCCCAAATACAGGGGTTCTCAAACTGGGGGTCGGGACCCCTCAGGGGGTTGTAAGATTATTACCGGGGGGAGGGGGTCACGAGCTGTCAGCCTCCAACCCAAACCCCGCTTTGCCTCCAGCATTTATAATGCTGTTAAATATATAAAGAAGTGTTTTCAATGTATAAGGAGGGTCACACTCAGGCTTGCTGTGTGAAACGGGTCACCACTACAAAAGTCTGAGAAACCCTGCCCAAATACATTTGTTAGTCTCTAAGATGCCACAAGTACTCCTCGTTCTTTTTTATCATACATATACTAACCAACAGAAAACGGACACCTCAAGGGGAGGAAATGCATATTGAAGAGGTCCTTATTTGTATCGGACGTGGCAGCGTCAGCTTAACCTACTATAAAAATAACTTCCCAGAGGCAACAGAGGGTAGAGAGATGTAGACCTTGGGAGGGGCCAGAATGACGGCCACCGGGGAAGATGAGGACAATGACGGTGATGAGAAAGAGAATGGTTAAGTCTAAGATAATGGTTAAGAAGGTTAAGAAAGATAAGGATGTAAGTATGGTCGTCCAAATGTACTTTCTGTATTATCTCCATTTGCCTTGTTGAGTTTCAGTTTGTTAAATTATTAAATTTGCTAAATTATTAACAAATCATTTACTTGTATGAATATATATAGAGAGAGAGTTCCCACGGTGTAAGAGTTCCACCTGTGCACATCGGGGTTCCCAAATTATATGATAATTTTACAATAATCTGCAATCACATCCACCAGCAACTTTAGCACCCTCGAATGCAGCCCATCTGGCCCCATGGACTTGTGCTCGTCCAGTTTTTCCAAATAGTCCTGAACCACTTCTTTTTCCACAGAGGGCTGGTCACCTTATCCCCATGCTGTGCTGCCCAATGCAGCAGTCTGGGAGCTGACCTTGCTCGTGAAGACAGGCAAAAAAAACATTGAGTACATTAGCTTTTTCCACATCCTCTGTCACTAGGTTGCTTCCCTCATTCAGTAAGGAGCCCACACTTTCCTTGACCTTCTTCTTGCTGCTAACACACCTGAACAAACCCTTCTTGTTACACTGATTAGGCCTCAACTGGACTACTGTGTCCAGTTCTGGGCACCACATTTCAGGAAACGTGGAGAAATTGGAGAAAGTCCAGAGAAGAGCAACAAAAATGATGAAAAATCTAGAAAACATGACCTATAAAGAAGATTGAAAAAAATTGTGTTTGTTTAGTCTGTAGAAGAGAAGACTGAGAGGGGACCCGTTCACAGCTTTCAAGTAGATAAAAGGTTGTTAGGGAGAGGAGAGCGAAAAATTGTTCTCCTTAACCTCTGAGGACAGGACAAGAAGAAATGGGCTTAAATTGGACATTAGGAAAAAACTTCCTGTCAGAGTGGTTAAGCACTGGAATAAATTGCCTAGGGAGGTTGTGGAATCTCCATCATTGGGGATTTTTAAGAGCAGGCTGGACAAACACCTCTCAGGGATGGTCGACATAATACTTTGTCCTGCTCTGAGTGCAGGGAACTGGACTAGATGACCTCTCGAGGTCCCTTCCAGTTTTATGATTCTATAAAGCAAAGGTCAGAGAAGAGCAGAATCAAAGGAGTCACTTTGGGGGATTCTCCCTGTCATTGTCCTCAAGGTGTGCCAAAGAATGGGAAAACCCCAAGACCAGGTCAAAATCCCTCTCCAGCCACTCCATGTTTGAGGTTTCATTTCAGCGAGTAGCTGTGGATATTCTGGATCCTTTTCTGAAAAAGACACCCAGAAGAAAGCAGTACATAATGACTTTCATGGATTTTGCCAAGCGATGGCTGGAAGCAGTATCTCTAAGCAACACCAGGGGTAAAAGAGTGTGCGAGGCATTAACAGATATTTTTGCCAGGGTAGGTTGGCCCTCCGACATCCTTACGGATTTGGAAACTAATTTCCTGGCAGGGACCACGAAAAGCCTTTGGAAAGCTCATGGGGTGAATGACCTGGTTTCCACCCGTTAGCATCATCAAACAAATGGCCTGGTGGAGAAGTTTAATAAAATTTGTAAATAAGCACTCCAATGATTGGGACCTAGTGTTGCAGCAGTTGCTCTTTGCTTACAGGGCTGTGCCACATCCCAGTTTAGGGTTTTCATCATTTGAACTTGTGTATGGCTGCAAGGTTAAGGGGCCATTCCAGTTGGTGAAGCAGGAATGGGAGGGGTTTATGCCTTCTCCAGGAACTAACATTCTGGACTTTGTAAACAACCTACAAAACACCCTCTGAAACCCTTTATCCCTTGCTAGAGAAAACCTAAAAGATGCTCAGGAAGTGCAAAAGGCCTGGTATGATAAACATACCAGAGAGCGTTCCTTCAAAGTAGGGGACTAGGTCATGGTCTTGAAGGCACTCCAGGCCCATAAGATGGAAGCATTGTGGGATGGGCCATTTATTGTCCAAGAGTGCCTGGGAGCTGTTAACTATCTCCTAGCATCCCCCACCTCAAACCTAAAGCCTAAAGTGTACCATGTTAATTCTCTAAAGCCCTTTTATTCCAGAGAATTAAAGGTTTTCCAGTTTACAGCCCAGGGAGGAGATGACGCTTAGTGGCCTGAAGGTGTCTACTATCAAGGGAAAAGTGACGCTGGCATGGAAGAGGTGAACCTCTCCATGACCCTCAGATGTATTCAGCAACAACAGATCAAGGAGCTGTGCACTAGCTTTGCACCGATGTTCTCAGCCAGCCCAGGACGGACCAAATGGGCATACCACACATTTGACACAAGTAATGCTCGCTCAATTAGAGCCCAACCTTACCAGGTAGCTCCTCAAGCCAAAACTGCTATAGAACGGGAGACCTAGGACATGAGACAGATGGGGGTAATCCCCCGCCTCTAAAAATGGATGGGCGTCTCCCGTGGCTCTAGTTCCCAAACCAGATGGGGAAATACATTTTTGCGTGGACTACTGTAAGTTAAATGCCGTGACTCAACCATACAACTATCCAATGCCACGCACAGATGAGCTATTGGAGAAACTGGGATGTGCCCAGTTCATCTCTACCTTAGACTTAACCAAGGGGTTCTGGCAGGTACCACTAGATGAATCCACCAAGGAAAGGTCAGCCTTCATCACCCATGTAGGGCTGTATGAATTTAACGTGCTCCCTTTCGGGCTGCGAAATGCACATGCCACCTTCCAGAAACTTGTATAGTCTCCTAGTGGGATTGGGAGAATCTGCAGTTGCCTACCTTGATGATGTGGCCATCTTTTCTGATTCATAAGCAGAACACCTGGAGCATCTACAAGGCAGGACTAACTGTTAAGGCTAAAAAGTGTCAAATAGGCCTAAACAGATTGACTTACCTTGGACACCAGGTTGGTCAAGGAACTATCATCCCCCTACAGGCCAAAGCGAATGCTATGCAAAAGTGGCCTGTCCCAAAAATCAAACAGGCCCAATCCTTCTTAGGCTTGGCCGGATATTACCAAGGCTCCATATCTCCAAGGACTAGGACCCTAGTGCAAAGTTATAGACATTCCCCAGAAATCTGAAATGGCCACATCATAACTGATAGAATGTTATTGATCTATTGACTTCTGAGAATTACCAATAAAAGGAACAACCCAGTGAAGGTTCCCCTGAGGGAAAAATCTCATGGGTCTTTACAAATCAGTGTAGTCTCATCTGGGACTTTATACACTAAAATGCTTTATTAGTAGCCCTATGGCGATTGCCTGTTGTCACTACAGCGGAGAATTAAGGTTGGTGCCTTAACTGTGAATTTCCATCCCCTTTCTCCAATTTCTGTGTTCAGAGCTGTGGGCAGATATGAGGGTGGTCAGACAATAATTATGTAATTAAATGTTGAGATTTTAAAAAGCTAGATCTTTAGAATGGTTCAAACACAAATTGTCAATGTCACACACAAAATCTACAGTGTAAATATTATAAATCAAACTCGACTTACTCCAGCAGCACGCGCGCGCGTGTGTGCGCGCATTACTATAACGGGATTCAAAAGGAAGCTAGATAGATTCTTGGAAGATAGGTCCATTAGTGGCTATTAGCCAGGACGGGCAGGGATGATGTCTCTGGCCTCTGTTTGCCAGAAGCTGGGAATGAACAACAGGGGATGGATCACTTGATGATTCCCTGTTCTGTTCATTCCCTCTGGGGCACCTGGCACTGGCCACTGTCAGAGGACAGGGTACCGGGGTTGCTGGATCTTTGGCCTGACCCAGCCTGGCCGTTCTCATGCATGTGCAGTGAAATCAACATTTACTACAATTTATTAACAAAAATCCAATCCTTTCAAGTGTACTTTTAAGTAATGAAGTACTTTAATTATTTCACTTAATGGATTGTAATGCTTGCTTTGAGGATAATTACACTCTCCTTGCGATGTATTTTACTCTCAGTACCATAACCCCATCGTGATGTAGCTCCTGTCTGGGAGCTCTGCTGAGGCCACTGGCATTATGATCAGAAGGTGACACACTGACACATGAGCAGAGACACATGGAGGAGGGTGGAGGATGAGGTAACATGGAGGCTACCAGGGTTGAACAGGGCCCTACAGAGTGTGGGGAGCAAACTCCCTCTCAGCCTCTCCTCTCTCCCACTTCCCAGAGTCAGTAACTCTGATAAATCGTTCCCTGAAATCTAAATACCCCAATATGTGAGACAGTATCAGCAAGACCAGAGTCAGCAGATGCTTTAGGGGCTGCAGTGCCAACCCCCTCACCTAGTTGAGGGGAGTGAAGATCTGCAGTAAAAGCAGGGCTGAGGCCGGGGGAGAGGGACACAGCTAATGGGGACTGGGAGCCAAGATGCCAGAGCCTGTGAAGGGCTGGGAGCAGAAGTCCTCAGCACTGCTTAGAGGAACTTCAGATTATTTTCCCCATTTACTATCCTGCCATGTATTTAGAAACTTTTCGTTCCCATTTAAACACACTGGAGCTAAGCTGTGTTGATACATTTCCATTTGAAATGGTACAGTTTTAATTAGGTGCTTAATCAGATGCTTTTGCAACAGAAAGCAATCAGTAATTGACAGGCATTCATTAACTAACTTGATTGGTTGCTGTGCATCAATTAAAAAAAAAACCTACAGATGGCGTGAGCAAGTGTAAAAATATCAGGCATTAAGAAATGGAAATTACCTGTCAGTTCATCTCTCATGTGCTTATCTCATAATTTTAATTACATAGTTTTAAAGGACTGAATAGTAACACCGTGTTGTTTTATCAACATTAGAGTCTGTTTGTATAACTGATTGCAAAATTTCATTGGATACTGTGAACCAGCCATCTTAGCCTTTTACTTTGAGATGACTAAATACAACCCAGCGCACCACTCCTGAAAGACTGCAAGGCCTGGCTGGTGACATGCTCCCCAGAGAGCAAACACCTGACGAGCCCTTTCGCCCTAAAACGTGCTTGTGGCTCTCTGACATTGCTTTATCCGCCCCATCAGAAAATGCTATAGAGAACCAGGTCATTTCAAGTACCAGAGAGGGAGCTGTGTTAGTCTGGATCTGTAAAAAGCACCAAAGACTCCTGTGGCATCTTATAGACTAACAGATGTATTGGAGCACGAGCTTTCGCGGGGGAATACTCACTTCGTCAGATGCATTTTACAGGTAATTACAGCAGACCTTCAGTAGGTACAGTTCTACCAGCTCTCTGCCAAAATTCAAATGGTTCTGTTTGTTTTGTCTTTCATTCAGCTTTGCAATTATTAGATCCCATTTAAAAACTGGAACTGAAATAACTGAAGCAAGTTAAGAAGAGAGTGACATCAGGCACAGGTGTGCGGGGGGAAACAATAAAGGGAAAGAACTAACTATGCAAAAAGGAACATCCCGAATGATCAGAGCCCCAGACCCCCATGAACTGAATCCACCCCAGCCAGGCATATCAAGCTGGGCCCCTGAAAAGTCGCCCAGCCAGTGTGGCAGTGAATGCTGCGTGGTCCAGACAGCTATGGTGTGTGCGTCTGCTCTGCTGACGTCCTGCTTTGGTACCGTGAGGTCACTGTCCCCCCGACCACCGCAAGCCTTCAAACTGAGACATGGTGCACCAGTGCCAATCAGAGTGCACTAGTGTAAATTCTGTCTATAGGAAGGGTTTGCACCAGTGCCTGAAACACCAGGGTGGCAGAGACCTTCAGTACCCAAAACACCCCTAGAACTGGGCTCTCTTTCTAGCTCTGTCAGGGACAGCCTGGGAGACCTTGGACACGTCAATGTTTCTCCTCCCAACTTCAGTCTCTTTACTCAGCTTCCCACTCCCTGGGGTTTCCTCTCCCCAGAGCTGCTCCCCACTCAGATCTGGGTGGGTGTCCCCAGAGCTAAGGCCATTCAGTTCTGGAACAGTCTGACAAGGGGGCTGGGGAGTCTCTGTCCCTAGAAGTTTTTAAGAACAGGTAGGACAAACCTCTGTCAGAGATAATCTATATATACTGGGTCCTGCCTCGGCAGGGAGAGCTGGGCTTGATGACAGCTTGAGGCCCTACATTTCTAGGATGCTATGCAATATATACGTATGAAAACAAAACATACAGAATAAAACCCACCACAACATAATGTCAGGCAATTCAGAAAAAAAACCCCAAATGACTATACTCCACAGCATAAAATGACAATACAAAGGAAAAGAAAGCAACACAATTCTAACTAACACACCCTAGGACAAAAGCACACAATGGAAAATAGCTCAACTCAAACAGCACAGGCACCAAACAGGCTGAGGCAAAAAAATGCACCATAAAACTGCTACACAACATGGTGCGATCACAGTTCCAAATGGCACCATGCGAAACAGCTCAGCGTCGAACACAACACAGCACAAAACAGAATTATTTTAATGTAGGCCTGGAAAGGATCTTGAGAGGGCATCTATTGAAGCCTCGTGCTGAGGCAGGACCAAGTATCCCTAGACATTCCCAGACTGGTGTCTCTCTAAGCTGGTCTTAAAAACCTCCAGTGAAGGAAATTCCACAGCCTCCCCTGGAAGCCAACGCAAGGCAAACACAGACCAAACCAATGCTGGACACACACACACACGCTGGGCTTGGGGTTAAGGGGAGAGACAAGAATTGAAACAATCTGGGTTCAGTTCCCAGTTTTGCCCCAGATTCTCCATGCAAACTTGAGCAAATTAGTTGAGTTCTCTGATTTTCAGCTTCCCCATCTGTAAAATTGAGAGTCGCCTCCCACCATTGGCCTATTTGGCCTTTCAGCTTTTTGTGACAAGGCCTCTCTGTCCCTGTGGGCATGTCAACACTGCAGTCAGACACTGGCGGCTGGCCTGTGCCCGCTGACTTGGGCTCACACGGCTCAGGCTGCAGGGCTGTTTAATTGTGGTGTCCATGTTCCAGCTGGGGCTGCAGCCAAAGGTCTGGCACCCTCCCACCTTGCAGGGTCTGACAGCCTGGCTCCAGCCTGAGCCCAGACATCTACACTACAGTTAAACAGCCCCTTCGCCTGAGCCCTGTGAGCCTGAGTCAGCTGGCATGGGCCAGCTGGGGGTTTTAATGGCAGGGCAGAGATACTCTTGGTGTCTGTTCAGCACCTGTCACAACAGGGACCCTGATCTTGGTCGGTGTCTGTGCAGAGTCTGGCACAACAAGGGCCTGACCTGAGTCAGGGCCTCTGCAACTCCCAGCATTACAGGATCCTGGATGTTGTTTGGGGTCCCTGCAACATCTGGCAAAATGTGGGGGCAGGATCTCTGTTAGGGTTCGTCCAGTGCCCAGTACAGTGGTGGGGGGTGATCTGGGTCGGGGTCAGTGCAGGGCCAGGCCGGATGGGGACACAGATCTCAGTAAGGGTCTCTGAAGCGCCCAGCACAATGGAGCCAGCAATCTGGGCCGCAGCCGTCGCTGCTTGGCACAAGGGGGGCTGTGATCTCGGTCCAGGTCTCAGTTTTAGCTAGCACAACAGTGGGGTCTGATCTCACTTGGGGTCTCTGTGGGGCCTGGCAGAACGGGAGCCTGATTTCACCTGGTGTTGATGCAGAGCCTGGCACAACGAGTGCCCCAAACTCGGTCAGGGTTGGTGCAGTGCCCGGCACCCTGGGGGACCTGATCTCAGGCCAGGCCTGAGCCACACTCAGTACGGATAAGGGCCCTTACCTCAGTCAGACACCTGGTGAGAAAAGCGGGAAGGTTTCCAAGCATTTGAGATCAGTATTTCAGATGTGAGCAGAAAACGGGGCACAAACTAAATATTTGCCAATATAAGGGAGAAGCGCCAACATCGGGGGAGATTTTCTGTCACCGTTCAACAGTTCAAGGGAAAAGGGGAGAAATTTGGGGGTGTTATACAGCGATATTCAGTCAACGGCAGAACGGGATGGTTTCCCCTTCCCCCACATTCACAGGGCCGGGGGGAGGGAGGCCTGGGTGATGGGGGGTTTCACAGGGGAAAGGAGGGGGCTGGGGTCTGAAGGTCACTGGCTGTGGGGTCTGGGAATGTGACCAGCAGGTGGGGAGGGGGAATAGCTGGACTAGGAAACCTGGGGCTGGGCCATCTCCATGGGGGAAACTTCCTCCTCCCTCCCCCTCCTGGCCCTTCCCACGCCCTGTTGCCAGCAGAGAGGGGCCCCCCACCAGCCCAGCCCAGAGGTGTCCCTGTCTCAGGGCCCCCCCAGCCTCTGCCCAGGTCAGAAATCACTCGGGGGAACCATTTCCCACCCACACAAGGACAAATCCCTGCAGGTGAAAATGGGGGAAACACCCCAAACCTGAGATCTGAACTGGCCATTGGCGAAGGGCAGAGAAAATGGGGCACAATGGGGGGAGGGGAACAGGGAACTTCTCAGGGGTTTGGGGGAGGGGGGTCACCCTGGGTGCTGCTCGTTGCTCTCTAGGGAGAAAGGGGGCAGGGCGGGAGAGGAGGGGGGTCCCCACGGGGGGGGCAGCGGTAAATCCGAGGGGATCTCAGCCCCCCCCTTTCTCCCCCCGCTCCTCGGGGGTCACCTGCTCTTCCCCCCCCGGCCATGTCCGGGCTGCACAGACATTTCCCGCCCCCCCGGGGCTCGCTCCGGTACCTCGCGGCAGCAGCTCCACAGCGGGGGGGGCGCGGGGCGGTTCATGAAGGTCTCGGCCCCCCCCCGTACGATCTGCGCATGCGCAGAGCTACAACGGCACCAACCGCCCCCTGCCGCGGGAGAGCCTGCCAGGGCCCCGCGCGCGTTCGTCGCCCGACCCCGCCTACCCGCTCTACGTCATTTCCGCTCCCGGGAGAGTCCGGAACTACATTTCCCAGCCTGCCCCGGGGCCGCTTCCGCCTTCTCCGGGCCAGGTGAGGGCGGGCCCTGGAGTCAGCCTGACCCTCCCCTCCCGCAGACCCCCACCGGCCCCTCCCCCCGCCTCTCATCCCCTCCCCCCGCACAGACCCCCCCGGCCCCTCCCCCCTCCTCTCATCCCCTCCCCCCGCACAGACCCCCCGGCCCCTGCCCCCCGCCTCTCGTCCCCTCCCACCGCACAGACCCCCCAGCGCCCCTCTCGTCCCCTCCCCCGGCACAGACCCCCCCGCGTCCCTCCCCGCTCTCGTCCCCTCCTCCCGCACAGACCCCCCCGGCCCCTCCCCCCCGCCTCTCATCCTTTCCCCCCGCACAGACCCCCCTCTCATCCCCTCCCCCGCCTCTCATCCCCTCCTCCTGCACAGACCCCCCCCCGGCCCCTCCCCCCTGTCCCCTCTCATCTCCCCCTGCACAGACCCCCCTCTCATCCCCTCCCCCGCACAGACCCCTCCCAGCCCCTCTCATCTCCTCCCCCTGCACAGACCCCCCGGCCCCTCCCCCTGCCTCTCATCCCCTCCCCCCGCACAGACCCCCCAGTCCCCTCCCCCCACACAGGACCCCCCCCTGCATAGATCAGAGAGGGGGTGATCAGGGAACAAGGAGTGGGGGGGGATTGGATGGGTCGGGGGGTTCTCAAAGGGGCAGTCGGGGGTGCAAAGTGGGAGGGGGCATTTAGGGTTTGGGGAGGCACAGCCTTCGCTACCTGGCTCTCTATACACTTTTGCAACCTCCGGCTTCAATGTTTGCCCGTCCCTTGTCTAGAACATCCGTGGGCCGGGAACAAGCCCGGGGGGAATCGTGCTGTGAAATTATTTCCTGTTCTGACATGGCCCTGTTGCCCGAACAGGCTGCAGCATTCGAGCCATGTTTTCCTCCAGCTCATTCCATCCTTCCCGGGACCCGGGAAGCGAAATGGCAGCGGTGGAGCCGGTTGAGGTGGGGATTACCAGGGCGTTGCTGGTGGGTTCCTGTTGACGGGAGAAGGGCAGTAAATACAAAGGAGGGGGGAATTTCTGAACCTATGAGCCGCAGGCTGCTGTGCGATATAAAGGGGAACCCACCCGTGAGGCCCCGTTCCCCTCCCATCCACCCGCTGGCAACGGGGAGGGTGTTCTGATTCTCACCAGGGGGCTGTCCCGGGGCCCTGCTGGGGGCTGCATCCCCTGTATCAGCCTCAGGCAAGTAGGTGAGAGATGACTGTGAGGACCCCTGCCCCCTCACTCTGCTGGGGGGGTGAGGGTCTCCCTCTTTCTCCCCTCACCCTGATGCCTTCTGGCTGCTCTGATGGGATGAGGTGGAACTATGCTGACAGCTGCCTCCATGTGAGTAGCCCTTCTCCCCAGTGAACGGTGGGGTTGTCAGGAGGCTCTCGCTCTTTCAGGGGCCGGTGACCTTCGAGGAGGTGGCTGTGTATTTCACCAGGGAAGAGGGGGCTCTGCTGGACCCTGCTCAGAGAGCCCTCTGCAGAGCCGTCATGCAGGAGAACTACGAGACGGTGACCTCGCTGGGTAAGGATCCCCGTCCCCTCGGTTCCTGGAAGGGGAAATGAAGAGTTAAGGTTTATGACATCTCACGATATCAGAGGGACGGCCGTGTTAGTCTGCATCTGTAAAAAGCAACAGAGTCCTGTGACACCTTATAGACTAACAGACGGATTGGAGCATGAGCTTTCGTGGGTGAATGCCCACTTTGTCAGATGCAAGTGGGCATTCACCTATGAAAGCTCATGCTCCCATCCGTCTGTTAGTCTATAAGGTGCCACAGGACTCTCTGACATCTCACAATGCAACTCAAGTCTGCCCTGTTTCAGCAGCACCCCAACGACAAACACACCCGGCTTGCGACAGAACACTTTGGGAACAGAGCACAAGTGGGGTATAGCACAGCATCGAACACCTTCTCTTTGCTAAGCCAAAACTGGGGTTAGGTCCAGTGCAGGGAACAGAAGCTACCTACCGCTGGCCTGTACTCAAACGCTGAGCCTGCTGCACACAATCCATCTTGGACTTTTACAAGGTTACCACCCTATTAGCCTTGCACTGGGGATTCCTTATGAGTCGTCGCCTTCACTTACCCCTCCCTGAGTCCTGGGGACCCCTGGCATGTATGGCACCAGCCTGCTGACAGTTCTTGGGGCAAGAACACACCCTTGTGCACCTTTGACACAACCTACACCACTCAGCACTGAAATGAGGAATACCTGTTCCTTCCAGTTTCATGTCACAGTCCCAGCTCCACCTAGCTGCTCCAACAATTCCCTCCACTGGTCATTTAAAGCTACAGCTGACACGGTGCACATAACTGGAGTGTGTGCAGATAAAAGCTGGTGTTCAAATCCCTACAACACAAACAATGACATGTTCTCTTCCTCCTACTGATTATTTACCAATACATTTTAAGGCCAGGAGATCCTATTAGGTCATCTAGTCTGCTCTCTTCTGCGATACAGGTCTTACGTTTCATCTAATTACCATTGTAGTTAGCTGAGTACTTCGTGTTTTGATAAAAACATCTTCGAGAAAGGCATCCAGTCCTGCTTGGAAGATTTCAGGAGATGGAAAATTTGCTAATTCCCTGGGTAGTTGGGTAATCTTTGCACTACTTTTACTGACCTATTCCGAGTGATATTTGCCGGCTCCAGGGTTAGCGAGTAGGGGCAGTATTTAGGTTGCATTGCAGGAGTGGTGTGTTAGTTTAGTTCTTCATTTCCTGGTTTTCAGAGGTTTTTACTTTCACCACTATACACATGCTGGAAAGGCATGAGGCAGCACTGGGCAACCTTAGCTCTGCTTTAATGTAGTTTACGGGCATTTAATTTCCTTGATTTCTTTTTAATGGACTTTTTTTGCCACTGTAACCGTGTCTACATTAGAACTTTTGCCAGCAAGCTATGTCAGATAGGAATGTGATTATTTTTTTTCACACCAATAGCCGATGGAGCTATGCTCTCAAAACTCTGAATTAGCTACCAGTCCAATATCTACATGTAAATTTGAAAGCACTTGAAAAATCATGTTCTTAAGACAAATGCTGGTATGAAGGCAAGACTTGGAAGAGAAACTCCTGCAGAACGTTGGCAGTGGTAGGGCTCAGACTCAAATGCATGACGTAGCTCGGGTTTAGTAGCCATGGCCGTTCTTGTGAGCCAAGCCATTACTGTGACAGCAGATGGCTGAAGGCCCTCTAGCTGTAAAAGATCTTCATCTGCTGCACATGTGAATGTCAAGTTCTTTGACTCATCATTGTATGATGGTGTAGGGAAGAGGGTTTGAGGTTTATTAGGAACTGGGGAACCCCTTGGGAAAGGAGGAGCCTATACAGGATGGATGGGGTTCACCCAAATCAAAATGGAACCAGACTTCTAGCATGTAAAATTAAAGAGTTCATAAAGGGGATATTAAACTACATGCTGGGAGAACGGCAATCGATGTGAAGGAACACATGGTTCAGACAGAGCCATCCCTTAGGGGACAATTGCTGAATGGGGATTCTGTATATCCTAGTAACGAGTAGAGGATAAAAGTTCATAAAGTAGAGGTAATAGCAGAAGAGAAACTGTGAAATAAAGAGAGTCCTATTCAATTACATCACATGATGGCAGACAACTAAATATTGACAAATGTGATAGCTTGTTGTATACAAATGCAAGAAGGCTAAATTCTCAAAAGAGTGTACTTGAATGCCTGGTTTTAAATGAAGAGATTGATTAAAACAGGTATTACTGAACTTGGTGGAATGATGATAATCAATAGGACATAGTAATATCACAATACAAAATATATAGGAATGGCAGAATAGGGGTTGTGCTTGTAGTTTTGCCCACACAGTCTAAGGCACCCCACCTCTACCCTACCGCGGGATTGGGGTTTAAGACATCCTTACCCACGGGGCTCTGTGGGTCTAGAGAACCTTTTCCCAGTGAAAAAGCCTTATGCAGCTATTCTCTAAACATCTATTTATTAGAAACACTCACACAACACAAATACCATGCAAATCTCTTAGGCTCACCACTCCCGTATACAGACAAATTTCAGCCGATGGCCAGTCAGGATCCACTCCTCTGCAGGTTCCCAGCGCCCATACACATCATGATCGTGCAGGGGGTACGATGTTTTGCAGCTTGTTGTACTGTAGTCTGAGGTTGATTCCCAAAGAACACTGCTTTTCATTTCCATTATATCGGTAAAACTAGCTACCACCTTCAAATTTACTAAACTGATCACATTATCTTGCAGCCCTAAATACGCTGTCCTCTTTCCCACCCACTTTTTTTCACATTGTATCTTTCATGCCCAAATTGTAACTTTGCTCTGACCTTCTCTATTTGTGCAGATGGTCAGCCTAAAAATGATGGTTAGAGCTTATCTTACCATTTGTTGAGTCTCTTTCTGTAGCCGCCCTAGTTTCCCAGCGCCGGGGCGTGTCTCCTTTACCACCTGGGTGGTTATAATTCTCGTTAGGGACATTCCGGAGGTGGGGGTGCTTTATCAGCACCAGAACATTCTTTTTTTCCCCATTTTAGTGGTGAACTCCCTGAGTTTCACCCAAGGCTGCTTTACTATGGGTGCAGGGGTTTGACCAGGTCTCAGGCCAATAATAGGGAGTTGGCACTATATGTGACAGAAAGCACAGAGTCAAATGAAATAAATAAAATTGAATGAATCAAACTTGCCATAGAATCTCTACTGGTCGAAATTCCATGCTTGAATAATAAGAGTGTAGCAGTAGGAATATGCTATTGACCATCTGACTAGGATGGGGATTATGAAATGTTCAGGGAGATTAGAGAGGTTATAAAAATAGAGAATTCAGAATTTCCGCTCTCTCTATATTTACTGGGTACACGTGCCCTCAGGACGGGATGCAGAGAAACGTTTTTAGGAACCTTTAATGGCTGGATAAGCTAGTCCTGGAAACTGTAAGAGGAAGGGAAGTCTTGATTTAGTCCTAAATGGCACACGGGATTGGGTCCAAGAGGGGAATGCAGCTGAACCACTCAGTAATAAAGACCATAACGTAATTAAATGTAATGTCCTCGTGAGGGGGGAGATACCAAAGCAGCCCGCTATGGTAGCATTTAACTTCAGAAAGGGGAACTACACCAAACTGAGAGAGCTGGTTACATGGACACTTAAAAAAAAACCTTCATAATAGAGGCTCAAATGAATGTGTATCCCAAAAGGGGGCAAAACCAGTAAGAGGATTAAAAAATGGCTAAGGCAGTTAAAGGCAAAAAAAGGCATCCTTTAAAAATTGGAAGTCACACCCTACTTAGGAAAATAGAAAGGAGCATAAACTCGGCAAATCAAGTGTAAATGTATCATTGGGCAGGCCAAAAAAAGAATTAGACCAACTAGCAAAAGTCACTGAAACTCACCCCAATTTTTTGAAGTACATCAGCAGCAGGAAGCCTGCCAGACAATCAGTGGGCCTGCTGGATAACTGAGGCGCCGAACAAGCTCACGAGGAAGCCCAGGCTATTGCAGGGTGTGACGAAATCCTCATGGCAACTAATGGCCAGGCCCTTCCCCCCTGCAAGGGCATGCCAAAGGTGTGGGAGAACAAAGAGATCAGGTGACCTCCTGGCCTGGGAAAGAGACAAAGCCCAGAGAAGAGGGGCAGGAGGGGGTTTGGCAGTTTTTTGGAAGCTGGCTGGAAAATGGAGGGGAGTGCTCGGCGCTCTCAACGGGGCTGTGGCCTCCCCAAGGCCCCAGATGGACCTAACTAAAGGGGGTCCTGTTGTCTGTACCGGCAAGACCTGTTTTGGACTGTGTTCCTGTCGTCTAAATAAACCTCTGTTTTACTGGCTGGCTGAGAGTCACGTCTGACTGCGAAGTGGGGGTGCAGGACCCTGTGGCTTCCCCAGGACCCCGCTGGGGTGACTCGCTGGGGGAAGTGCACGGAGGGGCAGAGGATGCTGAATGCTCCAAGGAGAGACCCAGGAGGTGAAGCCGTGTGAGCTTCTTGCGCTGAAGACAGTCTGCTCCAAGGGAGAAGCGGCTCCCCAAAGTCCTGCCAGGCTTTGTGGGGAGCCGTTCCAGAGCATCGCCCGGTGACTCCGTGACACAGGGTAGCTGAATGAATCATTTGCATCAATATTCACTGCAGAGGAGGTAAGGGACTTTCCTACAGCTGAGCTATTCTTTGTAGCTGGCAAATCTCAGGAAAACTCCCAGAGTGAGGTGCTGATAGGAGGTTTTGGAACAAATTGATAATTTAAACATTAATAAGTCACCAGGACTAGATGATATTGACCTAATAATACTGAAGGGACTCACAAAGAACAAATCATGTCAAACTAATCTGATAGCTTTCTTTGATAGGATAACGAGTCTCCTGGATAAGGGAGAAGCGGTGGATGTGGTATACCTAGACTTTAGTAAAAGGTATTTGATACAGTCTCGCAAGATATTCTTATCAATAAACTAGGCAAATACAACTTAGATGGGGTTACTATAAGGTGGGTGCATAACTGGCTGGATAACCTTACTCAGAGAGTAGTTATTAATGGCTCCCAATCCTGCTGGAAAGGTATAATGAGTGGGGTTCTGCAGGGGTCTGTTTTGGGATTGGCTGTGTTCAATATCTTCATCAACAACTTAGATATTGACATAGAAAGTACGCTTATTAAGTTTGCAGATGATACCAAACTGGGAGGGATTGCAATTGCTTTGGAGGACAGGGTCAGAATTCAAAATGATCTGGACAAATTGGAGAAATGGTCTGAGGTAAACAGGATGAAGTTCAATAAAGACAAATGCAAAGTGTTCCACTTAGGAAGGAACAATCAGTTTCACACATACAGAATGGGAAGAGACTGTCTAGGAAGGAGTATGGCAGAAAGGGATCTAGGGGTTATAGTGGACCACAAGCTAAGTATGAGTCAACAGTGTGATGCTGTTACAAAAAGAGCAAACATGATTCTGGGATGCATTAACAGATGTGTTGTGAGCAAGACATAGGAAGTCATTCTTCCGCTCTACTCTGCGCTGGTTAGGCCTCCACTGGAGTATTGTGTCCAGTTCTGGGCACCGCATTTCAAGAAAGATGTGGAGAAATTGGAGAGGGTCCAGAGAAGAGCAACAAGAATGATTAAAGGTCTTGAGAACATGACCTATGAAGGAAGGCTGAAGGAACTGGGTTTGTTTAGTTTGGAAAAGAGAAGACTGAGAGGGGACATGATAGCAGTTTTCAGGTATCTAAAAGGGTGTCATCAGGAGGAGGGAGAAAACTTGTTCATCTTAGCCTCTAAGGATAGAACAAGAAGCAATGGGCTTAAACTGCAGCAAGGGAGGTTTAGGTTGGACATTAGGAAAATCCCAACTGTCAGGGTGGTTAAACACTGGAATAGATTGCCTAGGGAAGTTGTGGAATCTCCATCTCTGGAGATATTTAAGAGTAGGTTAGATACATGTCTATCCGGATGGTTTAGACAGTATTTGGTCCTGCCATGAGGGCAGGGGACTGGACTCGATGACCTCTCGAGGTCCCTTCCAGTGCTAGAGTCTATGAATCTATGAAAAGTTCATATGAGACATGAAAGTTTCCTCCAATGAGGGAAGGAACAAAGCTGCTCTGCCATGGAACCCTTCAGCAGAGGATTGCCGATTACCTCCAGGAAACTTTCCTGGAGATCTCTCTGGAGGATTCCTGTGAGATCTCGGCATGCATCAACACCCTGTTCCACCGTACCGATTAGCTACGCGGGAAAACGTCCAGCTCACAGACACATAGCCAGCCTTCCACATTTCTGTAACCAGAACCCACCTCCGCAAAACACAGGCCACAGCCACTTACCAGGCATCTCCTGTTCTGCTTCTTGCTCCCTGGAGAGCAACTGCTGAGACTGGCTAGACACCTCTGGAGTAGAGAACAGTTCCAGGCTTCCTGCCCCACTGGGCAACTCCACCAGGAGCTGCACATCCTCATCTAACTCCACCTCTTCATCCAAAACTTCGTCCTCCGGGGTAGGTCCCCGTTCCGCCACCTCTGTGCCCTCTGAAGTATCCATGGGCCTCTTGGTGATGGAAGTGGGTTTGCCACTGAGGATAGCATCCAGCTCCTTATAGAACAGGTAGGTCTTAGGGGCAGCACCTGTGCAATGGTTTGCCTCCTTCATTTTATGGTACGCCTACCTCTGCTCCTTTATCTTTGCTCTGCACTGCAGCGTGTCCCAATCACAGCCCTTTTCACACAAACCTTGAGGAACGTGCCTGTAGGTATCCCAATTCCCACATCGCAAGCGCAGCTGAGACTGCACAGCCTCCTCTCCTCATATACTGAGCAGAACCAGCAGCTCCGCAGTGGTCCGAGCGGGAGAGCGTTTGCTGCAATAACTCACCATAGTCACCTGTGAAGATGTGATGAGACTTCTCCACCCTGAGCAAACGGGAAAAGGAAGTTCAAAAATTCCTGGGGCTTCTAAGAGGGAGGAGCAGATAGGTTGTTTACCTGGCTGCAGGGCAGTGGAGTTCAAACTGCTGACCACAGCAGTCAGGATGGGCATTGTGGGACACCTCCCGGAGGTTGATCAAAGCGATGAAATGAAATGTGGTGTCTACACTTGCAGTTTGTTGACAAACATGTAGAAGAAAAGACATAAATCTTTCTTGAGGGTGGATGTATTTTGTCACCAAAACCGGGCATTTTCCCTGACAAAAGTCACCTCGCAGTGTGTATCCGCTCAAATGATCTTTCTTATGGGAGAATAACCACCAGTTTTGTGGTGTATCTGCCCTATTCCTGAGCAGTATGTCCTGAATTTGGTATCCTCAGTTGTGACTGGGGCACGGTGACAGGCAGCTCTGCGTGCTGCCCCTGCCTGCAGGCACCACTCCTGCAGCTCCCATTGGCCACAGTTCCTGGAGCTGCAGAGTGGGCGCTCTGGCCATCCCTGTACCTAGGAGACAGAGGGACTTCCCAGTCGCTTCCGGGAATCACGTAGAGCCAGGGCAGACAGGGAGCCTGCCTTAGTTCTGCTGCAGTGCCCACTGGACTCTTAGCAGCCTACTAAAATCTCCTGGATGCTTTTATTAGCCACCAGGAGATTAAGGCCAATTCTGGGAGACCCCCAGCCACTATGGCAGGGTTGGCAACTCTAGTTGTTACCCAGGCCTTAGAGGTGGTTACTCCTGAAGATATCTCCTAGCTAATCCTAACAGCGAGAAGTGCTGTCTCTGGCAAAGGAGGTGTGGGGGAAATAGAAGTGTTTTGTTGTTTTTGAACTCACCTTTTGCAATGCTTCCGATGAAGCATAAAATGAAACGAGTGTTTAATATGGGAGAGCTGCAGAAAGTTTACGCTTTTTGAATAACCCCCCCCCCCTTGTACCGTTTAGTGATTCTCATCCAGATGTATATTTAGTTTCTAATTTAGACCTGTTCCATCAGATTAAAAAAATTAACTGGGCATATTTGGAGAAGCCATTCCTCACCATCACTTTTGAGATTTTGGATGGCTTGCTAAAGGATTCTTCTCCAGAGAAAGGGCAGTTTGCCCCCATCAAGACCAAGGATTTGGCAAGAACACAGGTAGAAACAGTAGGCCCCCAGTGAGATGAAAGCTGTGGCATGCTACAGTCCAAGTAAAAGGGTGTTTAGAACACAACTCTCTAGTTCAGTGGCATTGATTAGTCCCAAAGATCCCCTGGTTAGATTGAGAATAATTGTCCTTTACCGTTTGAATCCAAAGTTTCCCAAGGCAAAGTGAAGGCATCAGCTCGTTTTCTCAGGACATTCCTTCCTCATGGATCCCAATCTGGCTGCACTGTTGGACAATAAGGACTTTCCTTCTGTGTAAGTGATGGTAACCCATTAGGGAATGAGTCTGCCAAGCTGCACGTTCAGACTGCAGGATATATGAACGTGGAGTCCTGATTTGATGCTTTAGTCTCTTAGTTTTGGTCTTGTGTTTTATGTCTTTGCATCACACCTCCATCTCCAGCTACTTGGAAAGATTAAAAGTGTGAAAATAGAATAGAATTGGTTTTTCTCGTGTTGCAAGCCTTCCCACATAGATTGAGACCCCTTTGACCAACACTTATGGCAGAAAAGCCAGAGATTAACGTCCAGAAATGGAAGGCACCTATATGGGTGTAAACCCACAAGCTCACAGAAGGGTTCACTTGGTGGAAATGGGTTTTAAATGGAATTGAAGGAACGTAACATTATTATAAGATTGTCTAATCTTTGATTATGTTAGTTACCAGTGACAGTGAAATTAAACATGAAGTTCATTATTTGTTAACAAACAAGAGACTAATTATGTGATAACTTTCATCTTTCCAATATATTTCTGATTATATTTCTCTTTTAATTAGTAATATAGGAAACCATAGCTAATCCTTAAAATCTGATTTGAGCTCTTTTACCCCTTATTAGTAAGGAATCCTGAAATAAAACCATTCTCCAAAGATTGCAGTGATGGAATATGGGAGAGTAATCATGTGGATGAGAATACAGATCAGTACAGACTTTAATTATTTCCATTTCAAACGGAATTTATTTTGACAAGCTAAAGTCAATTTCTGTTCAGAGGACAACTCAAGGAGAGAGTTGTGTAACCTTTTACCCAGTTAGAGTGTACAGCTGACCTAGTTCTTGTTAGCAAAGGAAAGACATGACTCCTATGATGTGATGTCCATATATATTTATAAAAAATACGATGGATGCATCGGCCATTACTAGTGTTTTGTTTTGTTTTGTTCTTTTTGTTATAAAACATCTGCGACCAGTTATTTTTATCAGTAGTCAGGCCAGATATTAAAGCATAGCTATTGAACTGTTAGGCCAGACTGTGATGGCCTCAAAAATGTGAAAAAAAACCTAAGGCCAGTTATCTTTGAGGTTCATACATCTACACTGAATGTGGTTTTCATGAGTGGATACTTTAAAAAAGCTGCTGGATTAGAGAAGAATTTTCCAAAATGATGTTAACCCAAAGCTTGCCTCATTCCAACTGCACTGGGTCATGTTGTCAGTATCCCAGGCATACTGCACCCTGATTTGCCTAGAGATCTCAGGAGATGCACTATAAAGTGGGGTAAGCTGGAACTGTCAACCATAAGGACCAAGATGCAGGCTTGTGTCAGTGAGTGCACCAGTGTTGATTGCCTGTGGAATCCACACAGGGAAAGCACCAGCTAGAATACTTCTCCAAATCTGAATATCCCTTAAACTCTGCCCTCTGAAATGCTTGACTATGTACTTCCCCTTCTGTGAAGAAGTCTGAAGAAACTAACTTGTTAGCTGTAAACTATTCGGTGACAGGCTGTTAAATTTCTGCTTATTAAAGCCCCAGTGAGGTCTCGATCTGGGTCAGAGGGGGAAGGAGGATTTAGCCAATCATGAAATCTAAGGAGGAAGCTTTAATTGGCTTAAAGATGAACAATGTTTTGGTTTCAGTGTTGAAATATCCAACTGCCTTAGTGTGGATTGCACTGGATGGGGGGCGCACTAAGGGGTCCCTGTGATGAAACCCGAATTGCGGGGACTTCTGAGACCTCCAAACCCACCAAGCTGGGCTGCCTCT
The DNA here is from genome assembly GCF_007399415.2 of Gopherus evgoodei. Lineage (NCBI taxonomy): Eukaryota > Metazoa > Chordata > Testudines > Testudinidae > Gopherus > Gopherus evgoodei. The sequence continues at coordinate 432,767 of NW_022060081.1, read as the reverse complement.
CACACTGTGATGCTGATGTCAAGCTCCAAGGCTTTGACAGGCAGTGCACTTACATAGCCATCCAGACGGGGACACACCCAACTGTGTCCCTGCCACTCATGAACCATTAATAGGTTCCAGCCAATTCCCCCCAGCCTTGCACCCCAGAACTGTCCCATTTTGCGCTGGTCAGAGGCCTGGCCACTGTAAGTTCATTACCTAGTTCGCCACTTTGTCAAAGGGAAGTGGACACGCCCCAGCCTTTGTAACCTGAGCAGATTTCTCCGACACTTCAGACAAACTCACTGATAAGGATAAAACATTAAATTTACATCTCCCTCAGCTGCTTTCTGTGTCTTTCCAACCATGGGGGAAGCCCCTCCTCCCCTCTGCCAATTGGGTCATTTACATTCTTACAGACAAGTATTTCTTCAGTAGAATTTGCATCCTGTCTTAAAGAGACAATTAATTTCCACGAGCATATCAGGACCGGTGTCCTGAAAACCTGGGACTGGATTGGGGTACCCTCCATCACCCCTTTCTCTATCCCCGAGAAGTCAGCTGTGTGCCAGCTCCCCTTCCGGAGGTCAGTTTCACATTCCGTCCTCTCTGAACCCGAGTCACAGCCGAGTGCCTGGGTGTGGAGATGCTGAATCAGCCGCTCTGTCCCAGGCATCCTTTCCCAAGTGACCAATAAGGAGACATTCATGTGCTTCCACTATTCTTTCCCCCATTTTCTTCTCTGGGCCCTCCCTCTAGGACAGACACCTCTGTGCTCTCTTCAGCAGTCTATGACCCCTCTTCAGCTGGGATCACAGCTAACAGCCTGGATGGTTTTCTCACTGACAAGCACTTTATCACCCTCCCTTTCTGAGGTGATGGTGCCTTCAGCTGCAGGGCAGGAACTGGTCTCCACCTCCCCCACATCTGGGAGAATGCTGCTTCCCCCTCGAGCCGAGCAGCTAGAGACTCTCCCATTTGTTCAGTAGTTCATGGGGCTCTACTGTTTCCATATGAGGTCCCAGCATCGTATTTCTTCTTGCTGTGCATATACACCATAGCAGTCTGAGCTGCACTGAAAAAAATAGTTTCCAATGAGCATGTCAATGGCAATCGATTTTAAAACCATCAGTTACAATGTGCATTTGGGTCAAAAGGCACAAGAACCCCGTAACCTCCTACTAATAAAAGTTCTGGAACTGTTACCTTCTTGAATTACATTCTGCTTAACCACAGAAATTTCTGCACCCGTAGCCTCCCATCGTAAGTATCCCTTGCCATGAATCCTGAAAGCCTTGATGTGCTCCATGTCTGGTTCTGCAGAGGCTAATCCCACAAAACCAAGATGATAAGTGTCCAGCGCCTGTGAGATTTCTGTGTTGAGGACAGCAGAATTAACATGGGCCATTTGTTGTCTGCTTCCTCTCAGAACAGGCATTTATTCCTCAGGTGAATTACAGACAGCAGCTCTTTGGCTCTTCTGTTTTCACAGGAGGGTTGGGATGGGGATTAAAGGAATGGTTTTGGGGATGTGTGACGCTCTGTACCTCGGGGGGCACCCTACATCCCCATCTTCATCTTTATAAAATGATTGTGGTATCCAATGCAAAGTGAGTCATGCTGGGTGTGTTGAGAAGGCTTGTGATGAACTGCGCATGGTTGTTATAGTAATTGTTACTGTAATGTTATAGTAAGGTTGTAGATTACAATTTCACGTATATAGATATAAGGCTGAAAACGTGTCCTCATGGCTTAAAGCAAGCCCATGCAAAAACTCTCCGAGAACAGAGAGGCAGTTCACACCTCATCAGGGCATGGATGGGACAAACCCAGCCCAACCTCACAGGAACAACGGACACTCGCTTAGGCAGCAAGAAAATAGTCTGCTAAACCAGGGGTCTCAAACATGCGGCCCGCTGAGTTATTTCTGGCGGCCCAACAAGCTCCCTGCCCCCCAGAGTTATTTCCTGCTGCCGCCAAGCTCCCCTCACCGCCGCGCCTTCCCCCCCAGCGCGCCGCATCCCCGCTCCTCTGCCTGGTGGCAGGAAGCACCTGGAGGTAAACAGCTGTTTGGTGGAGCTCAATGCTTTCCAGGAGGGAGAGGGAGAAGCAGGTGTTAGTCACCCGATAGTATGCGAGGACCCAAGTAGTCAGATGCACACCTGTTATCTACCAGGTTGCAGGGGTGACCTAACAATAAAGGTTCGTTTTTGGATGTTTAGAGGGGGAACAGTTGTGGCACAGTGTTGGGAGCGTGCAGGCACTGAAACGTATGGCTTTACCTTAGTGGTTTATTAGTGATACAGAAACAATATTGACTAACACCTCTATTTATACAAGGAAACACACAATATACTCATACAAGGAAAGACACAATATACAGTTAACCCAAAAGGAAAATCTTGTTAACTTCCAAAAATAATTAATTACAAAGCATACTTACTAATAGAAACCAATGCAAAAACATTACGGCCGGCAGACGCGTAAGCTCCACTGGAACACAAGAGCTGAGAGAGGCTTCGAGGTGATCAGGCTCGGTTACGGGTGCACTCAAGGTGCAAGTGACTCAGGTGCGTTCTCCTCTCTGCCTGCCAAACTGTGGGCAGGACAGATATACCCAAAGTGACGGCCCCCCAAGATCTAGTGTAGAAATCACTGATTGGTATATGGGGCTTCTCATCTACCAAATAAGGTTAAATAAACTATAGATAGGGTTTCGCCGAGTTTCCCCGTAGAGGCGGGGGATATTCTGTTGCAAGCTGTTTTCAAAATATCTGTAAAGTTGCAACAGAGCGGTCAAACTTCAGCCTCAGCCTTTACTGGAATGGTCAACCCTCAGCCTTTACTGGCAAAGACAACAACAGGAAACAGCTCGGTGTACGTGCTGGCTTTGCATCTAAGCATGGAGGCCAGGGCAGACATGGAGAAGCAGGCCTGGTGTTACAACATGCCCCCGTGCCCTGGCCGAATGCCCGTGGTTAGGGTGCCTAAACCCCCGACTCGGAGTCCGACTCTTCGCCTTCCCCTACGAGAGGGCGAGTTTCAGGGACGGAGGCCAAGTAGGCCGAACCAATGGTGCGACGGATGCAAGCTTTGATACAGGCACATCCGAGACATAGCAAGACACATCCACCCAAAAGAGAAACAAAAAGGGACTGAAAATAGGATTTAAATTGGCCTAAGCCAAGCCAATCGAGCCAAGACCAAAACCGAAAGGTCTCACGAGACTCCCTGACAGTGGAGTTCAGCGTCTGCAGGTCTTTAATAATAGAACTTAAGTTGAGAGAAATAGAAGGCAAAGAAATACAACACTTATCCTTAAAAGTGGGATACACTTCAGCGAATTTTTCACAAAAGTCGGGAGCTTTTAACAAATATTGAATCATTAACCTATTTTGAACAACATAGTTAGACAAATCATTTAACTGCTGATTAATTAGCAAAAAACCTTTGGCCATAGTATTAGATAAAGTTTCTATGGTCAAGGACTGAAACAAAACTTGATCACGTAAAACCATATAACCGATGGGGTTAAAGGTAACTACAGTAGTGGTAAGGGATGAAACGGCTGTTTTAAACCGAGTCCACCACCCGAGGGACCGGCGGACGCGACCAGGATGGGAGCCAGGGTCTTTTACATAGACTCCACCCCCCGACAAATAAAGAGTGCTGATGGTACAAATTCCCCGTGGGTTGGGGGGAAGGACCTCAAAGGACACATTTCCACAGATCCAAAAGTGACCCGGCCTTAGAGGTGGGAAAAAGTTAGCATACTGGCCCTGGGCCTGGTGCTGTCCCGTGCCATGGGTGGGGAGATACATGTCACCTAAGGAGGAATCGAAATCCTCGGAGCTGAGGGAGATTAATACCGGGTAGAACAATTTACAGGGGGGGGAGGACGGAGGAGCAAAAAGGGCAGTTCGATTGGGATACATCCATCGGGTACAATTGGGACAGGCTCCTACCCTCGTGGGATTAGAAGTCTGGGTATTACCAGGAAAGATCCAACAATGAGAGGCGGACACGGAAGCACTAACTTTGACTGGGAAAGGGAAGGGATTGCGATCAGAGGTATTGAGATAGGGAAAAATATATGCAGGCCACTGTTGGGAATAATTATTCCACAACGAGTTACGGGGAATACAAAAGGGGGGAGAACAATTTACAGTGATCAAGTTAAACAAAGTAAAATTATACACAACGGGTACAAACACGAAGAGGGTGGGGGAAGAGGGTGACAACGGTGCAGAGCAGATGAGGCAATTTTGCTAGGAGATCTTGGAGATGTTTGGATTTCCTCCGAGCTCCTGGATCCAATAGGCTGCAAACCACGTTTGAAGACCCCCGGGGCCCAGGGGGTTCGGGGGTAGCCACACATCACAGCCGCAACTGCCACGGTTAGCTAATAAAAGACATAAGCGAAAAAAGAGAGGGCCTTAACCGGCCACTAGGTTAATCCAATGATTACTTGGAATGCTTACTGAGCCAATTGTGGTGAACTAGGAGTTTATTGGCCTGTTCATTGCTGACCACAGGTGTTGGGATATTTTCCGGCCTTGAGTACAACCGCTTTGTAGGGCTTACGCTGACCAGAAGCCTGGGGCTCCGTTACCCAAACGGGCTGCTCTGGTTTAAACACGGGGACCCAGGGTTCTCTTTGAAAGGGTGCGATGTGAGGCCACCTGGAGTAGCTGTCGTTAAGGGCAATGAGAACCTGGGGTAGGAACGTGCTCCAGTTTTTAAAGTCATCATGGGATTGGCCGTGTGCAACATGGTTTTAAGAACTGTGATTTTGCGCTCCACTACACCATTGCTTTCTGGGTGATACTTGGTGTGAATGTGGAGAGAAGCTCCCCACCCGAGAACGAGCCGTTCAATGTGTTTGCTGGTGAACGGAGGCCCCCCGTCTGCCTGAACCTTCGTGGGTTTGCCCCAGGCGGCGACCGTTAGTCTCAAGGCCCCAGCGACAGTGGTGGCCGTAGTTTTATTAAGGGGTACACAGTAGGTCTGTCGTGACCCCAAATCTACTATAACCAGGGTTTTCGGATGCCGACGAGCGCCTGGTAATGGCCCCATAAGGTCAATTTGCCATGTACTACCAGGAGCGAAATATCCCGCAGCATAGGATGCGCGTTCGTAGCGGGGCCGATTCATGGACTTAACCTGCACGCACTTTAGACAAGATGGCACTATGCTTTCACACTGGTGGCGCTTCACCTCTGGCGTAATATTGGTGCAGGCTGACAATTTGTTATACAGCCTGCCAGCAGGCAAGTGTCCCCATTCTTCATGGAGCCAGCGAAGTAACAGTTCTGCCTGCGGGGTCGATTCCACTGTACACACTTGGGGGGTCTGAGCCTCCCTTATTTTTTGATCTAACTTGGAATGCAAGGGGTGAGAGTCTGGTCGATGCGAGGGACAATGAGTGACAAACCAGGGTAGGGAAGATTTTCCCAGTAAGGAGAAGATGTCCTCCCAAAGGGGCACAAACGCAGAGGGGTGAGCGTCGTCGATCAAAATGCTTAAACAAAACTGTGAATCTACACCCAAAACAACCTGCTCACTAGCAGAGTGGGCTTTGACCACATGCTGAGCTGCTAAAAGGATGCCCTGCACCTCGCTTTGCTGCGCGGTGCAGGATGAAGGCAGATGTTTCACTTTAAAGTGATTGCATTTACCACAAAGGACTCCCGCCCGTGGGGCCGGCGAGGTGCACCCGTCAGACACAATCCACGGGTTATACTTTGTCTCAATACATATCAGTTGGCCTCATGGAGGCATTAAAGCATTATTCCGAGACACCAGTTTCCACCTCTGCCAAGCCACCTCCGCCTGGAAACACAAAAGCTGCCAAGTAGCAGTGGTACCATGAAACTCAGGCAAAGGGGTGCTTGTGAGCCATGGGATAAGATGAACGTGGGGTCCTGACAGAGTACCCGTAACAGAGAGTGGGGCCCAATGACATGCACTGGCCGCAGCTAATAACATCTTTCCCACCAGTCCATAGTTGTATTGGGGTCCGACCATGCGGTGGGCCCAATTATAAACAGTTTTGCTTTGCTGTAATACAGAATACCCTACATGGTGTGCTGTAACGAACAAAGTGATGGTAAGAGGCTGGTGCGAATCAAACCGGGCAAGGTGGGGGTTAGAGGCAAACCAGGCAGCCAATCTTTCTAAGTTTTGCTGTGCTGAAGTGCTCTTGATTGCGTTTGGAAGAGATAGGGGCTTGTAAGGCTTCTAAGTCAGGAGTTAGCTTTGCCGGGAGAAAGTGGCGGTGATAAATGAGGAGACCTAATAACTGCTGAAGCTCTTCTTTATGTTGAGGACGGGTTTCCACCCAGGGATCCAACACACCAGCCGGGGCTTGGGTATAAGTGGTGGGGATGAAATGGAAGCCCAAAAATGAAAAGCGCTGGGAGGCCTGTAGGTGGCTTTTTGCCGTATTAATTTGCCACCCGTCGGCCTCTAATGCATTGACAACCATTTGGGTGGTGTTTTGGACTGCCTGAGAATGGGACCCACACACGATAATATCATCTACATAGGGTAGTACACTTACACCTGATGGGGGCTTCACCTTTTGCAAGGTGATGTTGAGATGGGACACTGCCAGTGCCGGGGAGTTACAGAACCCCTGCGGGCAAACTTTCCATTTATATTGAACGCCTTTAAAAGTGAAGTTTAAGATTTCTTGTGCATCCTGTAGTGGAATTTGATAAAACATATCTTTTAAATCAAGAGTACATGCCCACTGATTACGTGCATCGCTTAGTTGCCGCTGGATTTCGGGGATGGTGATCGCACTGGCAAACGCGATATGCTTGACATGGCTGTTAGCCTGTTTATAGTCAATGACAAGACGTTATTTAGAGGGGTCGCCAGGCTTGGGAATGCCCCAGCCCGGGGACAGAAAAGCCGATGCAGTGGCCCTTTCAATTTTTCTTTCTTTTAAGAGTTGAACGAGTAACTCTTCAATGAGGGGGAGCCCGTCAAGTTTAGTGGGAATGGGGGAAAATTTCCAAGGCTGGGAGTTGATAACTTTGAGGATATAGGGGGAATGACTGCCTACTGCTATGGGGAGGGCTTGCAAAACAGAGGCCTGCAGTTTAAATCTCTTAATGTCTGAAACCCCTAACAAATTTTGCGCTCCCACCAAGGCTTTTACTTTTCTCATATATTTTCCGTGGGTGATTGTAACCCAAACTACAGGTTTTTCTTCTACACTATTAAGACCTTGAACGAACATAAATGAGCCTGTGGGGGTCTGGGGAACCTCGGACTTAATTACACTAATTTGGGCGCCGGTGTCCAACAAAAAGGCAATGGGGAGGCGACTATCGACCAACAAAGTTGCATAGGGCCGTTTGTCGGTGGGGGTCTTGGTTTGGGCCGGGGCGCACCCGGCCGTTACTCGTTTTTTGACTTGACATAGTTGTCCCAATCTTTCCAGCCTAGTTGCTTTGCAACTGTCTGCTGTTCGGTGTTAGACATTTTATGCAACGCCTCCTTGGGGATTCCCTTGTGAAGGAGGAACCCGAAGAGTGCCCTTTCGGCTTTGGTACGCTCGGGATAATTTTTCGGGGCTTGGTTGTCCCCTCGAGCCACCGCGGCCGGGAGTACTGAGGGAGGTGGCGTTTCCGGAAATCGAATTTTGCTAACAGCCTCGTACAATGTAACCACAGCGCACCCTATGGCGGCATGTAAAATGAGCGTTGCCCCGGTGTCAAGTTGGGGACCCCCTTCCAAAGCTAAAGTAAGAGCATCCATTGACACCAGAATTTGGGAAGGATCAGCCACAAAAATGAACGGCAAATTACTTTGTTGTTGCTGCTGGTTAAGATTCAGTGGAAATTGATTTGGGTCCCAAAGTACTATGGAGGCTCCGGCAATGCCCCATATTAAGTCATGGGGCGTTTTAAGGCTGCCTGGGGAAATATACATGCCTTTAAAGCTTCCTCTCATAGCAAGGATGGCTGCCGCCGGGGTAGTGACCGGCCAAGTTCCGTTGTTCAATAGAGCGTGACCAGCAGGGAACCCCTTTGACCAATTGGCCATTTTAGCCAAGACGGCAGCCTCCTCCCTATCTACTGCTTCTGCCCCGTGGTCCAGGGCCACACGGCCTAGCCACGCCAGGGGTGGCTCATTCTCCCTACGCTGGGTTTTCCTTATATAGTCTTTTAACTCTGCTTTAGACCGGGTGCAATATTCGGTCGTGGTGATGGTCTGACCTGTGTTAGAGTCGACCTTGCTCTTAGTCACAGCAACGGGCATGGTTTCTACTCTAATCCCTTCCTTTACCGCTGGGGGGGCTGTGGACAGAGCGGGGTATAGCAAATGCTGAGGCGCCTCATAAGGCAGGGGGAAAAATTCGCTGTCGCTGCCGTCAGGGGTTTTCTTTACCTCCCCTTCCTCGCTTGCCTCGCTCTTGCTACCCATGAAGGAATCCGAGGCTGCTTGCTTTGCTGCAAACATAGTACTTCCGTGAAGCACAGCACAGAGATCTAACGCTTTATTTAACATACAGAACAGAACAGTGGAAACGTCCTCTGACTTATATTCGTCTGGTCTGAGCTTTTTAGGCTTTTTGACCTTTTCTAGCTCTTCTAACAGGTGGGTTAATAGTTTGTGAGCCGGATCGCCGCCTTGTACCCGCGGTGGGGGAATAAGTTTGGATACGGTGCCTCCTGATTTTTTGACTATATGACTGCACTCTCTCCAAATTTGGGAGGTGGCTTCGGTCCAATTGTTCTCTGCGACCCCGTGCACTGAGGCTGCAGGGAATTATCGGCCGGCTGACACCTGAACGTCGGGTGACAGTGGAGGAGGCACCCTACTGCGGTTAAGGTTAATGGTGTCGTATATTTCTTGGACCCGGAGCCCGACTCAATAGAGCAGACCCAATTTAATTTAGGTTGTTCCGATTGTCGGCTGGCCACTTGATGAAATTGCAAATGCTGAAATTGCTCGAGCTCAGATTGTCTGCGGTCCACAGTGTGCCATGGACATGGTCCATCCTTGAAACATCCTGTTCGTGACACGTTAGGCACCCCATAGTATGCGAGGACCCAAGTAGTCAGATGCACACCTGTTATCTACCAGGTTGCAGGGGTGACCTAACAATAAAGGTTCGTTTTTGGATGTTTAGAGGGGGAACAGTTGTGGCACAGTGTTGGGAGCGTGCAGGCACTGAAACGTATGGCTTTACCTTAATGGTTTATTAGTGATACAGAAACAATATTGACTAACAACTCTATTTATACAAGGAAACACACAATATACTCATACAAGGAAAGACACAATATACAGTTAACCCAAAAGGAAAATCTTGTTAACTTCCAAAAATAATTAATTACAAAGCATACTTACTAATAGAAACCAATGCAAAAACATTACGGCCGGCAGATGCGTAAGCTCCACTGGAACACAAGAGCTGAGAGAGGCTTCGAGGTGATCAGGCTCGGTTACGGGTGCACTCAAGGTGCAAGTGACTCAGGTGCGTTCTCCTCTCTGCCTGCCAAACTGTGGGCAGGACAGATATACCCAAAGTGACGGCCCCCCAAGATCTAGTGTAGAAATCACTGATTGGTATATGGGGCTTCTCATCTACCAAATAAGGTTAAATAAACTATAGATAGGGTTTCGCCGAGTTTCCCCGAAGAGGCGGGGGATATTCTGTTGCAAGCTGTTTTCAAAATATCTGTAAAGTTGCAACAGAGCGGTCAAACTTCAGCCTCAGCCTTTACTGGAATGGTCAACCCTCAGCCTTTACTGGCAAAGACAACAACAGGAAACAGCTCGGTGTACGTGCTGGCTTTGCATCTAAGCATGGAGGCCAGGGCAGACATGGAGAAGCAGGACTGGTGTTACAACAGCGGGGAGCCGTGTACTCGGGAGGGATGGGAGGCGGGGCAGGGGCGGGGATTTGGGGAAGGGGCTGGAATGGGGGCAGGAAAGGGGTGAGAAGAGGCGTGGCAGGGCCTCATGGAAGGGATGGAGTAGAGGCAGGACCAGGGCGAAGGGGATTTTGTATCTTTATATGTAAAGGTGTCAGTGATGCAGCCCTCGGGCCAATATACGAGTGCTCATGTGGCCCTCGTGGTGATTTGAGTTTGAGACCCCTGCGTTAGACCCTGGAGGGAGTTACCCCTTTCCTTTGGGGCAGTTTGAGACTGCGAAGAGGTAACGCTCACCTGACTCTGAAGGGGGGGAGCCAAGAGGAAAGAAAGGACATGATAAAAGGGAGAGCTATTTTGCCACGCTCTCTCTCTTCTGCCTATATCTTGTGAAGGGGCAGGCCAGAGGCCTAGAGGAGAGTGATAGAAGGTAGAAATATTAGCCCCAGATTAAGCAGGTCCCTTATACTTCAACATATTTTAAGTGAGGAAAATGGTAGTAAAAATATCTCCTCTCCAGCACAACCTAAAGCAACAGCAGAGTAACTGGGAATGAAACAATTTGTTCCCGAAGGGGGAACCTGATGACTTTGAAATGGGGTAACAGTATAACTGTGATACTCAGGGTTTCTTTATGTGGAGTTTAATGGAAGGAGGAGGCACACGTCAGGGCCCTAGTGGGGCTCTGGGTGATCGCTACTTCCCACCACCCAACACAGATGGAATGAGGTTGAGTAGTGTCTGCAAAAGAGAAACTAAACAGCTAATTATTCCTCAAGAAAGGTTTCTAATGACTTATGACTAAAGGAAACACAGACAGAATAAGAAAAACAGAATTAAAGACCAGCACTGAGTGAGGATTAATACAAATGGCAAGTTATACTGGAGACAAGCACAAGTACAAGTAATATTATACAATAACTACCTATTCCTATAAGTGCGCATATAAAAGGTAAATAATACTGAAAATAGTTACAAGCACGTGCAACGGTACTATTACTGATTGCCCAGCTACTTCACATGTACTGTAACCACCCCCAACAAATACAATTCTATATGCAATACTAATACACTGATTAACTATATTGTACTAACCTTAACCTACCTATAACCTTATCTAACAACTTATAAACTTTGATTGACTTTTATGATAAACTTGATAGTAACTTATACTGAAGACAGGCACAGCGACTTTATGATTTATAAACTGCTAGCTTCACCTGCGCTGTACCTGCTTTCAGCAGGGCACAAAACATATACAGTTGTTATATAGTGATTAACTATTGACTAATACTATTTTTAAACAACTTAAACAATTTGCTAATATAAACAAACTATAATATTAATACAGACTTAAGATTAACTAGCTCAAGTACAACCAGACTTTTCCACTCTGAAATCTCGCCCTGCATTCTTCCAAAGATACATTACCTTCAGTTGACTGTTTCCTGCACTGGCAAGGCACAGATAGTCAGTGACGCACAAGTCCCTTTGCTTCAGGGGGTGTACGTGGAGTGATCTCTTTTAGGTCACCACACACACACTCCCCTTTAAACTCTTTGTATACAGTATTTGCTGGCCGTGTTTTAAACCAGGTCAACCAATAAAGGTGGCCAAATATTTCAGTGTGGTATTTGCAGTTGTTTTGAACTTCTGAACTGTGCATCTGTGCTCGGCTCATCGCTACTCTATGTGACTAATTGTGGTCAATTTGCTAGACTCAAAAATGCTCGAGTCAGCTTAGAGAAGTATTTGGTTGCAGAGCATAGTAACCACAAGTCTGTATCTATCTTTACAGAGTTTCCTTTTTAGTCTATAAAGCTTCCTAGCTAGATGATGCTTATGCTTGCAGGATTCAACAGTACTCGCTTCTTACAACTTCTGGAAGGCTGAGGCCTAATAGTGCTTAGCCTGACACTACTGGACAAGACTTAAGGACATTAATCACAGTTTAGACTAGGAAAAGTGATAAGAGTTTAAGTCAGGTCAAGGGGGAAGCTAATGCCAACCACTGCACCTGGGCTGAACTACAACTATAATTGTCTTTTTACACCGAGATCACTAACTTGAGCAGCCAAGGCCACGTCCTAGTGGACGTCAGGCACAGGGAGCTTTTGCCTCAGTGTAGCTTGTTGGGATCAAACCTCTCTCCCCCACCTGGAGCGGATGAACATTCCTGGCTGGAGGGACACATGTTCGTAAGACTCAAAAGGAGAGCAGTTGATAGAAAAGATCACAGGACTGATCCCAAAGAAGGATGAGCTGCAAAAGGCAGAAGGCGGCAACTCATCTGGTGGACCTGAGACCACAGTGAAGATGGTGCACAGATCACTATGTGGGAATTAGCAAATGTGATTATTTAAAAAAAAAAAAAAATCTTTGGCCAGCCCTAATCAAGGCGTGTGTTACAGGTCTCTCGTGTGGATTTTCTGATGTCTGATAAGGTGTGAGCTATTTTTGAGGCTTTTCCCGCACTCAGAGCATCCTTAAGGTTTCTCACCGGTGTGGATTCTCTGATGTATAATCAGGTCAGGTCAGAGCTCCGTCTGCAGCTTTTCCCACACTCAGAGCATGTGAAGGGCGTCTCCCTGTGGATTCTCTGATGCGTGATAAGGTTTGAAGTCCAATTGAAGCTTTACCCACCCCAAAAGCATGTCTAGGGCGTCTCTCCGGTGTGGCGTCTCTGATGCTTGGTAAGCTCCCAGTGCTGACGAAAGTTTTTCCCGCACTCAGAGCATCCATAAGGTTTCTCATCCGTGTGGATTCTCTGATGTGCGACAAGATGTGAGCTCTGGTGGAAGCGTTTCCCGCACTCGGAGCACGTGTAGGGCTTCTCCCCTGTGTGGATTCTCTTATGTGTGATAAGGCCTGAGTGATAAGCAAAGCTTTTCCCGCACTCAGCGCATGTGTAGGGTGTCTCTCCTGTGTGGATTCTCTCATGTGAGATGAGGGCAGAGCTCCGATTAAAGCTTTTCCCACACTCAGAGCATCTATAAGGTTTCTCACCGGTGTGGATTCTCCCATGTTTCTTCAGGGAAGAGCTGTTATAAAAGCTTTTCCCGCACTCTGAGCACGTGTAGGGCTTCTCCCCTGTGTGGGTTCTCTGATGCGTGATGAGGTCTGAACGCTGACTAAAACTTTTCCCACACTCAGAGCATCCATAAGGTTTCTCACCCGTATGGATTCTCCGATGTCTGCTCAGGGTACCGCTGAGAGTAAAGCTTTGCCCGCACTCAGAGCATGTGTAGGGCGTCTCTCCTGTGTGGGTTCGCTGATGTGAGATGAGGCTTGAACTATCAATGAAGCTTTTCCCGCACTCAGAGCATGTGTAGGGCGTCTCTCCTGTGTGGACTCTCATATGTGTGGTAAGGGCTGAATGATCACTGAAGCTTTTCCCGCACTCAGAGCACGTGTAGGGCTTCTCTCCTGTGTGGACTCTCACATGTTTGACATGGGCTGAACGATTCCTGGAGCGTTTCCCACACTCGGAGCACACGTAGGGCATCTCTCCTGTGTGAATTCTCCGATGTATTGCAAGGGTTGAGTGCTGACCGAAGCTTTTCCCGCACTCAGAGCACATATAGGGTTTCTCTCCAGTGTGGGTTCTGCGGTGTCTGACAAGGAGACAGGCAAAATTGAAGCTTTTCCCGCATTCGTGGCATGTGTGGCGTCTCCCTTCCAAGTTGATTCTCTTGTGTGTAATAAGGTCTGAGTGGCTACTGAAGTTTTCCTCTGGCATCTGCTGAGTCTCATAGGCTTTTGCTTTTTCTTGGCGTGCAAAACTCCTGGAAACTTTCCCTTTGGATCTTCCTGATAACGTTCCATGCGGTTCTACTTGCTGAGCATCTTCCTTCTGGGATTTCTCCTCATTCTCACTCACCATCCCATCACCTGAGTGGGAGACAGAGAGAATCCAGACAGAGGTCACTCTCTGTGCCAGAAAGAAAGGAAAACTCAGAGAGCTGATTTCCCCCAAACCCTTCCCCAGAGGAGAGAGGAAGGGATCAGTTCTGGGTCCACATCTCACCAGAACACTCAGGGGAAAGCGAGATCAAGGAGAGACATGCTGCCAGTTGTCAGTCAGGGTAGGAGGGAAGCCATGAGTGACATCGGCCGTAATCATTCCACATCTGCAGGGAACAATCCTGAACTCAGAGAGTTCACAGGGTCTTTGTAGGGCATCCCAAATGTTTCCTGCATTCCTAAACAGTTGTTGGGTTGGTTTAACCAACTCCTCACCTGTGCAGGCAGCTCTCGGGAGCACTTCTTTCTCAGAGCCCTGGAGGTCGGGGACCCACGGTTCTTCCCCTCGTTCCAGCTGCGAGATCACATCAGGTTTGGAAATTGGAAACTCTACTCCAGGAAAAGAAAAAAAGAGAAGTCAGTGGAATTTTTGGGATACTTATCAAAGAATTTTCCATGGTTTTAATCCCAGCTCATTTTTAAGCAGTAACATCCCAAGACCAGCTTCCTTGGCTCAAAGTGGCAGGAGAATTATTATTATTATAAATCATATTCATTACCTTAGTGCCTAAAGACCAACTAACACTGGGCCCCCATTGTGCTAGGACAAATGCAAACGGAGAATAGTAGATGGCCCATGTCCTGAAGAATTTACAATCTAAATAGACAAGACAGACACAGAATGGGGAAAGGGGTAGAACCCACTGTTGGAATAGAGATATTCAGGCCTGCCTGTGAAGCCTATAGAAAAAGGACTTAGGTGTATTTTTTCATTTAGCTAGTTACAGGGGTATAAAACCAAAGAATCAAAATCACAGTTTGCCTGTGTATGGCCCTTCTTGCACTAGGATAGTCTGAGACCTTGTTCTTAGGCAAAGGCCTTTGGCTAAGGAACAGGGGCAGCCATAAGATGGGAAGCGAAGGGTCACATCCTCACACCCCAAACCAGTCACACTGAAATAAGGTGCTATTGGCCTGTTAGGAAGATGATCCAGTTCGGATAGTGCCCATCACCACCAAATTAAAAAACAGATCTTAAGATGGTTAAAGAAAACTTAGTTGGAGAGCATCCTGTTGTAGCCCTAAGGTTTAATCTGCTTGCTTGCATCGATATATCTTTTCTTATAAATTTGAGTATTTGATGTAATAGGTTTACAGATTTATATTAAAAATAAGTTTAGCTGTAATGCAAGAGACCAACAGGCTAAAACCCTGTATGTTAAGCTAAGACAAAGTTAGCATATCTATATTGGGACCCTTTTCCCAGAAGAGTAGAGATGACCCAAATAGCTAAAACACCCACCAGATGTCTCGAGATTTTTGCCTAACCCAGTAGACAATGCAGGACGGCAAAGGGCACTTTTCAAAGTTGTACCCACAGACATAACAAGTAAACCACAAGAGCGCAAATACCCGTCATCCATACGCACAGACATACTAGCCTATGGGGTAAGTGTACCTTCACCTTTCTGTGGGGGAAGGATGAAATTTGGGCATAAGAGGAAGGATTTACAACCAATGCCCTATAAAAAGACAATTCATCTCTCCATTTTAGAGGCAAGCCACTCACCTATCTTCAACAACGTATCGATGCCTATTAACTATTAATAGATCGTACTTTGTTCCTTTTCAAACTTTAAGTTTTAAGGGGACCAGGCTACGCTTGGTTTCCCTACGCTTTATTTCAGTTTAAGGTTTATTGAGTTAAGTTAGAGAGTAAACAGCTTTAACAGCTCTGCATTAGCTTCCTCTGCTAGAGCTGTGAAGACAGAACCACCAGAGACAGGGTCCTGTATCTTCCAACACCAGGTTATTAAAACAGACTGAGTATTAACCAAAGTTTGCAGCACATAATATTGTATTATCATATGTATCTCTTGAATAACACTAGTACAATTGCAACTCTGTTATTCTAAGTGTTTTACCACCTGCTTACTATTTCATTGATTTTAATAAAAGGTCTTTATGACTACATCTGTCTCAGTGTGAGCTTCCTATCATACCTCCGAAGGTCTTTTTAGAACATCTGTGAAGCCCTGATTCAGGACGAACTTTTATCTTCTCATACTCATAGACTTTAAGGTCAGAAGGGACCATTATGATCATCTAGTCTGACCCCCTGCACAACGCAGGCCACAGAATCTCACCCACCCACTCCTGTATCAAACCCCTAATCTATGTCTGAGTTATTGAACTCCTCAAATCGTAGTTTAAAGACCTCAAGGTGCAGAGAATCCTCCAGCAAGTGACCCGTGCCCCACGCGGCAGAGGAAGGTGAAAAACCTCCAGGGCCTCTGCCAATCTGCCCTGGAGGAAAATTCCTTCCCGACCCCAAATATGGCAATCAGCTAAACCCTGAACATGTGGGCAAGACTCACCAGCCAGCACCCAGGAAAGAATTCTCTGTAGTAACTCAGATCCCATCCCATCTAACATCCCATCACAGACCACTGGGCATATTTACCTGCTGATAATCAAGGATCAATTAATTGCCAAAATTAGGCTATCCCATCATACCATCCCCTCTGTAAACTTATCAAGCTTAGTCTTGAAGCCAGATATATCTTTTGCCCCCCACTGCTCCCCTTGGAAGGCTGTTCCAGAACTTCACTCCTCTAATGGTTAGAAACCTTCATCTAATTTCAAGTCTAAAATTCCTAGTGTCCAGTTTATATCCATTTGTTCTTGTGTCCACATTGGTACTAAGCTTAAATAATTCCTCTCCCTCCCTGATATTTATCCCTCTGATATATTTATAAAAAGTCATCATATCCCCCCTCAGCCTTCTTTTGGTTAGGCTAAAAACGCCAAACTCTTTGAGTCTCCTTTCATAAGGCAGGTTTTCCATTCCTCAGATCATCCTAGTAGCCCGTCTCTGAACCTGTTCCAGTTTGAATTCATCCTTCTTAAACATGGGAGACCAGAACTGCACACAGTATTCCAGGTGAGGGCTCACCAGTGCCTTGTATAATGGTACTAACACCTCCTTATCTTTGCTGGAAATACCTCGCCTGATGCATCCCAAGACCACATTAGCCTTTTTAACGGCCATATCACATTGGCAGCTCATAGTCATCCTGTGATCTACCAATACTCCGAGGTCCTCCTCCTCCGTTGTTACTTCCAACTAATGTGTCCCCAATTTATAACCAAAATTCTTGTTATTAATCCCTAAATGCATGACCTTGCACTTTTCACTATTCTTCTGATCAAACAAATTGGAGAGCCTAAACCCATACTAATTAATATCCATAATAAATTATTTTATTATCATCAATTACAATTAATTAAATCAAAATACATTAAGTGGAGAAATTAAATCAACATTACTAACACACTGCAAATCAGGCTACACTGTCTGGCAATAAATCACTCATCAATGGTTGTGGTTGTGAAACACTCATTTCTGTATTGTTTTATCTTCATGGCCACCACTTTTACTTTGTTAATCAGTCTGGTTCTCTAATTGTTTCTGTCTGTTGTATAATTAATTTTGCTAGGTGTAAGTTAATTAGGCTGGCAGCAAAGAGTCCAGTGGCAACTTATAGACTAACAGACGTCAGATGCATGTAGTGGACATTTCCAAGGGCATTTATATATATATGCAGGCAAGCTAGAGATAATGAGGTAGTTCAGTCAGGGAGGATGAGGCCCTGTTCTAGTAGTTGAGGTGTGAAAACCAAGGGAGGAGAAGCTATAAGGTGCCACAGGATTCTTTGCTGCTTTTACAGATCCAGACTAACATGGCTACCCCTCTGATACTTAATTAGGATAGTGGGATATAATTGGTTAGAGAATTATGTTACAATATGTTAGAATTGGTTAGTTAAATTTCAGCACAATGATTGGCTAAGGTCTAGCTGAGAATATTACTATATAACTTGAGTTAAACAGGAGAGAGAAGATAAATTGGAATCACAGATTCTATGAATCATAGAATATCAGGGTTGGAAGGGACCTCAGGAGGTATCTAGTCCAACCCCCAGCTCAAAGCAGGACCAATCCCAACTAAATCATCCCAGCCAGGGCTTTGTCAAGCCTGACCTTAAAAACCTCTAAGGAAGGAGATTCCACCACTTCCCTAGGGAACCCATTCCAGTGCTTCACCACCTTCCTAGTGAAATAGTGTTTCCTAATATCCAACCGAGACCTCCCCCACTGCAACTTGAGACCATTGCTCCTTGTTCTGTCATCTGCTACCACTGAGAACAGCCGAGCTCCATCCTCTTTGGACCCCCCTTTCAGGTAGTTGAAAGCAGCTATCAAATCCCCTCTCATTCTTTTCTTCTGCAGACTAAACAATCCCAGTTCCCTCAGCCTCTCCCCATAAGTCATGTGTTCCAGTTCCCTATTCACTTTTGTTGTCCTCCGCTTGACGCTTTCCAGTTTTTCCACATCCTTTTTCTAGTGTGGGGGCCAAAACTGGTCACAGTACACCAGATGAGGCCACATTAACGTCAAGTGTTTGTTAAGGGGGGGAACAGGAAAAGGGAACAGGGACACAGGCAAGGCTCTGCGGCATCAGAGCTGGGCAGGGAACACTGGGGAACAGACTGTATCGGCGTATCGAGATAAGCAAGACTAGTGTGAATGGCTTCGGAATACGTAATCTAATAGGTATAAAAATTGAACAGGCTACACTACTACCGCATGACATCATCAACAAAGTCCCCATTTGTGCCTGGATAGCGGCCATGCTATGGGAGGGAGGAATGCAGCAAGGACTCAGGATCAGTTGCCACAGATGGGGAAGTTATATGGGGAAGGGGGTAATGAGTGGGAGAGGGAGATCAAGAGTTAAAATAATAATATTTGGGAAACAAATGTATAATGAAGTGAAATTGAACAGAAATAAAACTTGAGTGGAGGCTCTAAAGCAACAAGGCTTTGGTAGGGATTCGGAGTTAAAGGTCTGGAATCCCCCACAGGTCTCCTCCCTCCCACTGACCCACCCAGCCCACTTCCTGGGTGCCCTTCCTCCACACTCCCCTCCCCTTCATCCCATTATTCTCAGCCAGCACCACCTCCTGGCACCTTGGGAGATTCTTGTGTTCCCTCCTTGTCTCTTACAACCTCCTCCCTCCCTGCTGATTCTTAGCTCTAACCCTGCACACCCCCTCCCCATGTACTGGCACACCAGAATTATCTACTCCCCCCTTCTCAGCCCCTCCCACAGCTCTGTTCTCCCTTCACCAGTGGGGTCCTGAATGCCAACATTATATGCTCTCCTATCAAAAGAGGAGCTCATCTGACTGTCACACAAGCCCATGCACGAGTCACACACCTATTTACTCCATTTAGAATTCTACAGGCGGCATATTTTCCTCTTACAATGAGGAAAAGGCATGAAAGCTACAGTGATTAATGTAGATATTAATGCACCTAATAAGGATACATTCGATGCAATTTTCAAATGACGGACGGCACCAAAAAGGCACATGTCCAAAAATTATACTAGTGAGTGGGAGATGAGGCAAAAAAAGGGGGACAAGGAAACTTGTCAAAACTTATATGATGAATAAAAGTACAAAGTTATTACTACTCAGGTTCTTAAGAGACCCCACAGCTTCTAATAACCCAAGGGAGAGGATTCCTTACCCAGAAAGACCACCGTCTCGTAGTTCTCCTGCATGACATCCCTGTAGAGGGCTCTCTGATCAGGGTCCAGCAGAGCCCCCTCTTCCCTGGTGAAATACACAGCCACCTCCTCAAAGGTCACCGGTCCCTGAAAGAGCAAGAATCCAACTCTCAGTACCTGCTGCCCCCTGAATAATGGGGTTGTGAGTGGAACAGCAGCACCAGGGAAATGGAGGCTCCGGGAAGCACATGTTAACAGAGTCGCACCCCACCTTCCTTAGAGCAGCCAGGAGCCATCAGAGGGTAGAAAGAGAAAACCTTTGTGCCTCCCAGCTGACAGACGGAGGCAGGGTCATCACATTTATCACATACCCACTAGCCAGAGCTTGATACAGGAGATGGGGCTGTCTCTGGACCCTGCTGGTGGCTCCCTGGTAGGAGTCCCAACACTCTCCAAATAAAATATATGGAAGAAAGGGGAAGTCAAGAGTAAAGACTATGAGTTAGAAAGTCAGAATTGTAGAAAATTGGTAGGGAAGCTATCAGAAATCAATGATTAATCAATGAAAATAAGAAAGAAGTTTTTAAAAAGTATATTAAGTACAAAACAACTTGGTAGCGTTAAATTACTAGATGGAAATGGCAGAATTATCATCAACAATCATGCAGAAGAGGTAAAAGTGTTCAATAAATATGTCTCTCCTGGATTTGAAGAAAAACAGACGATGTAAGTCATATCATAAGATGTTGAAGACGACAGTCTTTCCATTCCAACAATAACTCACGAGGACATTAAACAGCAGGTATTACAGTTAGACACGTTTAAATAAGCAGGTTCTGATAACTTGTATGCAAGAGCTCTGAAAGACCTGGTGGAGGAGTGTGGAGGATTGTTATTAAGAACGGCCATCCTGGGTCAGACAAAAGGTCCATCTAGCCCAGTATCTGTCTAGCGACTGTGGCCAATGCCAGTGCTCCAGAGGGCGTGAACTTAACAGGCAATGATCAAGTGATCCCTTTCCTGCCATCCATCTCCATCCTCTGACAAACAGAGGCTAGAGACACCATTCCTTACCCATCCTGGCCAATAGCCATTGATGGACTTACCTCCATGAATTTATCCAGTTCTCTTTTAAACACTGTTACAGTCCCAGCCTTCACAACCTCCTCAGGCAAGGAGTTCCACAGGTTAACTGTGCGCTGTGTGAAGAAGAATTTCCTTTCATTTGTTTTAAACCTGCTGCCTATTAATTTCATTTGGTGACCCCTAGTTCTTATGTCTTAATTAGGACGTGGAACACCGGGGAAATTCCAGAAGACGGGAATAAAGCTAATACTGTGCCAATATTTAAAAAGTGTAAAAGAGGTGACCCAGCTAATTACAAGAGTGTTAGTCTGACATCGATACTGGGCAAGAGAATGGAGCAGCGAATATGGATTTACTTAATAAAGAATTAAAGGAGGATAATATAATTAGTGCCTATTAACAAAGGTTCAGAGACAATAAAGCCTATCAAACTAACTGGATATCCTTATTGGATGAGATCAAAAGTTTGGCTGCAACTAATAGTATTGATGTACATACCTAGACTTCTGTAAGGCATATGACCTGGTTCGGCACAACATTTTGACTAGAAAACTAGAAAGATACAAAATACACACGGCATACATTAAATAGATTAAAAACTGTGATAGTAAATGGGAAGCCGTGATCGAGTGGATTTCTTTCCAGGGGGTTCCCACAAGGATTGGGTCTTGGCACTGTTCTATTTAACATTCTTATTAATGACCTAGAAGAAAATATAAAATCATCACTGATAAAGTTTGCAGTTGCCACAAAGATTGGGGGTGGTGGTAACTAATGAAGTGTCAGTGGATTCTGGCTCCAGCATTGGGAGCCTGGAAAGTTTTCCCAGCCCTGGCTGGGGGGTTATTTCCTGTTCCACAGAGGGGAAGTTCCGTTCCCAACCCTTGTGGCTTGAAATGAGGCCCTATCTGACACTACACCCCACATTCAGCATAGTGGAAGGATTATAATATCATTAGGACATAATGATGAGGCATTTTGTGCAAGATGTGTCATGTGCGATGTCACTGGAAAAGTTATGATTTGCTGACTATGATTATCCTACTTGTGTGCATGGATCATATTTGTATCTGAAGTTATGGATATTGACTCTGTATCTGTATTTCACATGTGCTTACTCTGGGTAACACCTACAACAAGCCTTTCAGGCACAACAGTGAAGAAGCCAGACAGTGCTGAAGACTCATCAACAAAGACAACGGACCGTGGAAGAGCTTAGCCCCCCTGTGAATTTGTCAGCCAGCCTAGGAGTCATGGCTACTATGACTCAGCAGGGTATGTGACCAGACCACAAGACAATGAAGTTCATTTTGGTACCTGTATTATTCCACTAACTGAACTGGGAATTGAGTTTGGAACAAAGGGTGCCCGCCATATGGAAAAGCTACGTAAGGTGGAGTGTGACATCATCTCTTGGCCTCAATCCCCACACAAGGGAACTCCTGGAGCACCTGAGGAACAAAGACTGAAGTGGGGGAAGTGTCGGTCCCAGGCTAAAGGGATTTCTAGCTTGTGTATGGAAACTTGGGGGACTGCTTCTCTCATCAATCAGGTGAGAAACTGCTAATTCAAATTCTATGCATTTTGTATGTTAGGCTTCTTTGAGTTTTTGGTTATTGGCTAAGTAATCTGTTTTGATCTGTTTGCTATCACTTATAATGACTTAAAATCTTTCTGTAGTTAATAAACTTCTTTTATGCTTTATCATAATCAGTGTATTTTGAGTGAGTGAAGTCTCTGGGGAAAATCTGAGCTTGGTTAGCACAAGCTTGTTGTACTTATCTTCCCCATATCGAGGGAAAGGAAAACTGTATTTATGAGCTTACATTATACAGATCCCTGTGTGGTATAAGATGGTATCATTTTGGATTTATATTACAGCAGGAGTGCAAGGCTGGGAAGCTGGGAAATTGGCTGATGTCTTCCCTCTGTCCTTGAGTGGTTTAGGTAAAATACTCAGGTAGCTTAGCTGGGTGTATGGCACCCACCTGCTGTCGTGTGGGTGATAACAGGGCCTGGAGAGGCTGGCTGAATCTCTGGCACAGCAGTGTGAGAAGAGCCAGCCCAACTTGAGGGTTAGAGGGCACAAGGGTTCCCAGAAGCCCCCAAGACTGCACCCTAGGGTGACAGCCCATCACACCCTAGAGTACACAAGCCTCAGCAGGTTTGTCACATCCTGTCCCCTCCCCTTCCCCACACTAGATAGTTCCTGCCTCCCACCACCTCGTGCAGCTCCCACCCTCCTATGCATTTACTGCTCCTCTCTCTCCAATCAGAACCTACCACCAACCCCTGATAATCCCTTACCTGAGCCAGCTCCATTGCAGCCATTTCCTTCCCCCGGGAGGATGGGATGATCTGGAGCGAAACCTGGACGTTATTCTGTAGCCTGCCAGGACGAGAAGGGCAATGTGAGAGCGTTCAGATGGGATATTTGTTCATTCCACAAGCCGATTCTCCCAGGATTTTCTCTGCTAATGGACATTCTAGGTTCTACCAAACTATGAAGCACAGAGTGACCTTATCCCAGTACAGGCCTAGCCCCCTCCGACCAGGGTGTAACCCTCTGAGACAAGGTGAAACTCTCCCAGGAAAAGAGTCTCTCTGTTACACTTATCAAGTTTGCGGACGATACCAAGCTGGGAGGGGTTGCAAGGGCTTTGGAGGATAGAATTAAAATTCAAAATGATCTGGACAAACTGGAAAACGGTTTGAAGTAAATAGGATTAAACTCAATAAGGACGAATCCAAAGTACTTCACTTAGGAAGGAACGAACACATACAAAATGGGAAATGACTGCCTAGGAACGAGGATCTGCAGCGGAAAGGGATCAGGGGGTCATAGTGGATCACTGCATCACTGCAGATTTTTAAAAGCAGGCTGGACAAACCTCTCAGGGATGGTCTAGATAATACTTTGTCCTGCCTTGAGTGCAGGGGACAGGACTAGATGACCTCTCGAGGTCCCTTCCAGTTCTGTGATTCTATGAACCAAAGGCCAGAGAAGAGCAGAATCAAAGGAGTCACTGTGGGGGATTCTCCCTGTCACTGTCCCCAAGGCAGCTGTCTCAGGTTTAAAGTGGTTTGATGCTCCAGCCTTTATACAGTCTCTCTTGGGAGTGCCCCTTTCATGGGCTGGGCCTAGTTTTAGTTTTTGGGAAGCATGACCCTGGGGGAGCTGAGACTGGGCCTCCTTGCCTCAGCACATCTTGTTTCTTTCTGTAGCTCCCCAGTGAATCCAAGTGAGTAAATACTCCTGACAGAGCCTGTGAACATAAGAATGGCCCACTGCGTCAGACCAACGGTCCGTCTAGCTCAGTGGTTCTCAAACTGCGGGTCAGCACCCCTCAGGGGATCATGGGGTTACTACATGGGGGGTCACAAGATGTCATCCTCCACCCCAAATGGTGCTTTGCATCCAACATTTATAATGGTGTAAAATATATTAAAAAGTGTTTTTAATTTATAAGGGGTGGAGGGTATCACACTGAGAGGCTTGCTATTTCAAAGGGGTCACCAGTACAGAAGTTTGAGAACCACTGGTCTAGACCATCCCTGAGAGGGGTTTGTCCAGCCTGCTCTTAAAAATCCCCAATGATGGATCTAGCTCAGCGGCCAATGCCAGGTGCTTCAGAGGGAATGAACACAACAGGGAATCATCAAGTGATCCATCCCCTGTCACTCATTCCCAGCTTCTGGCAAACAGAGGCTAGAGACACCATCCCTGCCCATCCTGCCTGGGACACAGGTAGATGAGGTGTCAGCTCTTGCAAAATCTCCCAAGTCTTAACTGAACATGGACAAACGCACGGCTGGAATCAGTCTGGCTCCCCCGTGTTAGTATTGTTAAAACAGGTATTAGAATTATAACAATGTGTTTAATGTTTAGACTTTATTGAACGCTTGCGAGTTGCTGCCAGGGTTAATATCTGACTAGTTGCATTGTGAGGCTCTGTGACTATGTAAGTCATCAGACAAGAGAGAGACTTTACCTAGGTGAAGTGCTGATTGGCAACCGAATGCATTACCCCCTGCCTGGCAGGAAAGGTTCATCAACACCAGAGAGACTATTGTGGGATGTTAAAGAAGACAAGACTGTTGTTGTGCTCTTCAGTTTTCTTTGGCTGAGTTTGTAGCTCAGAGCACATGGCAGGAAGGGGGTAAAACCCCCATACAGAAGGAACTGATTATCTGTATGCTGCTTGGACTCTGGAGGGAAAGGTTTCTAGGCATAAGCAAGAGATCCCCAGTTGCTTAGCGTGCGTTAGTCCTAAAGAATATGTAGGGCTTGTTCATTATAGAAGCTTCTATTACCTTTTGAAATTTAAGACTGTAACTCGTCTGCATCTGCTTTATCCTACTTTAACTTTGTAAACAACTCTCGTTTCCTTTTAAATACATCTTAATACAGGTTATTACAAGACTGGCTACAAGTATTGTCTTTCTTGTGAGCTCTAAGATTCAATTGACCTATGGAAGTGACTGGTCCTTTGGGACTGGTAGTAACCTGAACATCGCTGTGATTCGTGGGGTAAGGCAGTGGTTCTCAACCGGGGGTCTGGGCCCCCTGGAGGGCCACGAGCAGTTATCAGGGGGCTGCCAATCACGGCCAGCATTAGACTTGCCGAGGCCCAGGGCAGAAAGCTGAAGTCCCAGCGCATGGGGCTGAAGTCTAGGCCCCTGAGCCCCATCACCTGAGGCTGAAGCCAAAGCCTAAGCAATGTAGTTTTGTGGGGACACCTATGGCATGGGGCCCCAGGCAGTTGCCCTGCTTGCTCCCCCTAACACCAGCCCTAGTTTTTATGCGCAGAAAACAAGTTACTGAGGCCCACGTGGGCCGTAGAGTTTTTATAGCATGTTGCGTTGGGGGGGGGGGGTTTCAGAAAGAAAAAGGTTGAGAACCCCTGGAGTAAGGGACCATCTGTCATGAAGCTGAGCTCTCCTGCGTGGTGAGATATATGGGATCACCTAAGGGGAATGTCTGTGATTCCATGTTAATGCTGTTACTCATCCTGAAGTGTTTACACTGGATACTTGGTTGGTGAAGTCTCCATACAGACCTCACACCCAATTTGGGTTTGTTCCCTGCTTCTTACCAGTCTGCCTGAGGCTGGTGCTCGTGCTCTTGAGTCGCTGGGGACAGCGTTACAGAGACTTACAGGCACAACAGCAGCAATTGGCAGCAATGCAGAGCAGGCTTTACAGGGACACAGTGTGGGCCAAATGGTCCCTGGACTCAGTACAAGCCCCAGTTCTCCTCCAGCGAATGTCAGCATCCCGGCAACCTTCAAGGGGGTTCAAGACTGCCACCCATTCAGTGATGGATCTGCGGCAGATCATCTCCCGCGCCCCATGACCCACCTTGTCTCCTCAGACAGAGGTGAGTGACGGACGGTGCGCAATGGATCCTGGGGGTAGGGAAAGGGATAACACCACACACCTTCTGGGGTCACCCCTCAGGAAGTAAAGGTGACAGACACTGTGGTGGCAGTAAAGGGGGAGGGGAGGGAGTGGGAGCAGCACCCTGAAGGGCAATGCTGCCAGTGGGTCTCCCCACCACATCAGGCACGGAGCTGATAGGGGGCCATTCCCTGGGCCTGGGTGCCTGTGAAGGGCTATTTAAACCCCACGCTGGCACAGGAGAAGTTAAACTGCTGCTTTAGTCTGGACTGGCCCAGCCCCTCCACACCTGCAAACCATGTCAGGACTGGAGCAGGAGTTAACAGGAGAGACCTACTCTACTCTGGGGGTGGTGGGGCAACCCTGGGAAGGGAACAGTCTGTGGAGCCTCTCCAGCCCCAAGAAGAGGGCTGGCAGCATTCGGGGCTCTGGCCTTCCCTGAGGGAGGGTGGGGATCCCAGGAGCTCAAAGGGGGAGCAGACTGAAACTTGAGCTGCGGACCCACTAAACTCTGAAGGGGACTGAGATGCTCCCAAGGCTCTCAGAAGAGGGGTCCATATCCTGATGGGAGCTGTTCACAGTTCTTTCCCCATTTTTTCTTTCATTCCTTTATTTACCCTTGTTTGCTGACAGTCGGCTCTTTTGCTGTTTCACCTGGTGCCCCAAGAGAGGAAGAAAGTGCCCCGAGGCCTCAGCCAGGGGGTTGAGCCTGACATACTAGAAGGACGTGCCCTGTAGCACCCCTGGGGCAGGGAACAATTGGACTCAGAGAGCTGCACCCCAGAAGGCCTGAGGCCCAGCGGTTTGGCACCAGTTTGATGGGCTGGATGGCCTCTCCCTGGGGGCTGCCAGCAGCCTGGCACATGGAGTAGATACGGGATGGCCTGGGGAGCAGGAAGCAGGACAGCGTCCCAGACAGCACACCGAGAAGGGAAATAGATAGGCTACATGGGGGCTCTGCAGTGAACTCAGCACCCGTCCTGAAGGCCACTGGCAGAAAGTCGTCCTCTCCGTGGCCTACGGGAGTTAGACAGTGACACAGAGATCCCTTGGCAAAGGGTCACTTGGTCTTTGCCAGCAGCTCTCACCTGAGACCTGACAAACCCATCACAACAAACACATCGCTTGGAGGATGGTCCTGTGAGGTGTCTACAGAAAGCTCATCACTGGCCAAGACTCAGTGACTGAGAGATTAGCGTGTGGATCATATGTACGGAAGAAAGCATTCACACTGAAAATCTACTTTATGGACTCAACTGAGCAGCCTTGCTCCCTCCCAAACCATCAGTGAATAACCATCAGGACACCACAAAAGAACTAAAACTGGAGTGTGGGGGAGCTGAAGGTGGCGGACTGCGATGGGGAGTGTGGGGCAGCTGAAGGTAACAAATTTAATCATCCCAAATCCAAACTAGGAATAGTTTCAAGGCACACGTTACACGTGTATGAGGTGCAGGGGCAGGCCAGAGTGTATAGGGAGGGAGCCTGTTTGCAGGAGGGGCAGAGCTAGGGAACGGCTGCACCAGGAGCAGAAGGCCCAGCTGGCGCACAGACCATGTCAGAGATTTCTCTCCCTGGCTCTGTTACCAACTGCCCATGGCAAACACTTGAAAGAAGGGGAGGCCGAGCTGGAAATAGTGTCACGAGGAGGAGGAGGTGGAGAGAGACACTTGAAAGCATGACCATTTTTCCCATTCCACTGGGACAAAAAGTAAAGGAGAGGGGAGCAAAACTTCAGAATCACCCAGCACCTCGGTGGAGAGACCACTGGACCAGGACTATTCCTGGTTCTGCCACGGGCCTGCTGGGTGACATTGGGTAAGTCACTGCACTTCTCTGTGCCTCCGATTGCAAACTTGTGTGAGACCCACAACTGCCTATAGCGCTGCCAACATTGCTCTGTGCAAAAAGCTAGGAAATACACGTATTAAAACTTCATGAACGCAGGATTTAAAGTTGCCTGAAGCTTTCTGGTGCCCCTCCAGAAGAGAGATCAGCAAATCTCAAATTTTTAATAATTAGGAAAGGCAGAGATAAAGTACATGCCAATGTAATCCTAATTCTGCAATTCGCAATGGCAGCAAAGCCCTGGGAAAGGCAACTTTCCGAAACAAAGAGAAGGGGATAGAGCTCACCTTTGCTAAGACAGAATGTGGTTTTAGGTGAGCTGCGCTGTACAGGAGCTACTGACACCTGTTTTACACTCAGATACTGGGCCCGCTCCCCAGAAACAGCTGCACACCTGGTCAATTGAATACCTTTTCACAACTCTTTCATCCTTACTCACAGAAGTTCCAGCTAACGTTCTACATTCACTCACCCATCGTGAAGCACACAGACTGCTCTCAGATCCCATCTCACTGCTAACTATTCCCATGGCAAACAGTCCTGTTTCCTCCTGACAACGTGCACAGCTCAGTGCAGAAATGAGATAGACTGGAAGCGAACGGTACAGATGCACTTCTCTCCTTTCATCGCACACATGGGGGACTCAGACCCAGATCTTCTGATATCACAATCACACCTCCACCAAATTGCTCCAACTACAGCCTCTACCAATCAGTGCAGTCCCTGCCCCAAAGAGATCACAATCCAAGCAGACAATGGGTAGGAGGAAAACACAGAGGGGCTGGGAGTTCCCCCAGGTCACCAAGCAGGTCAGTGACAGAGCCAGGAACAGATCCCAGTAACTCCAGCGCCCCATTACACGCAGCTTGGAAAGGTCCCCAGACCCCACTGTATTAGGCTGCGGGAAGAGATGGTTTGTCCATGGATGCACAGGCTGTCTTGGCGGGGAAGCTCAGCTGCAGTCCCTGCACACAGCCGGGGGTGGGCTTCCTGGGTCGGGAGAAGTCAGTGTCCCTGTCCCCCCGCAAGCCTTCAAACTGGGACATGGTGCCCCCGTGCCAATCAGAGTGCACTAGTGTAAATGGGGCCCCCGTGCCAATCAGAGGGTACTAGTGTAAATGGTGCCCCCATGCCAATCAGAGGGCACTAGTGTAAATGGTGCCCCCGTGCCAATCAGAGGGCACTAGTGTAAATGGTGCCCCCATGCCAATCAGAGGGCACTAGTGTAAATTCTGTCCATACGAAGGGTTTGCACCAGTGCCTGAAACACCAGGGTGGCAGAGACCTTCAGTGCCCAGAACACCCCTAGAACTGGGCTCTCTTTCTAGCTCTGTCAGGGGCAGCCTGGGAGCACTTGGACACGTCAATGTTTCTCCTCCCAACTTCAGTCTCTTTACCCAGCTGCCCACTGCCTGGGGTCTCCTCTCCCCAGAGCTGCTCCCCACTCAGATCTGGGTGGGGGTCCCCAGAGCTCAGGCCGTTCAGCTCGGGAACAGTCTGACAAGGGGGCTGGCAGGTAGGACAGGGACGGTTCCCCCCCCACGGGCCGCAGGGAGCTGGGGGGGGCAGTTGAAGGGGATCAGAGGGGGGGCTCTGTGGCTGTGACATGGGGGAGGGGCGGTGTGAAGGGCCGGGGGGGAGGGGCAGGTGCGAGACACGGACACACACTCAGCTCCCCTCCCATCGCTACGGAGGCCGCACCGGGACCCCCCGCCCCGCACCAGCTTCCGGCCCGAGCCATGGCCGGGGGGGGGAGGGGGGCTCGGGCCCAGGTGTCTCCCCCCTCGCGCCGGGAGTCCCCCCCGCAGCGGCCGGAAGTGACGCACCGCGGGGGCGGGCCGTTAGAGCGCAGCGCGGGAGGGGAGAGGGGGGCGCTGTGAGGCGGGGCTGCCCCGTTGGGGTCGGGGGTTCCCCGCAGCCCCGCCACTTATCCCCCTCCCCCCGCTCCTGGTCGCGGTCCGCCCGCCGGCAGGGCGGGGCCCCCCGGGCAGGGAGCAAACCGGGCCCGGGCCCGGCCCCTCCCCCGGGTTATAGCGTGTCCGCCCCACGCGGGGCCTGCACTGGGGGGGGGGCGTCATTAGCCCCGCGCTGCCGGGGGGGGGGGGGGCAGCCCCTGTACTGGACCCTGCATGGAACGAGCTCACGGCCCCGAACGGGGGGAGACGGGACCAGGGGCGGGAAACAGGGGGGTTCTGTGGCTGTGACATGGGGGGAGGGGCAGGTGCGACACACACACTGACCTCCCCCCCATCGCTACGGAGGCCGCCCCGCCCAGCTTCCTGCCCGAACCAGGGCCGGGGGGTTCCCGGGCCCAGGTGTCTCCTCTCCCTCCCCCCGCTCGGCTCTTACCGGCTCCGCCGCACACCAGTGGTGGCCCCCGCAGCGGCCGGAAGTGACGCACCTCACGGGGGACGGTTAGAAGAGACACGTGACGGCTACGGACGTTGAGCGCGGCGCGCGCAGGGGCAGGAGTCACGTGACGGTTCTGGCCGTTAGAGCCGTTGGAACGCGGGGGGCGGCGCTGTGAGGCGGTGCTGCTCCCGTTGGGGGCGGGGTTCTCCACAGCCCCGCCCCGGGGCCCCCGGGCAGGGTTTGAACCGGGCCCGGCCCCTCCCCCGGGATACAGCGTGTCCGCCCCACGCGGGCCCTACGCTGGGAGACGGGACCGGAGACGGCGAGAGGGACCGGAGGGGGAAGGGGGAGATTGAGGGAGACGGGACCGGGGGGGGGTGAAGGGGTCGAGACGGGACCAAGAGGGGGGGAGGGGGAAATGGGACCAGGGGCAGGAGACGGGAGGGGGCTGGGGAAGGTG
This sequence comes from Gopherus evgoodei, assembly GCF_007399415.2. Classification (NCBI taxonomy): domain Eukaryota; kingdom Metazoa; phylum Chordata; order Testudines; family Testudinidae; genus Gopherus; species Gopherus evgoodei. The sequence continues at coordinate 402,205 of NW_022060081.1, read as the reverse complement.
GAGATGGCAGGAGAGGGGCCGGGGGGGAGGGGAAGAGGGAGATGGCGGGAGACAGGAGCGAGGGGGGGGGAGAAGGGGGAGACAGGGGGAGATGAGTTATTTCTGGCGGCCCAACAAGCTCCCTGCCCCCCAGAGTTATTTCCTGCTGTCGCCAAGCTCCCCTCACCGCCGCGCCTTCCCCCCCAGCGCGCCGCATCCCGGCTCCTCTGCCTGGTGGGGAAGCACCTGGAGGTAAACAGCTGTTGGTGGCATTCAGTGCTTTCCAGGAGGGAGGGGGAGGAGCGGGGAGCCGTGTACTCAGGAGGAGGCGGGGCAGGGTGGGAATTTGGGGAAGGGGCTGGAATGGGGGCAGGAAAGGGGTGAGAAGAGGCGTGGCCGGGCCTCATGGAAGGGATGGAGTAGAGGCAGGGCCAGGGCGAAGGGGATTTTGTATCTTTCTATGTAAAGGTGTCAGTGATGCAGCCCTCGGGCCAATATACGAGTCCTCATGTGGCCCTCATGGTGATTTGAGTTTGAGACCCCTGCGTTAGACCCTGGAGGGAGTCATCCCTTTCCTTGGGCAGTTTGGGACTGCGAAGAGGTAACGCTCACCTGACTCTGAAGGGGGGGAGCCAAGAGGGAAGAAAGGACATGATAAAGGGAGAGCTATTTTGCCACGCTCTCTCTTCTCTGCCTATATCCTGTGAAAGAGCAGGCCAGAGGCCTAGATGAGAGTGATAGAAGGTAGAAATATTAACCGCAGATTAAGCAGGTCCCTTATACTTCAATATATTTTAAGTGAGGAAAATGGTAGTAAAAATATCTCCTCTCCATCACAACCTGAAGCAACAACAGAGTAACTGGGAATGAAACAATTTGTTCCCGAAGGGGGAACCTGATGACTTTGAAATGGGGGAACTGTATAACAGTGATGCTCAGGGTTTCTTTATGTGGAGTTTAATGGAAGGAGGAGGCACACATCAGAGCCCTGGGGGGGCTCACGTCAGGGCCCTAGTGGGGCCTTGGGTGATCGCTACTTCCCACCACCCAACACAGATGGAATGAGGTTGACTAGTGTCCGCAAAAGAGAAACTAAACAGCTAATTATTCCTCAAGAAAGGTTTCTAATGACTTATGACTAAAGGAAACACAGACAGAATAAGAAAAACAGAATTAAAGACCAGCACTGAGTGAGGATTATACAAACGGCAACTTATACTGGAGACAAGTACAAGTAATATTATACATTAACTACCTATTCCTATAAGTGCGCATATAAAAGGTAAATAATACTGAAAATAGTTACAAGCACGTGCAACGGTACTATTACTGATTGCCCAGCTACTTCACATGTACTGTAACCACCCCCAACAAATACAATTCTATATGCAATACTAATACACTGATTCACTATATTGTACTAACTTTAACCTACCTATAATCTTATCTAACAACTTATAAACTTTGATTGACCTTTATGATAACTTGATAGTAACTTATACTGAAGACAGGCACAGCGACTTTATGATTTATAAACTGCTAGCTTCACCTGCGCTGTACCTGCTTTCAGCAAGGCACAAAACATATACAGTTGTTATGTATTGATTAACTATTGACTAATACTGTTTTTAAACAACTTAAACAATTTGCTAATATAAACAAACTATAATATTAATACAGACTTAAGATTAACTAGCTCGAGTACAACCAGACTTTTCCACTCTTCAATCTCGCCCTGCATTCTTCCAAAGATCCATTACCTTCAGTTGACTGTTTCTGCACTGGCAAGGCACAGATAGTAAGTGACGCACAAGTCCCTTTGCTTCAGGGGGTGTATGTGGAGTGATCTCTTTTAGGTCAACACACACACACACCCCTTTAAACTCTTTTATACAGTATTTGCTGGCCGTGTTTTAAAACAGGTCAACCAATAAAGGTGGCCAAATGTTTCAGTGTGGTATTTGCAGTTGTTTTGAACTTCTGAACTGTGCATCTGTGCTCGGCTCATCGCTACTCTATGTGACTAATTGTGGTCAATTTGCTAGACTCAAAAATGCTCGAGTCAGCTTAGAGAAGTATTTGGTTGCAGAGCATAGTAACCACAAGTCTGTAATCTATCTTTACAGAGTTTCCTTTTTAGTCTATAAGCTTCCTAGCTAGATGATGCTTATGCTTGCAGGATTCAACAGTACTCGCTTCTTACAACTTCTGGAAGGCTGAGGCCTAATAGTGCTTAGCCTGACACTACTGGACAAGACTTAAAGGACATTAATCACAGTTTAGACTAGGAAAAGTGCTAAGAGTTTAAGTCAGGTCAAGGGGGAAGCTAATGCCAACCACTGCACCTGGGCTGAACTACAACTATAATTGTCTTTTACACCGAGATCACTAACTTGAGCAGCCAAGGCCACGTGCAGCCCTAGTGGACGTCAGGCACAGGGAGCTTTGCCTCAGTGTAGCTTGTTGGGATCAAACCTCTCTCCCCTACCTGGAGCGGATGAACATTCCTGGCTGGAGGGACACATGTCGTAAGACTCAAAGGAGAGCAGTTGATAGAAAAGATCACAGGACTGATCCCAAAGAAGGATGAGCTGCAAAGGCAGAAGGCGGCAACTCATCTGGTGACCTGAGACCACAGTGAAGATGGTGCCAGATCACTATGTGGGAATTAGCAAATGTGATTATTTAAAAAAAAAAAAAACTTTGGCCAGCCCTAATCAGGCGTGTGTTACAGGTCCCTCGTGTGGATTTTCTGATGTCTGATAAGTGTGAGCTATTTTTGAGCTTTTCCCGCACTCAGAGCATCCTTAAGGTTTCTCACCGTGTGGATTCTCTGATGTATAATCAGGTCAGGTCAGAGCTCCGTCTGCAGCTTTTCCCGCACTCAGAGCATGTGAAGGGCGTCTCCCTGTTGGTCTCTGATGCGTGATAAGGTTTGAAGTCCAATTGAAGCTTTACCCACCCCAAAAGCATTCTAGGCGTCTCTCCGGTGTGGCGTCTCTGATGCTTGGTAAGCTCCCAGTGCCGACGAAAGTTTTTCCCGCACTCAGAGCATCCATAAGGTTTCTCATCCGTGTGGATTCTGATGTGCGACAAGATGTGAGCTCTGGTGGAAGCGTTTCCCGCACTCGGAGCACGTGTAGGGCTTCTCCCCGTGTGGATTCTCTTATGTGTGATAAGGCCTGAGTGATAACCAAAGCTTTTCCCGCACTCAGCGCATGTGTAGGGTGTTCTCCTGTGTGGATTCTCTCATGTGAGATGAGGGCAGAACTAAGAATGAAGCTTTTCCCACACTCAGAGCATCTATAAGGTTTCTCACCGGTGTGGATTCTCCCATGTTTCTTCAGGGAAGAGCTGTTATAAAAGCATTTCCCGCACTCTGAGCACGTGTAGGGCTTCTCCCCTATGTGGGTTCTCTGATGCGTGATGAGGTCTGAACGCTGACTAAAACTTTTCCCACACTCAGAGCATCCATAAGGTTTCTCACCCGTATGGATCTCCGATGTCTGCTCAGGGTACAGCTGAGAGTAAAGCTTTGCCCGCACTCAGAGCATGTGTAGGGCGTCTCTCCTGTGTGGGTTCGCTGATGTGAGATGAGGCATGTACTATCAATGAAGCTTTTCCCGCACTCAGGGCACGTGTAGGGCTCTCTCCTGTGTGGACTCTCACATGTTTGGCATGGGCTGAACGATCCTGAAGCGTTTCCCACACTCGGAGCACACGTAGGGCATCTCTCCTGTGTGAATTCTCCGATGTGTTGCAAGGGTTGAGTGCTGACCGAAGCTTTTTCCGCACTCAGAGCACATATAGGGTTTCTCTCCAGTGTGGGTTCTGCGGTGTCTGACAAGGAGACAGAATTGAAGCTTTTCCCGCATTCGTGGCATGTGTAGCGTCTCCATTCCAAGTTGATTCTCTTGTGTGTAATAAGGTCTGAGTGGCTACTGAAGTTTTCCTCTGGCATCTGCTGAGTCTCATAGGCTTTTGCTTTTTCGGCGTGCAAACTCCTGGAAACTTTCCCTTTGGATCTTCCTGATAACGTTCCATGCGGTTCTACTTGCTGAGCATCTTCCTTCTGGGGTTTCTCCTCATTCTCACTCACCATCCCATCACCTGAATGGGAGACAGAGAGAATCCAGACAGAGGTCACTCTGTGCCAGAAAGAAAGGAAAACTCAGAGAGCTGATTTCCCCCAAACCCTTCCCCAGAGGAGAGAGGAAGGGATCAGTTCTGGGTCCACATCTCACCAGAACACTCAGGGAAAGCGAGATCAAGGAGGGACATGCTGCCAGTTCAGTCAGGGTAGGAGGGAAGCCATGAATGACATCTGCCGTAATCATTCCACATCTGCAGGGAACAATCCTGAACTCTGAGAGCTCACAGGTCTTTGTAGGTCATCCAAATGTTTCCTGCATTCCTATTGTTGTTGGTTTAACCAATCCTCACCTGTGCAGGCAGCTCTCGGAGCACTTCTTCCTCAGAGGCCTGGAGGTCAGGGACCCATGGTTCTTCCCCTCGTTCCAGCTGCAGATCACATCAGGTTTGGAAATTGGAAACTCTACTCCAGGAAAGAAAAAAGAAGTCAGTGGAATTTTGGGATACTTATCAAAAATTTCCATGGTTTTAATCCCAGCTCATTTTTAAGCAGTAAATACCAAGGCCAGCTTCCTTGGCTCAAGTGGAGGAGAATTATTATTATTATAAATCATATTCATTACCTTAGTGCCTAAAGACCAACTAACACTGGGCCCCCATTGTGCTAGGACAAACAAACGGAGAATAGTAGATGGCCCATGTCCTGAAGAATTTACAATCTAAATAGACAAGACAGACACAGAATGGGGAAGGGGTAGAACCCACTATTGAATAGAGATATTCAGGCCTGCCTGTGAAGCCTATAGTTTAAGACTTAGGTGTATTTTTCATTAGCTAGTTACAGGGTATAAAACCAAAGAATCAAAATCACAGTCTGCCTGTGTATGGCCCTTCTTGCACTGGATAGTCTGAGACCTTGTTCTTAGGCAAAGGCCTTTGGTAAGGAACAGGGGCAGCCATAAGATGGGAAGCGAAGGGTCACATCCTCACACCCCAAACCAGTCACACTGAAATAAGGTGCTATTGGCTGTTAGGAAGACGATCCAGTCGGATAGTGCCCATCACCACCAATAAAAAACAGATCTTAAGATGGTTAAAGAAAACTTAGTTGGAGCATCCTGTTGTAGCCCTAAGGTTTAATCTGCTTGCTTGCATAGATATATCTTTTCTTATAAATTTGAGTATTTGATGTAATAGGTTTACAGATTTATATTAAAAATAAGTTTAGCTGTAATGCAAGAGACCAACAGGCTAAAACCCTGTATGTTAAGCTAAGACAAAGTTAGCATATCTATATGGGACCCTTTTCCCAGAAGAGTAGAGATGACCCAAATAGCTAAAACACCCACCAGAGTCTCGAGATTTTTGCCTAACCCAGTAGACAATGCAGGACGGCAAAGGACACTTTTCAAAGTTGTACCCACAGACATAACAAGTAAACCACAAGAGCGCAAGTACCCGTCATCCATACGCACAGACATACTAGCCTATGGGGTAAGTGTACTTTCACCTTTCTGTGGGGGAAGGATGAAATTTGGGCATAAGAGGAAGGATTTACAACCAATGCCCTATAAAAAGGCGATTCATCTCTCCATTTTAGAGGCAAGCCACTCACCTATCTTCAACAACGTATCGATGCCTATTAACTATTAATAGATCGACTTTGTTCCTTTTCAAACTTTAAGTTTTAAGGGGACCAGGCTACGCTTGGTTTCCCTACGCTTTATTTCAGTTTAAGGTTTATTGAGTTAAGTTAGAAGTAAACAGCTTTAACAGCTCTGCATTAGCTTCCTCTGCTAGAGCTGTGAAGCCAGAACCACCAGAGACGGGTCCTGTATCTTCCAACACCAGGTTATTAAAACAGACTGTGAGTATTAACCAAAGTTTCAGCACATAATATTGTATTATCATATGTATCTCTTGAATAACACTAGTACAATTGCAACTCTGTTATTCTAAGTGTTTTACCACCTGCTTACTATTTCATTGATTTTAATAAAAGGTCTTTATGACTACATCTGTCTCAGTGTGAGCTTCCTGTCATACCTCCGAAGGTCTTTTTAGAACATCTGTGAAGCCCTGATTCAGGACGAACTTTTATCTTCTCATACTCATAGACTTCAAGGTCAGAAGGGACCATTATGATCATCTAGTCTGACCCCCTGCACAACGCAGGCCACAGAATCTCACCCACCCACTCCTGTATCAACCCCTAATCTATGTCTGAGTTATTGAACTCCTCAAATCGTAGTTTAAAGACCTCAAGGTGCAGAGAATCCCCGCAGTGACCCGTGCCCCACGCGCAGAGGAAGGTGAAAAAACTCAGGGCCTCTGCCATCTGCCCTGAGGAAATTCCTTCCCGACCCCAAATATGGCAATCATCATATCCCCCTCAGCCTTCGGTTGTGGTTAGCTAAAAAACGACAAACTCTTTGAGTCTCCTTTCATAAGGCAGGTTTTTCCATTCCTCAGATCATCCTAGTAGCCCGTCTCTGACCTGTTCCAGTTTGAATTCATCCTTCTTAAACATGGGAGACCCAGAACTGCACACAGTATTCCAGGTGAGGGTCACCAGTGCCTTGTATAAATGGTACTAACACCTCCTATCTTTGCTGGAAATACCCGGCCTGATGCATCCCAAGACCACATTAGCCTTTTTAACGGCCATATCACATTGGCAGCTCATAGTCATCCTGTGATCTACCAATACTCCGAGGTCCTCCTCCTCCGTTGTTACTTCCAACCTAATGTGTCCCCAATTTATAACCAAATTCTTGTTATTAATCCCTAAATGCATGACCTTGCACTTTTCACTATTCTTCTGATCAAACAAATTGGAGAGCCTAAACCCATACTAATTAATATCCATAATAAATTATTTTATTATCATCAATTACAATTAATTAAATCAAAATACATTAAGTGGAGAAATTAAATCAACATTACTAACACACTGCAAATCAGGCTACACTGTCTGGCAATAAATCACTCATCAATGGTTGTGGTTGTGAAACACTCATTTCTGTATTGTTTTATCTTCATGGCCACCACTTTACTTTGTTAATCAGTCTGGTTCTCTAATTGTTTCTGTCTGTTGTATAATTAATTTTGCTAGGTGTAGTTAATTAGGCTGGCAGCAAAGAGTCCAGTGGCAACTTATAGACTAACAGACGTCAGATGCATGTAGTGGACATTTCCAAGGGCATTTATATATATATGCAGGCAAGCTAGAGATAATGAGGTAGTTCAGTCAGGGAGGATGAGGCCCTGTTCTAGTAGCTGAGGTGTGAAAACCAAGGGAGAGAAGCTATAAGGTGCCACAGGATTCTTTGCTGCTTTTACAGATCCAGACTAACATGGCTACCCCTCTGATACTTAATTAGGATAGTGGGATATAATTGGTTAGAGAATTATGTTACAATATGTTAGAATTGGTTAGTTAAATTTCAGCACAATGATTGGCTAAGGTATAGCTGAGAATATTACTATATAAACTGAGTCAAACAGGAGAGAGATATAAATTGGAATCACAGATTCTATGAATCATAGAATATCAGGGTGGAAGGGACCTCAGGAGGTATCTAGTCCAACCCCCCGCTCAAAGCAGGACCAATCCCAACTAAATCATCCCAGCCAGGGCTTGTCAAGCCTGACCTTAAAAACCTCTAAGGAAGGAGATTCCACCACTCCCTAGGGAACCCATTCCAGTGCTTCACCACCTTCCTAGTGAAATAGTGTTTCCTAATATCCAACCGAGACCTCCCCCACTGCAACTTGAGACCATTGCTCCTTGTTCTGTCATCTGCTACCACTGAGAACAGCCGAGCTCCATCCTCTTTGGACCCCCCTTTCAGGGTAGTTGAAAGCAGCTATCAAATCCCTCTCAGTCTTTTCTTCTGCAGACTAAACAATCCCAGTTCCCTCAGCCTCTCCCCATAAGTCATGTGTTCCAGTTCCTATTCACTTTTGTTGTCCTCCGCTTGACGCTTTCCAGTTTTTCCACATCCTTTTTCTAGTGTGGGGGCCAAAACTGGTCACAGTACACCAGATGAGGCCACATTAACGTCAAGTGTTTGTTAAGGGGGGCAACAGGAAAGGGAACAGGGACACAGGCAAGGCTCTGCGGCATCAGAGCTGGGCAGGGAACACTGGGGAACAGACTGTATCGGCGTATCGAGATAAGCAAGACTAGTGTGAATGGCTTTCGGAATACGTAATCTAATAGGTATAAAAATTGAACAGGCTACACTACTACCGCATGACATCATCACAAAGTCCCCATTTGTGCCTGGATAGCGGCCATGCTATGGGAGGGAGGAATGCAGCAAGGACTCAGGATCAGTTGCCACAGATGGGGAAGTTATATGGGGAAGGGGGTAATGAGTGGGAGAGGGAGATCAGAGTTAAAATAATAATATTTGGGAAACAAATGTATAATGAAGTGAAATTGAACAGAAATAAAACTTGAGTGGAGGCTCTAAAGCAACAAGGCTTTGGTAGGGATTCGGAGTTAAAGGTCTGGAATCCCCCACAGGTCTCCTCCCTCCCACTGACCCACCCAGGCCCACTTCCTGGGTGCCCTTCCTCCACACTCCCCTCCCTTCATCCCATTATTCTCAGCCAGCACCACCTCCTGGCACCTTGGGAGATTCTTGTGTTCCCTCCTTGTCTCTTACAACCTCCTCCCTCCCTGCTGATTCTTAGCTCTAACCCTGCACACCCCCTCCCCATGTACTGGCACACCAGAATTATCTACTCCCCCCTTCTCAGCCCCTCCCACGGCTCTGTTCTCCCTTCACCAGTGGGGTCCTGAATGTCAACATTATACGCTCTCCTATCAAAAGAGGAGCTCATCTGACTGTCACACAAGCCCATGCACGAGTCACACACCTATTTACTCCATTTAGAATTCTACAGGCGGCATATTTTCCTCTTACAATGAGGAAAAGGCATGAAAGCTACAGTGATTAATGTAGATATTAATGCACCTAATAAGGATACATTCGATGCAATTTTCAAATGACGGACGGCACCAAAAAGGCACATGTCCAAAAATTATACTAGTGAGTGGGAGATGAGGCAAAAAAAGGGGGACAAGGAAACTTGTCAAAACTTATATGATGAATAAAAGTACAAAGTTATTACTACTCAGGTTCTTAAGAGACCCCACAGCTTCTAATAACCCAAGGGAGAGGATTCCTTACCCAGAAAGACCACCGTCTCGTAGTTCTCCTGCATGACATCCCTGTAGAGGGCTCTCTGATCAGGGTCCAGCAGAGCCCCCTCTTCCCTGGTGAAATACACAGCCACCTCCTCAAAGGTCACCGGTCCCTGAAAGAGCAAGAATCCAACTCTCAGTACCTGCTGGCCCCTGAATAGTGGGGTTGTGAGTGGAACAGCAGCACCAGGGAAATGGAGGCTCCGGGAAGCACATGTTAACAGAGTCCCACCCCACCTTCCTTAGAGCAGCCAGAGCCATCAGAGGGTAGAAAGAGAAACCTTTGTGCCTCCCAGCTGACAGACGGAGGCAGGGTCATCACATTTATCACATACCCACTAGCCAGAGCTTGATACAGGAGATGGGGCTGTCTCTGGACCCTGCTGGTGGCTCCCTGGTAGGAGTCCCAACACTCTCCAAATAAAATATATGGAAGAAAGGGGAAGTCAAGAGTAAAGACTATGAGTTAGAAAGTCAGAATTGTAGAAAATTGGTAGGGAAGTTATCAGAAATCAATGATTAATCAATGAAAATAAGAAAGAAGTTTTTAAAAGTATATTAAGTACAAAACAACTTGGTAGCGTTAAATTACTAGATGGAAATGGCAGAATTATCATCAACAATCATGCAGAAGAGGTAAAAGTGTTCAATAATATGTCTCTCCTGGATTTGAAGAAAAACAGACGATGTAAGTCATATCATAAGATGTTGAAGACGACAGTCTTTCCATTCCAACAATAACTCACGAGGACATTAAACAGCAGGTATTACAATTAGACACGTTTAAATAAGCAGGTCTGATAACTTGTATGCAAGAGCTCTGAAAGACCTGGTGGAGGAGTGTGGAGGATTGTTATTAAGAACGGCCATCCTGGGTCAGACAAAAGGTCCATCTAGCCCAGTATCTGTCTAGCGACTGTGGCCAATGCCAGTGCTCCAGAGGGCATGAACTTAACAGGCAATGATCAAGTGATCCCTTTCCTGCCATCCATCTCCATCCTCTGACAAACAGAGGCTAGAGACACCATTCCCTTACCCATCCTGGCCAATAGCCATTGATGGACTTACCCTCCATGAATTTATCCAGTTCTCTTTTAAACACTGTTACAGTCCCAGCCTTCACAACCTCCTCAGGCAAGGAGTTCCACAGGTTAACTGTGCGCTGTGGAAGAAGAATTCCTTTCATTTGTTTTAAACCTGCTGCCTATTAATTTCATTTGGTGACCCTAGTTCTCATGTCCTTAATTAGGACTGTGGAACACGGGGAAATTACCAGAAGACGGGAAAAGCTATACTGTGCCAATATTTAAAAAGTGTAAAAGAGGTGACCAGCTAATTACAAGAGTGTTAGTCTGACATCGATACTGGGCAAGAGAATGGAGCAGGCAATATGGATTACTTAATAAAGAATTAAAGGAGGATAATATAATTAGTGCCTATTAACAAAGGTTCAGAGACAATAAAGCCTATCAAAATAACGGATATCCTTATTGGGTGAGATCAAAAGTTTGGCTGCAACTAATGTATTGATGTACATACCTAGACTTCTGTAAGGCATATGACCTGGTTCGGCACAACATTTTGACTAGAAAACTAGAAAGATACAAAATACAACGGCATACATTAAATAGATTAAAAACTGTGATAGTAAATGGGAAGCGTGATCGAGTGGATTTCTTTCAGGGGGTTCCCACAAGGATTGGGTCTTGGCACTGTTCTATTTAACATTCTTATTAATGACCTAGAAGAAATAAAATCATCACTGATAAAGTTGCAGTTGCCACAAAGATTGGGGGGTGGTGGTAACTAATGAGACGTGTCAGTGGATTCTGGCTCCAGCATTGGGAGCCTGGAAAGTTTTCCCAGCCCTGGCTGGGGGGTTATTTCCTGTTCCACAGAGGGGAAGTTCCGTTCCCAACCCTTGTGGCTTGAAATGAGGCCCTATCTGACACTACACCCCACATTCAGCATAGTGGAAGGATTATATTACATTAGGACATAATGAGGAGGCATTTTGTGCACGATGTGTCATGTGCGATGTCACCGGAAAAGTTATGATTTGCTGACTATGATTATCCTACCTGTGTGCATGGATCATATTTGTATCTGAAGTTATGGATATTGACTCTGTATCTGTATTCACATGTGCTTACTCTGGGTAACACCTACAACAAGCCTTTCAGGCACAACAGTGAAGAAGCCAGACAGTGCTGAAGACTCATCAACAAAGACAACGGACCGTGGAAGAGCTTAGCCCCCCTGTGAATTTGTCAGCCAGCCTAGGAGTCATGGCTACTAGACTCAGCAGGGTATGTGACCAGACCACAAGACAATGAAGTTCATTTTGGTACCTGTATTATTCCCCTAACTGAACTGGGAACTGAGTTTGGAACAAAGGGTTCCCGCCATATGGAAAAGCTACGTAAGGTGGAGTGTGAATATCTCTTGGCCTCAATCCCCACACAAGGGAACTCCTGGAGCACCTGAGGAACAAAGACTGAAGTGGGGGAAGTGTCGGTCCCAGGCTAAAGGGATTTCTAGCTTGTGTATGGAAACTTGGGGGACTGCTTCTATCATCAATTCAGGTGAGAAACTGCTAATTCAAATTCTATGCATTTTGTATGTTAGGCTTCTTTGAGTTTTGGTTATTGGCTAAGTAATCTGTTTTGATCTGTTTGCTATCACTTATAAAGACTTAAATCTTTCTGTAGTTAATAAACTTCTTTTATGCTTATCATAATCAGTGTATTTTGAGTGAAGTCTCTGGGAAAATCTGAGCTTGGTTAGCACAAGCTTGTTGTACGTATCTTCCCCATATTGAGGGAAAGGAAAACTGTATTATGAGCTTACATTATACAGATCCCTGTTGGTATAAGATGGTATCATTTTGGATTTATATTACAGCAGGAGTGCAAGGCTGGGGAGCTGGGAAATTGGCTGATGTCTTCCCTCTGTCCTTGAGTGGTTTAGGTAAAATACTCAGGTAGCTTAGCTGGGTGTATGGCACCCACCTGCTGTCGTGTGGGTGATAACAGGGCCTGGAGAGGCTGGCTGAATCTCTGGCACAAGCAGTGTGAGAAGAGCCAGCCAGCTTGAGGGTTAGAGGGCACAAGGGTTCCCAGAAGCCCCCAAGACTGCACCCTAGGGTGACAGCCCATCACACCCTAGAGTACACAAGCCTCAGCAGGTTTGTCACATCCTGTCCCCTCCCCTTCCCCACACTAGATAGTTCCTGCCTCCCACCACCGTCGTGCAGCTCCCACCCTCCTATGCATTTACTGCTCCTCTCTCTCCAATCAGAACCTACCACCAGCCCTGATAATCCCTTACCTGAGCCAGCTCCATTGCAGCCATGTCCTTCCCCCTGGGAGGATGGGATGATCTGGAGCGAAACCTGGACGTTATCTGTAGCCTGCCAGGACGAGAAGGGCAATGTGAGAGCGTTCAGATTGGGATGATTTGTTCATTCACAAGCCGATTCCTCCAGGATTTCTCTGCTAATGGACATTCTAGGTTCTACCAAACTATGAAGCAAGCAGAGTGACCTTATCCACCAGTACAGGCTAGCCCCCGCCGACCAGGTGTACCCTCTGAGACAAGGTGAAACTCCCCAGGAAAAGAGTCTCTCTGTTACACTTATCAAGTTTGCGGACGATACCAAGCTGGGAGGGGTTGCAAGGGCTTGGAGATAGAATTAAAATTCAAAATGATCTGGACAAACTGAAAACGGTTTGAAGTAAATAGGATTAAACTCAATAAGGACGAATCCAAAGTACTTCACTTAGGAAGGAACGAACACATACAAAATGGGAAATGACTGCCTAGGAACGAGGATCTGCAGCGGAAAGGGATCAGGGGGTCATAGTGGATCACTGCATCACTGCAGATTTTTAAAAGCAGGCTGGACAAACCTCTCAGGGATGGTCTAGATAATACTTGTCCGCCTTGAGTGCAGGGGACAAGGACTAGATGACCTCTCGAGGTCCCTTCCAGTTTCTGTGATTCTATGAACCAAAGGCCAGAGAAGAGCAGAATCAAAGGAGTCACTGTGGGGGATTCTCCCCTGTCACTGTCCCCAAGGCAGCTGTCTCAGGTTTAAAGTGGTTTGATGCTCCAGCCTTTATACAGTCTCTCTTGGGAGTGCCCTTTCATGGCTGGGCCTAGTTTTAGGTTTTTGGGAAGCATGACCCTGGGGGAGCTGAGACTGGGCCTCCTTGCCTCAGCACATCTTGTTCTTTCTGTAGCTCCCCGTGAATCCAAGTGAGTAAATACTCCTGACAGAGCCTGTGAACATAAGAATGGCCCACTGCGTCAGACCAACGGTCCGTCTAGCTCAGTGGTTCTCAAACTGCGGGTCAGCACCCCTCAGGGGATCATGGGGTTACTACATGGGGGGGTCACAAGATGTCATCCTCACCCCAAATGGTGCTTTGCATCCAACATTTATAATGGTGTAAAATTAATAAAAAGTGTTTTTAATTTATAAGGGGTGGAGGGTATCACACTGAGAGGCTTGCTATTTGCAAAGGGGTCACCAGTACAGAAGTTTGAGAACCACTGGGTCTAGACCATCCCTGAGAGGGTTTGTCCAGCCTGCTCTTAAAAATCCCCAATGATGGATCTAGCTCAACGGCCAATGCCAGGTGCTTCAGAGGGAATAACAGACAGGGAATCATCAAGTGATCCATCCCCTGTCACTCATTCCAGCTTCTGGCTAAACAGAGGCTAGAGACACCATCCCTGCCCTACTCTGCCTGGGACACAGGGTAGATGAGGTTGTCAGCTCTTGCAATCTCCCAAGTCTTAACTGAACATGGGACAAACGCACGGCTGGAAATCAGTCTGGCTCCCCCGTGTTAGTATTGTTAAAACAGGTATTAGATTATAACAGGTGTTTAATGTTTAGACTTTATTGAACGCTTGCGAGTTGCTGCCAGGGTTAATATCTGACTAGTTGCATGGTGAGGCTCTGTGACTATGTAAGTCATCAGACAAGAGAGAGACTTTAACCTAGGTGAAGTGCTGATGGCAACCGAAGCATTACCCCCTGCCTGGCAGGAAAGGCATCAACACCAGAGAGACTATTGTGGATGTTAAGAAGACAAGGACTGTTTGTTGTGCTCTTCAGTTTCTTTGCTGAGTTTGTAGCTCGAGAGCACATGGCAGGAAGGGGGTAAAAACCCCCATACAGAAGGAACTGATTATCTGTATGCTGCTTGGACTCTGGAGGGAAAGGTTTCTAGGCATAAGCAAGAGATCCCCAGTTGCTTAGCGTGCGTTAGTCCTAAAGAATATGTAGGGCTTGTTCATTATAGAAGCTTCTATTACCTTTTGAAATTTAAGACTGTAACTCGTCTGCATCTGCTTATCCTACTTTAACTTTGTAAACAACTCTCGTTTCCTTTTAAATACATCTTAATACAGGTTATTACAAGACTGGCTACAAGTATTGTCTTTCTTGTGAGCTCTAAGATTCAATTGACCTATGGAAGTGACTGGTCCTTTGGTACTGGTAGTAACCTGAACATCGCTGTGATTCGTGGGGTAAGGCAGTGGTTCTCAACCGGGGGTCTGGGCCCCCTGGAGGGCCACGAGCAGTTATCAGAGGGGCTGCCAATCACGGCCAGCATTAGACTTGCCGAGGGCCCCAGGGCAGAAAGCTGAAGTCCCAGCGCATGGGGCTGAAGTCTAGGCCCCTGAGCCCCATCACCTGAGGCTTGAAGCCAAAGCCTAAGCAATGTAGTTTTGTGGGGACACCTATGGCATGGGGCCCCAGGCAGTTGCCCTGCTTGCTCCCCCTAACACCAGCCCTAGTTTTTATGCGCAGAAAACAAGTTACTGAGGCCCACGTGGGCCGTTAGAGTTTTTATAGCATGTTGCGTTGGGGGGGGGGGGTTTCAGAAAGAAAAAGGTTGAGAACCCCTGGAGTAAGGGACCATCTGTCATGAAGCTGAGCTCTCCTGCGTGGTGAGATATATGGGATCACCTAAGGGGAAGTCTGTGATTCCATGTTAATGCTGTTACTCATCCTGAAGTGTTTACACTGGATACTTGGTGGTGAAGTCTCCATACAGACCTCACACCCAATTTGGGTTTGTTCCTGCTTCTTACCAGTCTGCCTGAGGCTGGTGCTCGTGCTCTTGAGTCGCTGGGGACAGCGTTACAGAGACTTACAGGCACAACAGCAGCAATTGGCAGCAATGCAGAGCAGGCTTTACAGGGACACAGTGTGGGCCAATGGTCCCTGGACTCAGTCAAGCCCCAGTTCTCCTCCAGTGAATGTCAGCATCCCGGCAACCTTCAAGGGGGTTCAAGACTGCCACCCATTCAGTGATGGATCTGCGGCAGATCATCTCCCGCGCCCCATGACCCACCTTGTCTCCTCAGACAGAGGTGAGTGACGGACGGTGCGCAATGGATCCTGGGGTAGGGAAAGGGATAACACCACACACCTTCTGGGGTCACCCCTCAGGAAGTAAAGGTGACAGACACTGTGGTGGCAGTAAAGGGGGAGGGGAGGGAGTGGGAGCAGCACCCTGAAGGGCAATGCTGCCAGTGGGTCTCCCCACCACATCAGGCACGGAGCTGATAGGGGGCCATTCCCTGGGCCTGGGTGCCTGTGAAGGGCTATTTAAACCCCACGCTGGCACAGGAGAAGTTAAACTGCTGCTTTAGTCTGGACTGGCCCAGCCCCTCCACACCTGCAAACCATGTCAGGAATGGAGCAGGAGTTAACAGGAGAGACCTACTCTTCTCTGGGGGGTGGTGGGGCAACCCTGGGAAGGGAACAGTCTGTGGAGCATCTCCAGCCCCAAGGAGAGGGTTGGCAGCATTCGGGGCTCTGGCCTTCCCTGAGGGAGGGTGGGGATCCCAGGAGCTCAAAGGGGGAGCAGACTGAAACTTGACCTGCGGACCCACTAAACTCTGAAGGGGACTGAGACGCTCCCAAGGCTCTCAGAAGAGGGGTCCATATCCTGATGGGAGCTGTTCACAGTTCTTTCCCCATTTTTTCTTTCATTCCTTTATTTACCCTTGTTTGCTGACAGTCGGCTCTTTTGCTGTTTCACCTGGTGCCCCAAGAGAGGAAGAAAGTGCCCCGAGGCCTCAGCCAGGGGGTTGAGCCTGACATACTAGAAGGACGTGCCCTGTAGCACCCCTGGGGCAGGGGAACAATTGGACTCAGAGAGCTGCACCCCAGAAGGCCTGAGGCCCAGCGGTTTGGCACCAGTTTGATGGGCTGGATGGCCTCTCCCTGGGGGCTGCCAGCAGCCTGGCACATGGAGTAGATACGGGATGGCCTGGGGAGCAGGAAGCAGGACAGCGTCCCAGACAGCACACCGAGAAGGGAAATAGATAGGCTACATGGGGGCTCTGCAGTGAACTCAGCACCCGTCCTGAAGGCCACTGGCAGAAAGTCGTCCTCTCCGTGGCCTACGGGAGTTAGACAGTGACACAGAGATCCCTTGGCAAAGGGTCACTTGGTCTTTGCCAGCAGCTCTCACCTGAGACCTGACAAACCCATCACAACAAACACATCGCTTGGAGGATGGTCCTGTGAGGTGTCTACAGAAAGCTCATCACTGGCCAAGACTCAGTGACTGAGAGATTAGCGTGTGGATCATATGTACGGAAGAAAGCATTCACACTGAAAATCTACTTTATGGACTCAACTGAGCAGCCTTGCTCCCTCCCAAACCATCAGTGAATAACCATCAGGACACCACAAAGAACTAAAACTGGAGTGTGGGGGAGCTGAAGGTGGCGGACTGCGATGGGGAGTGTGGGGCAGCTGAAGGTAACAAATTTAATCATCCCAAATCCAAACTAGGAATAGTTTCAAGGCACATGTTACACGTGTATGAGGTGCAGGGGCAGGCCAGAGTGTATAGGGAGGGAGCCTGTTTGCAGGAGGTGCAGAGCTAGGGAACGGCTGCACCAGGAGCAGAAGGCCCAGCTGGCGCACAGACCATGTCAGAGATTTCTCTCCCTGGCTCTGTTACCAACTGCCCATGGCAAACACTTGAAAGAAGGGGAGGCCGAGCTGGAAATAGTGTCACGAGGAGGAGGAGGTGGAGAGAGACACTTGAAAGCATGACCATTTTTCCCATTCCACTGGGACAAAAAGTAAAGGAGAGGGGAGCAAAACTTCAGAATCACCCAGCACCTCGGTGGAGAGACCACTGGACCAGGACTATTCCTGGTTCTGCCACGGGCCTGCTGGGTGACATTGGGTAAGTCACTGCACTTCTCTGTGCCTCCGATTGCAAACTTGTGTGAGACCCACAACTGCCTATAGCGCTGCTAACTCCTCCTGCCAACATTGCTCTGTGCAAAAAGCTAGGAAATACACGTATTAAAACTTCATGAACGCAGGATTTAAAGTTGCCTGAAGCTTTCTGGTGCCCCTCCAGAAGAGAGATCAGCAAATCTCAAATTTTTAATAATTAGGAAAGGCAGAGATAAAGTACATGCCAATGTAATCCTAATTCTGCAATTCGCAATGGCAGCAAAGCCCTGGGAAAGGCAACTTTCCGAAACAAAGAGAAGGGGATAGAGCTCACCTTTGCTAAGACAGAATGTGGTTTTAGGTGAGCTGCGCTGTACAGGAGCTAGTGACACCTGTTTTACACTCAGATACTGGGCCCGCTCCCCAGAAACAGCTGCACACCTGGTCAATTGAATACCTTTTCACAACTCTTTCATCCTTACTCACAGAAGTTCCAGCTAACGTTCTACATTCACTCACCCATCGTGAAGCACACAGACTGCTCTCAGATCCCATCTCACTGCTAACTATTCCCATGGCAAACAGTCCTGTTTCCTCCTGACAACGTGCACAGCTCAGTGCAGAAATGAGATAGACTGGAAGCGAACGGTACAGATGCACTTCTCTCCTTTCATTGCACACATGGGGGACTCAGACCCAGATCTTCTGATATCACAATCACATCTCCACCAAATTGCTCAACTAATGCCTCTACTAATCAGTGCAGTCCCGTGCCCCAAAGAGATCACAATCCAAGCAGACAATGGGTAGGAGGAAAACACAGAGGGGCTGGGAGTTCCCCCAGGTCACCAAGCAGGTCAGTGACAGAGCCAGGAACAGATCCCAGTAACTCCAGCGCCCCATTACACGCAGCTTGGAAAGGTCCCCAGACCCCACTGTATTAGGCTGCGGGAAGAGATGGTTTGTCCATGGATGCACAGGCTGTCTTGGCGGGGAAGCTCAGCTGCAGTCCCTGCACACAGCCGGGGGTGGGCTTCCTGGGTCGGGAGAAGTCAGTGTCCCTGTCCCCCCGCAAGCCTTCAAACTGGGACATGGTGCCCCCGTGCCAATCAGAGTGCACTAGTGTAAATGGGGCCCCCGTGCCAATCAGAGGGTACTAGTGTAAATGGTGCCCCCATGCCAATCAGAGGGCACTAGTGTAAATGGTGCCCCCGTGCCAATCAGAGGGCACTAGTGTAAATGGTGCCCCCATGCCAATCAGAGGGCACTAGTGTAATTCTGTCCATAACGAAGGGTTTGCACCAGTGCCTGAAACACCAGGGTGGCAGAGACCTTCAGTGCCCAGAACACCCCTAGAACTGGGCTCTCTTTCTAGCTCTGTCAGGGGCAGCCTGGAGCACTTGGACACGTCAATGTTTCTCCTCCCAACTTCAGTCTCTTTACCCAGCTGCCCACTGCCTGGGGTCTCCTCTCCCCAGAGCTGCTCCCCACTCAGATCTGGGTGGGGGTCCCCAGAGCTCAGGCCGTTCAGCTCGGGAACAGTCTGACAAGCGGGCTGGCAGGTAGGACAGGGACGGTTCCCCCCCCCACGGGCCGCAGGGAGCGGGGGGGCAGTTTGAAGGGGATCAGAGGGGGGGCTCTGTGGCTGTGACATGGGGGAGGGGCGGTGTGAAGGGCCGGGGGGGAGGGGCAGGTGCGAGACACGGACACACACTCAGCTCCCCTCCCATCGCTACGGAGGCCGCACCGGGACCCCCCGCCCCGCACCAGCTTCCGGCCCGAGCCATGGCCGGGGGGCTCGGGCCCAGGTGTCTCCCCCCTCGCGCCGGGAGTCCCCCCCGCAGCGGCCGGAAGTGACGCACCGCGGGGGCGGGCCGTTAGAGCGCAGCGCGGAGGGGAGAGGGCGGCGCTGTGTGGCGGGGCTGCCCCCGTTGGGGTCGGGGTTCCCCGCAGCCCCGCCCCTTATCCCCCTCCCCCCGCTCCTGGTCGCGGTCCGCCCGCCGGCAGGGCGGGGCCCCCCGGGCAGGGAGCAAACCGGGCCCGGGCCCGGCCCCTCCCCCGGGTTATAGCGTGTCCGCCCCACGCGGGGCCTGCACTGGGGGGGGGGGGGGCGTCATTAGCCCCGCGCTGCCGGGGGGGGGGGGGGCAGCCCCTGTACTGGACCCTGCATGGAACGAGCTCACGGCCCCGAACGGGGGGAGACGGGACCAGGGGCGGGAAACAGGGGGGGTTCTGTGGCTGTGACATGGGGGGAGGGGCAGGTGCGACACACACACTGACCTCCCCCCCATCGCTACGGAGGCCGCCCCGCCCAGCTTCCTGCCCGAACCAGGGCCGGGGGGTTCCCGGGCCCAGATGTCTCCTCTCCCTCCCCCCGCTCGGCTCTTACCGGCTCCGCCGCACACCAGTGGTGGCCCCCGCAGCGGCCGGAAGTGACGCACCTCACGGGGGACGGTTAGAAGAGACACGTGACGGCTACGGACGTTGAGCGCGGCGCGCGCAGGGGCAGGAGTCACGTGACGGTTCTGGCCGTTAGAGCCGTTGGAACGCGGGGGGCGGCGCTGTGAGGTGGTGCTGCTCCCGTTGGGGGCGGGGTTCTCCACAGCCCCGCCCCGGGGCCCCCCGGGCAGGGGTTGAACCGGGCCCGGCCCCTCCCCCGGGATACAGCGTGTCCGCCCCACGCGGGGCCTACCCCACCCCCTCCCGCGGGCCCGGAGGGGGAAGGGGGAGATTGAGGGAGACGGGACCGGGGGGGGGGTGAAGGGGTCGAGACGGGACCAAGAGGGGGGGAGGGGGAAATGGGACCAGGGGCAGGAGACGGGAGGGGGCTGGGGAAGGTGGAGATGGCAGGAGAGGGGAAGAGGGAGATGGCGGGAGACAGGAGCGAGGGGGGGGGAGAAGAGGGAGACAGGGGGAGATGAGTTATTTCTGGCGGCCCAACAAGCTCCCTGCCCCCCACCCCAGAGTTATTTCCTGCTGCCACCAAACTCCCCTCACCGCCGCGCCTTCCCCCCCAGCGCGCCGCATCCCCGCTCCTCTGCCTGGTGGGGAAGCACCTGGAGGTAAACAGCTGTTTGGTGGCATTCAGTGCTTTCCAGGAGGGAGGAGGAGAAGCGGGGAGCCGTGTACTTGGGAGGAGGCGGGGCAGGGGTGGGGATTTGGGGAAGGGGCTGGAATGGGGGCAGGAAAGGGGTGAGAAGAGGCGTGGCCGGGCCTCATGGAAGGGATGGAGTAGAGGCAGGGCCAGGGCGAAGGGGATTTTGTATCTTTCTATGTAAAGGTGTCAGTGATGCAGCCCTCGGGCCAATATACGAGTCCTCATGTGGCCCTCATGGTGATTTGAGTTTGAGACCCCTGCGTTAGACCCTGGAGGGAGTCATCCCTTTCCTTGGGCAGTTTGGGACTGCGAAGAGGTAACGCTCACCTGACTCTGAAGGGGGGGAGCCAAGAGGGAAGAAAGGACATGATAAAAGGGAGAGCTATTTTGCCACGCTCTCTCTCTTCTGCCTATATCCTGTGAAGAGCAGGCCACAGGCCTAGAGGAGAGTGATAGAAGGTAGAAATATTAGCCCCAGATTAAGCAGGTCCCTTATACTTCAATATATTTTAAGTGAGGAAAATGGTAGTAAAAATATCTCCTCTCCATCACAACCTGAAGCAACAACAGAGTAACTGGGAATGAAACAATTTGTTCCCGAAGGGGGAACCTGATGACTTTGAAATGGGGGAACTGTATAACAGTGATGCTCAGGGTTTCTTTATGTGGAGTTTAATGGAAGGAGGAGGCACACATCAGAGCCCTGGGGGGGCTCACGTCAGGGCCCTAGTGGGGCCTTGGGTGATCGCTACTTCCCACCACCCAACACAGATGGAATGAGGTTGACTAGTGTCCGCAAAAGAGAAACTAAACAGCTAATTATTCCTCAAGAAAGGTTTCTAATGACTTATGACTAAAGGAAACACAGACAGAATAAGAAAAACAGAATTAAAGACCAGCACTGAGTGAGGATTAATACAAACGGCAACTTATACTGGAGACAAGTACAAGTAATATTATACATTAACTACCTATTCCTATAAGTGCGCATATAAAAGGTAAATAATACTGAAAATAGTTACAAGCACGTGCAACGGTACTATTACTGATTGCCCAGCTACTTCACATGTACTGTAACCACCCCCAACAAATAAAATTCTATATGCAATACTAATACACTGATTAACTATATTGTACTAACCTTAACCTACCTATAACCTTATCTAACAACTTATAAACTTTGATTGACCTTTATGATAAACTTGATAGTAACTTATACTGAAGACAGGCACAGCGACTTTATGATTTATAAACTGCTAGCTTCACCTGCGCTGTACCTGCTTTCAGCAAGGCACAAAACATATACAGTTGTTATGTATTGATTAACTATTGACTAATACTGTTTTTAAACAACTTAAACAATTTGCTAATATAAACAAACTATAATATTAATACAGACTTAAGATTAACTAGCTCGAGTACAACCAGACTTTTCCACTCTTCAATCTCGCCCTGCATTCTTCCAAAGATCCATTACCTTCAGTTGACTGTTTCCTGCACTGGCAAGGCACAGATAGTAAGTGACGCACAAGTCCCTTTGCTTCAGGGGGTGTATGTGGAGTGATCTCTTTTAGGTCAACACACACACACACCCCTTTAAACTCTTTTTATACAGTATTTGCTGGCCGTGTTTTAAAACAGGTCAACCAATAAAGGTGGCCAAATGTTTCAGTGTGGTATTTGCAGTTGTTTTGAACTTCTGAACTGTGCATCTGTGCTCGGCTCATCGCTACTCTATGTGACTAATTGTGGTCAATTTGCTAGACTCAAAAATGCTCGAGTCAGCTTAGAGAAGTATTTGGTTGCAGAGCATAGTAACCACAAGTCTGTATCTATCTTTACAGAGTTTCCTTTTTAGTCTATAAAGCTTCCTAGCTAGATTATGCTTATGCTTGCAGGATTCAACAGTACTCGCTTCTTACAACTTCTGGAAGGCTGAGGCCTAATAGTGCTTAGCCTGACACTACTGGACAAGACTTAAGGACATTAATCACAGTTTAGACTAGGAAAAGTGATAAGAGTTTAAGTCAGGTCAAGGGGGAAGCTAATGCCAACCACTGCACCTGGGCTGAACTACAACTATAATTGTCTTTTTACACCGAGATCACTAACTTGAGCAGCCAAGGCCACGTGCAGCCCTAGTGGACGTCAGGCACAGGGAGCTTTTGCCTCAGTGTAGCTTGTTGGGATCAAACCTCTCTCCCCTACCTGGAGCGGATGAACATTCCTGGCTGGAGGGACACATGTTCGTAAGACTCAAAAGGAGAGCAGTTGATAGAAAAGATCACAGGACTGATCCCAAAGAAGGATGAGCTGCAAAAGGCAGAAGGCGGCAACTCATCTGGTGGACCTGAGACCACAGTGAAGATGGTGCACAGATCACTATGTGGGAATTAGCAAATGTGATTATTTAAAAAAAAAAAAAATCTTTGGCCAGTCCTAATCAAGGCGTGTGTTACAGGTCCCTCGTGTGGATTTTCTGATGTCTGATAAGGTGTGAGCTATTTTTGAGGCTTTTCCCGCACTCAGAGCATCCTTAAGGTTTCTCACCGGTGTGGATTCTCTGATGTATAATCAGGTCAGGTCAGAGCTCCGTCTGCAGCTTTTCCCGCACTCAGAGCATGTGAAGGGCGTCTCCCTGTGGATTCTCTGATGCGTGATAAGGTTTGAAGTCCAATTGAAGCTTTACCCACCCCAAAAGCATTTCTAGGACGTCTCTCCGGTGTGGCGTCTCTGATGCTTGGTAAGCTCCCAGTGCCGACGAAAGTTTTTCCCGCACTCAGAGCATCCATAAGGTTTCTCATCCGTGTGGATTAACTGATGTGCGACAAGATGTGAGCTCCGGTGGAAGCGTTTCCCGCACTCGGAGCACGTGTAGGGCTTCTCCCCTGTGTGGATTCTCTTATGTGTGATAAGGCCTGAGTGATAAGCAAAGCTTTTCCCGCACTCAGCGCATGTGTAGGGTGATTCTCCTGTGTGGATTCTCTCATGTGAGATGAGGGCAGAACTAAGAATGAAGCTTTTCCCACACTCAGAGCATCTATAAGGTTTCTCACCGGTGTGGATTCTCCCATGTTTCTTCAGGGAAGAGCTGTTATAAAAGCATTTCCCGCACTCTGAGCACGTGTAGGGCTTCTCCCCTATGTGGGTTCTCTGATGCGTGATGAGGTCTGAACGCTGACTAAAGCTTTTCCCACACTCAGAGCATCCATAAGGTTTCTCACCCGTATGGATTCTCCGATGTCTGCTCAGGGTACCGCTGAGAGTAAAGCTTTGCCCGCACTCAGAGCATGTGTAGGGCGTCTCTCCTGTGTGGGTTCGCTGATGTGAGATGAGGCATGTACTATCAATGAAGCTTTTCCCGCACTCAGGGCACGTGTAGGGCTTCTCTCCTGTGTGGACTCTCACATGTTTGACATGGGCTGAACGATTCCTGAAGCGTTTCCCACACTCGGAGCACACGTAGGGCATCTCTCCTGTGTGAATTCTCCGATGTGTTGCAAGGGTTGAGTGCTGACCGAAGCTTTTCCCGCACTCAGAGCACATATAGGGTTTCTCTCCAGTGTGGGTTCTGCGGTGTCTGACAAGGAGACAGGAAAAATTGAAGCTTTTCCCGCATTCGTGGCATGTGTAGCGTCTCCATTCCAAGTTGATTCTCTTGTGTGTAATAAGGTCTGAGTGGCTACTGAAGTTTTCCTCTGGCATCTGCTGAGTCTCATAGGCTTTTGCTTTTTCTTGGCATGCAAAACTCCTGGAAACTTTCCCTTTGGATCTTCCTGATAACGTTCCATGCGGTTCTACTTGCTGAGCATCTTCCTTCTGGGATTTCTCCTCATTCTCACTCACCATCCCATCACCTGAGTGGGAGACAGAGAGAATCCAGACAGAGGTCACTCTGTGCCAGAAAGAAAGGAAAACTCAGAGAGCTGATTTCCCCCAAACCCTTCCCCAGAGGAGAGAGGAAGGGATCAGTTCTGGGTCCACATCTCACCAGAACACTCAGGGGAAAGCGAGATCAAGGAGGGACATGCTGCCAGTTGTCAGTCAGGGTAGGAGGGAAGCCATGAGTGACATCGGCCGTAATCATTCCACATCTGCAGGGAACAATCCTGAACTCAGAGAGCTCACAGGGTCTTTGTAGGGCATCCCAAATGTTTCCTGCATTCCTAAACAGTTGTTGGGTTGGTTTAACCAACTCCTCACCTGTGCAGGCAGCTCTCGGGAGCACTTCTTCCTCCGAGGCCTGGAGGTCAGGGACCCACGGTTCTTCCCCTCGTTCCAGCTGCGAGATCACATCAGGTTTGGAAATTGGAAACTCTACTCCAGGAAAAGAAAAAAAGAGAAGTCAGTGGAATTTTTGGGATACTTATCAAAGAATTTTCCATGGTTTTAATCCCAGCTCATTTTTAAGCAGTAACATCCCAAGGCCAGCTTCCTTGGCTCAAAGTGGCAGGAGAATTATTATTATTATAAATCATATTCATTACCTTAGTGCCTAAAGACCAACTAACACTGGGCCCCCATTGTGCTAGGACAAATGCAAACGGAGAATAGTAGATGACCCATGTCCTGAAGAATTTACAATCTAAATAGACAAGACAGACACAGAATGGGGAAAGGGGCAGAACCCACTGTTGGAATAGAGATATTCAGGCCTGCCTGTGAAGCCTATAGTTTAAGGACTTAGGTGTATTTTTTCATTTAGCTAGTTACAGGGGTATAAAACCAAAGAATCAAAATCACAGTCTGCCTGTGTATGGCCCTTCTTGCACTGGGATAGTCTGAGACCTTGTTCTTAGGCAAAGGCCTTTGGTTAAGGAACAGGGGCAGCCATAAGATGGGAAGCGAAGGGTCACATCCTCACACCCCAAACCAGTCACACTGAAATAAGGTGCTATTGGCCTGTTAGGAAGATGATCCAGTTCGGATAGTGCCCATCACCACCAAATTAAAAAACAGATCTTAAGATGGTTAAAGAAAACTTAGTTGGAGAGCATCCTGTTGTAGCCCTAAGGTTTAATCTGCTTGCTTGCATAGATATATCTTTTCTTATAAATTTGAGTATTTGATGTAATAGGTTTACAGATTTATATTAAAAATAAGTTTAGCTGTAATGCAAGAGACCAACAGGCTAAAACCCTGTATGTTAAGCTAAGACAAAGTTAGCATATCTATACTGGGACCCTTTTCCCAGAAGAGTAGAGATGACCCAAATAGCTAAAACACCCACCAGAGGTCTCGAGATTTTTGCCTAACCCAGTAGACAATGCAGGACGGCAAAGGACACTTTTCAAAGTTGTACCCACAGACATAACAAGTAAACCACAAGAGCGCAAGTACCCGTCATCCATACGCACAGACATACTAGCCTATGGGGTAAGTGTACTTTCACCTTTCTGTGGGGGAAGGATGAAATTTGGGCATAAGAGGAAGGATTTACAACCAATGCCCTATAAAAAGGCGATTCATCTCTCCATTTTAGAGGCAAGCCACTCACCTATCTTCAACAACGTATCGATGCCTATTAACTATTAATAGATCGTACTTTGTTCCTTTTCAAACTTTAAGTTTTAAGGGGACCAGGCTACGCTTGGTTTCCCTACGCTTTATTTCAGTTTAAGGTTTATTGAGTTAAGTTAGAAAGTAAACAGCTTTAACAGCTCTGCATTAGCTTCCTCTGCTAGAGCTGTGAAGCCAGAACCACCAGAGACGGGGTCCTGTATCTTCCAACACCAGGTTATTAAAACAGACTGTGAGTATTAACCAAAGTTTACAGCACATAATATTGTATTATCATATGTATCTCTTGAATAACACTAGTACAATTGCAACTCTGTTATTCTAAGTGTTTTACCACCTGCTTACTATTTCATTGATTTTAATAAAAGGTCTTTATGACTACATCTGTCTCAGTGTGAGCTTCCTGTCATACCTCCGAAGGTCTTTTTAGAACATCTGTGAAGCCCTGATTCAGGACGAACTTTTATCTTCTCATACTCATAGACTTCAAGGTCAGAAGGGACCATTATGATCATCTAGTCTGACCCCCTGCACAACGCAGGCCACAGAATCTCACCCACCCACTCCTGTATCAAACCCCTAATCTATGTCTGAGTTATTGAACTCCTCAAATCGTAGTTTAAAGACCTCAAGGTGCAGAGAATCCTCCAGCAAGTGACCCGTGCCCCACGCGGCAGAGGAAGGTGAAAAACCTCCAGGGCCTCTGCCAATCTGCCCTGGAGGAAAATTCCTTCCCGACCCCAAATATGGCAATCAGCTAAACCCTGAACATGTGGGCAAGACTCACCAGCCAGCACCCAGGAAAGAATTCTCTGTAGTAACTCAGATCCCATCCCATCTAACATCCCATCACAGACCACTGGGCATATTTACCTGCTGATAATCAAGGATCAATTAATTGCCAAAATTAGGCTATCCCATCATACCATCCCCTCTGTAAACTTATCAAGCTTAGTCTTGAAGCCAGATATATCTTTTGCCCCCACTGCTCCCCTTGGAAGGCTGTTCCAGAACTTCACTCCTCTAATGGTTAGAAACCTTCATCTAATTTCAAGTCTAAAATTCCTAGTGTCCAGTTTATATCCATTTGTTCTTGTGTCCACATTGGTGCTAAACTTAAATAATTCCTCTCCCTCCCTGATATTTATCCCTCTGATATATTTATAAAAAGTCATCATATCCCCCCTCAGCCTTCTTTTGGTTAGGCTAAAAATGCGAAACTCTTTGAGTCTCCTTTCATAAGGCAGGTTTTCCATTCCTCAGATCATCCTAGTAGCCCGTCTCTGAACCTGTTCCAGTTTGAATTCATCCTTCTTAAACATGGGAGACCAGAACTGTGTTGGGTCTAAACTTTTGGTGAACTTTGGGGAGCCAAAACACACCCAGACTGGCCGTCTCTGCATAATCCTCTCTGAACCCTTTATCGAACAAAGCACTGACCTGCAAACTACTCATGACACCCCCTTTATCAAGTAGCCATTAGCCTTTATCTCTATGCATTTACTTGTTAAACTTGCTTTTCCTGTAAAATCTTGATTGATTATGCATGACCATTATCTTTTGTTAATCACTTTGTTTACTTCTGTGTATAAATATTGATGCTCACCCCTAATAAAGGCGCCACACTTATTCTAAAGCTTTTGGGATAGTGTGAGCCCGTTGATCAATGCATTGGTGTCTGGTCTCTGACAGAATTGTGTGCCCATACCAACTCCGCACGAACTCGGGTGCTGGAGAGTTGAGTGAGGACTTGCTTTATTACCTAACAATTGCACACAGTATTCCAGGTGAGGGCTCACCAGTGCCTTGTATAACGGTACTAACACCTCCTTATCTTTGCTGGAAATACCTCGCCTGATGCATCCTAAAACCGCATAAGCCTTTTTAAAGGCCATATCACATTGGCAGCTCATAGTCATCCTGTGATCAACCAATACTCCGAGGTCCTTCTCCTCCTCTGTTACTTCCAACTAATGTGTCCCCAATTTATAACCAAAATTCTTGTTATTAATCCCTAAATGCATGACCTTGCACTTTTCACTATTCTTCTGATCAAACAAATTGGAGAGCCTAAACCCATACTAATTAATATCCATAATAAATTATTTTATTATCATCAATTACAATTAATTAAATAAAAATACATTAAGTGGAGAAATTAAATCAACATTACTAACACACTCCAAATCAGGCTACACTGTCTGGCAATAAATCACTCATCAATGGTTGTGGTTGTGAAACACTCATTTCTGTATTGTTTTATCTTCATGGCCACCAGTTTTACTTTGTTAATCAGTCTGGTTCTCTAATTGTTTCTGTCTGTTGTATAATTAATTTTGCTAGGTGTAAGTTAATTAGGCTGGCAGCAAAGAGTCCAGTGGCACCTTATAGACTAACAGACGTCAGATGCATGTAGTGGACATTTCCAAGGGCATTTATATATATATGCAGGCAAGCTAGAGATAATGAGGTAGTTCAGTCAGGGAGGATGAGGCCCTGTTCTAGTAGTTGAGGTGTGAAAACCAAGGGAGGAGAAGCTATAAGGTGCCACAGGATTCTTTGCTGCTTTCACAGATCCAGACTAACATGGCTACCCCTCTGATACTTAATTAGGATAGTGGGATATAATTGGTTAGAGAATTATGTTACAATATGTTAGAATTGGTTAGTTAAATTTCAGCACAATGATTGGCTAAGGTATAGCTGAGAATATTACTATATAAACTGAGTCAAACAGGAGAGAGAATATAAATTGGAATCACAGATTCTATGAATCATAGAATATCAGGGTTGGAAGGGACCTCAGGAGGTATCTAGTCCAACCCCCCGCTCAAAGCAGGACCAATCCCAACTAAATCATCCCAGCCAGGGCTTTGTCAAGCCTGACCTTAAAAACCTCTAAGGAAGGAGATTCCACCACTTCCCTAGGGAACCCATTCCAGTGCTTCACCACCTTCCTAGTGAAATAGTGTTTCCTAATATCCAACCGAGACCTCCCCCACTGTAACTTGAGACCATTGCTTCTTGTTCTGTCATCTGCTACCACTGAGAACAGCCGAGCTCCATCCTCTTTGGACCCCCCTTTCAGGTAGTTGAAAGCAGCTATCAAATCCCCTCTCATTCTTTTCTTCTGCAGACTAAACAATCCCAGTTCCCTCAGCCTCTCCCCATAAGTCATGTGTTCCAGTTCCCTATTCACTTTTGTTGTCCTCCGCTTGACGCTTTCCAGTTTTTCCACATCCTTTTTCTAGTGTGGGGGCCAAAACTGGTCACAGTACACCAGATGAGGCCACATTAACGTCAAATGTTTGTTAAGGGGGGGAACAGGGACACAGGCAAGGCTCTGCGGCATCAGAGCTGGGCAGGGAACACTGGGGAACAGACTGTATCGGCGTATCGAGATAAGCAAGACTAGTGTGAATGGCTTCGGAATACGTAATCTAATAGGTATAAAAATTGAACAGGCTACACTACCACCGCATGACATCATCAACAAAGTCCCCATTTGTGCCTGGATAGCGGCCATGCTATGGGAGGGAGGAATGCAGCAAGGACTCAGGATCAGTTGCCACAGATGGGGAAGTTATATGGGGAAGGGGGTAATGAGTGGGAGAGGGAGATCAAGAGTTAAAATAATAATATTTGGGAAACAAATGTATAATGAAGTGAAATTGAACAGAAATAAAACTGGAGTGGAGGCTCTAAAGCAACAAGGCTTTGGTAGGGATTTGGAGTTAAAGGTCTGGAATCCCCCACAGGTCTCCTCCCTCCCACTGACCCACCCAGCCCACTTCCTGGGTGCCCTTCCTCCGCACTCCCCTCCCCTTCATCCCATTATTCTCAGCCGGCACCACCTCCTGGCACCTTGGGAGATTCTTGTGTTCCCTCCTTGTCTCTTACAACCTCCTCCCTCCCTGCTGATTCTTAGCTCTAACCCTGCACACACCCTCCCCATGTACTGGCACACCAGAATTATCTACTACCCCCTTCTCAGCCCCTCCCACAGCTCTGTTCTCCCTTCACCAGTGGGGTCCTGAATGCCAACATTATACGCTCTCCTATCAAAAGAGGAGCTCATCTGACTGTCACACAAGCCCATGCACGAGTCACACACCTATTTACTCCATTTAGAATTCTACAGGCGGCATATTTTCCTCTTACAATGAGGAAAAGGCAGGAAAGCTACAGTGATTAATGTAGATATTAATGCACCTAATAAGGATACATTCGATGCAATTTTCAAATGACGGACGGCACCAAAAAGGCACATGTCCAAAAATTATACTAGTGAGTGGGAGATGAGGCAAAAAAAGGGGGACAAGGAAACTTGTCAAAACTTATATGATGAATAAAAGTATAAAGTTATTACTACTCAGGTTCTTTAGAGACTCCACAGCTTCTAATAACCCAAGGGAGAGGATTCCTTACCCAGAAAGACCACCGTCTCGTAGTTCTCCTGCATGACATCCCTGTAGAGGGCTCTCTGAGCGGGGTCCAGCAGAGCCCCCTCTTCCCTGGTGAAATACACAGCCACCTCCTCAAAGGTCACCGGTCCCTGAAAGAGCAAGAATCCAACTCTCAGTACCTGCTGCCCCCTGAATAGTGGGGTTGTGAGTGGAACA
Organism: Gopherus evgoodei; assembly: GCF_007399415.2. NCBI lineage: Eukaryota > Metazoa > Chordata > Testudines > Testudinidae > Gopherus > Gopherus evgoodei. The sequence continues at coordinate 371,450 of NW_022060081.1, read as the reverse complement.
GCAGCACCAGGGAAATGGAGGCTCCGGGAAGCACATGTTAACAGAGTACCACCCCACCTTCCTTAGAGCAGCCAGGAGCCATCAGAGGGTAGAAAGAGAAAACCTTTGTGCCTCCCAGCTGACAGACGGAGGCAGGGTCATCACATTTATCACATACCCACTAGCCAGAGCTTGATACAGGAGATGGGGCTGTCTCTGGACCCTGCTGGTGGCTCCCTGGTAGGAGTCCCAACACTCTCCAAATAAAATATATGGAAGAAAGGGGAAGTCAAGAGTCAAGACTATGAGTTAGAAAGTCAGAATTGTAGAAAATTGGTAGGGAAGCTATCAGAAATCAATGATTAATCAATGAAAATAAGAAAGAAGTTTTTAAAAAGTATATTAAGTACAAAACAACTTGGTAGCGTTAAATTACTAGATGGAAATGGCAGAATTATCATCAACAATCATGCAGAAGAGCTAAAAGTGTTCAATAAATATGTCTCTCCTGGATTTGAAGAAAAACAGACGATGTAAGTCATATCATAAGATGTTGAAGACGACAGTCTTTCCATTCCAACAATAACTCACGAGGACATTAAACAGCAGGTATTACAGTTAGACACGTTTAAATAAGCAGGTTCTGATAACTTGTATGCAAGAGCTCTGAAAGACCTGGTGGAGGAGTGTGGAGGATTGTTATTAAGAACGGCCATCCTGGGTCAGACAAAAGGTCCATCTAGCCCAGTATCTGTCTAGCGACTGTGGCCAATGCCAGTGCTCCAGAGGGCGTGAACTTAACAGGCAATGATCAAGTGATCCCTTTCCTGCCATCCATCTCCATCCTCTGACAAACAGAGGCTAGAGACACCATTCCTTACCCATCCTGGCCAATAGCCATTGATGGACTTAACCTCCATGAATTTATCCAGTTCTCTTTTAAACACTGTTACAGTCCCAGCCTTCACAACCTCCTCAGGCAAGGAGTTCCACAGGTTAACTGTGCGCTGTGTGAAGAATAATTTCCTTTCATTTGTTTTAAACCTGCTGCCTATTAATTTCATTTGGTGACCCCTAGTTCTTATGTCTTAATTAGGACGTGGAACACCGGGGAAATTCCAGAAGACGGGAATAAAGCTAATACTGTGCCAATATTTAAAAAGTGTAAAAGAGGTGACCCAGCTAATTACAAGAGTGTTAGTCTGACATCGATACTGGGCAAGAGAATGGAGCAGTGAATATGGATTTACTTAATAAAGAATTAAAGGAGGATAATATAATGAGTGCCTATTAACAAAGGTTCAGAGACAATAAAGCCTATCAAACTAACTGGATATCCTTATTGGATGAGATCAAAAGTTTGGCTGCAACTAATAGTATTGATGTAACATACCTAGACTTCTGTAAGGCATATGACCTGATTCGGCACAACATTTTGACTAGAAAACTAGAAAGATACAAAATACACACGGCATACATTAAATAGATTAAAAACTGTGATAGTAAATGGAAAGCCGTGATCGAGTGGATTTCTTTCCAGGGGGTTCCCACAAGGATTGGGTCTTGGCACTGTGCTATTTAACATTCTTATTAATGACCTAGAAGAAAATATAAAATCATCACTGACAAAGTTTGCAGTTGCCACAAAGATTGGGGGTGGTGGTAACTAATGAAGTGTCAGTGGATTCTGGCTCCAGCATTGGGAGCCTGGAAAGTTTTCCCAGCCCTGGCTGGGGGGTTATTTCCTGTTCCACAGAGGGGAAGTTCCATTCCCAACCCTTGTGGCTTGAAATGAGGCCCTATCTGACACTACACCCCACATTCAGCATAGTGGAAGGATTATAATATCATTAGGACATAATGATGAGGCATTTTGTGCAAGATGTGTCATGTGCGATGTCACCGGAAAAGTTATGATTTGCTGACTATGATTATCCTACTTGTGTGCATGGATCATATTTGTATCTGAAGTTATGGATATTGACTCTGTATCTGTATTTCACATGTGCTTACTCTGGGTAACACCTACAACAAGCCTTTCAGGCACAACAGTGAAGAAGCCAGACAGTGCTGAAGACTCATCAACAAAGACAACGGACCGTGGAAGAGCTTAGCCCCCCTGTGAATTTGTCAGCCAGCCTAGGAGTCATGGCTACTATGACTCAGCAAGGTATGTGACCAGACCACAAGACAATGAAGTTCATTTTGGTACCTGTATTATTCCACTAACTGAACTGGGAACTGAGTTTGGAACAAAGGGTTCCCGCCATATGGAAAAGCTACGTAAGGTGGAGTGTGACATCATCTCTTGGCCTCATTCCCCACACAAGGGAACTCCTGGAGCACCTGAGGAACAAAGACTGAAGTGGGGGAAGTGTCGGTCCCAGGCTAAAGGGATTTCTAGCTTGTGTATGGAAACTTGGGGGACTGCTTCTATCATCAATCAGGTGAGAAACTGCTAATTCAAATTCTATGCATTTTGTATGTTAGGCTTCTTTGAGTTTTTGGTTATTGGCTAAGTAATCTGTTTTGATCTGTTTGCTATCACTTATAATGACTTAAAATCTTTCTGTAGTTAATAAACTTCTTTTATGCTTTATCATAATCAGTGTATTTTGAGTGAAGTCTCTGGGGAAAATCTGAGCTTGGTTAGCACAAGCTTGTTGTACGTATCTTCCCCATATCGAGGGAAAGGAAAACTGTATTTATGAGCTTACATTATACAGATCCCTGTCTGGTATAAGATGGTATCATTTTGGATTTATATTACGGCAGGAGTGCAAGGCTGGGAAGCTGGGAAATTGGCTGATGTCTTCCCTCTGTCCTTGAGTGGTTTAGGTAAAATACTCAGGTAGCTTAGCTGGGTGTATGGCACCCACCTGCTGTCGTGTGGGTGATAACAGGGCCTGGAGAGGCTGGCTGAATCTCTGGCAAAGCAGTGTCAGAAGAGCCAGCCCAACTTGAGGGTTAGAGGGCACAAGGGTTCCCAGAAGCCCCCAAGACTGCACCCTAGGGTGACAGCCCATCACACCCTAGAGTACACAAGCCTCAGCAGGTTTGTCACATCCTGTCCCCTCCCCTTCCCCACACTAGATAGTTCCTGCCTCCCACCACCTCGAGCAGCTCCCACCCTCCTATGCATTTACTGCTCCTCTCTCTCCAATCAGAACCTACAACCAGCCCCTGATAATCCCTTACCTGAGCCAGCTCCATTGCAGACACTGAGTTCCCCCTGGGAGGAGGGGATGATCTGGAGCGAAACCTGGACGTTATTCTGTAGCCTGCCAGGACGAGAAGGGCAATGTGAGAGCGTTCAGATGGGATATTTGTTCATTCCACAAGCCAATTCTCCCAGGATTTTCTCTGCTAATGGACATTCTAGGTTCTACCAAACTGTGAAGCACAGAGTGACCTTATCCCAGTACAGGCCTAGCCCCCTCCCACCAGGGTGTAACCCTCTGAGACAAGGTGAAACTCTCCCAGGAAAAGAGTCTCTCTGTTACACTTATCAAGTTTGCGGACGATACCAAGCTGGGAGGGGCTGCAAGGGCTTTGGAGGATAGAATTAAAATTCAAAATGATCTGGACAAACTGGAAAACGGTTTGAAGTAAATAGGATTAAACTCAAGAAGGACGAATCCAAAGTACTTCACTTAGGAAGGAACGAACACATACAAAATGGGAAATGACTGCCTAGGAACGAGGATCTGCAGCGGAAAGGGATCAGGGGGTCATAGTGGATCACTGCATCACTGCAGATTTTTAAAAGCAGGCTGGACAAACCTCTCAGGGATGGTCTAGATAATACTTTGTCCTGCCTTGAGTGCAGGGGATAGGACTAGATGACCTCTCGAGGTCCCTTCCAGTTCTGTGATTCTATGAACCAAAGGCCAGAGAAGAGCAGAATCAAAGGAGTCACTGTGGGGGATTCTCCCTGTCACTGTCCCCAAGGCAGCTGTCTCAGGTTTAAAGTGGTTTGATGCTCCAGCCTTTATACAGTCTCTCTTGGGAGTGCCCCTTTCATGGGCTGGGCCTAGTTTTAGTTTTTGGGAAGCATGACCCTGGGGGAGCTGAGACTGGGCCTCCTTGCCTCAGCACATCTTGTTTCTTTCTGTAGCTCCCCGGTGAATCCAAGTGAGTAGATACTCCTGACAGAGACTGTGAACATAAGAATGGCCCACTGCGTCAGACCAACGGTCCGTCTAGCTCAGTGGTTCTCAAACTGCGGGTCAGCACCCCTCAGGGGATCATGAGGTTACTACATGGGGGGTCACAAGATGTCATCCTCCACCCCAAATGGTGCTTTGCATCCAACATTTATAATGGTGTAAAATATATTAAAAAGTGTTTTTAATTTATAAGGGGTGGAGGGTATCACACTGAGAGGCTTGCTATTTGAAAGGGGTCACCAGTACAGAAGTTTGAGAACCACTGGTCTAGACCATCCCTGAGAGGGGTTTGTCCAGCCTGCTCTTAAAAATCCCCAATGATGGAGTGATCTAGCTCAGCGGCCAATGCCAGGTGCTTCAGAGGGAATGAACACAACAGGGAATCATCAAATGATCCATCCCCTGTCACTCATTCCCAGCTTCTGGCAAACAGAGGCTAGAGACACCATCCCTGCCCATCCTGCCTGGGACACAGGTAGATGAGGTGTCAGCTCTTGCAAAATCTCCCAAGTCTTAACTGAACATGGACAAACGCACGGCTGGAATCAGTCTGGCTCCCCCGTGTTAGTATTGTTAAAACAGGTATTAGAATTATAACAATGTGTTTAATGTTTAGACTTTATTGAACACTTGCAAGTTGCTGCCAGGGTTAATATCTGACTAGTTGCATTGTGAGGCTCTGTGACTATGTAAGTCATCAGACAAGAGAGAGACTTTACCTAGGTGAAGTGCTGATTGGCAACCGAATGCATTACACCCTGCCTGGCAGGAAAGGTTCATCAACACCAGAGAGACTATTGTGGGATGTTAAAGAAGACAAGACTGTTGTTGTGCTCTTCAGTTTTCTTTGGCTGAGTTTGTAGCTCAGAGCACATGGCAGGAAGGGGGTAAAAACCCCCATACAGAAGGAACTGATTATCTGTATGCTGCTTGGACTCTGGAGGGAAAGGTTTCTAGGCATAAGCAAGAGATCCCCAGTTGCTTAGCGTGCGTTAGTCCTAAAGAATATGTAGGGCTTGTTCATTATAGAAGCTTCTATTACCTTTTGAAATTTAAGACTGTAACTCGTCTGCATCTGCTTTATCCTACTTTAACTTTGTAAACAACTCTCGTTTCCTTTTAAATACATCTTAATACAGGTTATTACAAGACTGGCTACAAGTATTGTCTTTCTTGTGAGCTCTAAGATTCAATTGACCTACGGAAGTGACTGGTCCTTTGGGACTGGTAGTAACCTGAACATCGCTGTGATTCGTGGGGTAAGGCAGTGGTTCTCAACCGGGGGTCTGGGCCCCCTGGAGGGCCACGAGCAGTTATCAGAGGGGCTGCCAATCACGGCCAGCATTAGACTTGCCGAGGCCCAGGGCAGAAAGCTGAAGTCCCAGCGCATGGGGCTGAAGTCTAGGCCCCTGAGCCCCATCACCTGAGGCTGAAGCCAAAGCCTAAGCAATGTAGTTTTGTGGGGACACCTATGGCATGGGGCCCCAGGCAGTTGCCCTGCTTGCTCCCCCTAACACCAGCCCTAGTTTTTATACGCAGAAAACAAGTTACTGAGGCCCACGTGGGCCGTAGAGTTTTTATAGCATGTTGCGTTGGGGGGGGGGGGGTTTCAGAAAGAAAAAGGTTGAGAACCCCTGGAGTAAGGGACCATCTGTCATGAAGCTGAGCTCTCCTGCGTGGTGAGATATATGGGATCACCTAAGGGGAATGTCTGTGATTCCATGTTAATGCTGTTACTCAGCCTGAAGTGTTTACACTGGATACTTGGTTGGTGAAATCTCCATACAGACCTCACACCCAATTTGGGTTTGTTCCCTGCTTCTTACCAGTCTGCCTGAGGCTGGTGCTCGTGCTCTTGAGTCGCTGGGGACAGCGTTACAGAGACTTACAGGCACAACAGCAGCAATTGGCAGCAATGCAGAGCAGGCTTTACAGGGACACAGTGTGGGCCAAATGGTCCCTGGACTCAGTCAAGCCCCAGTTCTCCTCCAGTGAATGTCAGCATCCCGGCAACCTTCAAGGGGGTTCAAGACTGCCACCCATTCAGTGATGGATCTGCGGCAGATCATCTCCCGCGCCCCATGACCCACCTTGTCTCCTCAGACAGAGGTGAGTGACGGACGGTGCGCAATGGATCCTGGGGGTAGGGAAAGGGATAACACCACACACCTTCTGGGGTCACCCCTCAGGAAGTAAAGGTGACAGACACTGTGGTGGCAGTAAAGGGGGAGGGGAGGGAGTGGGAGCAGCACCCTGAAGGACAATGCTGCCAGTGGGTCTCCCCACCACATCAGGCACGGAACTGATAGGGGGCCATTCCCTGGGCCTGGGTGCCTGTGAAGGGCTATTTAAACCCCACGCTGGCACAGGAGAAGTTAAACTGCTGCTTTAGTCTGGACTGGCCCAGCCCCTCCACACCTGCAAACCATGTCAGGAATGGAGCAGGAGTTAACAGGAGAGACCTACTCTTCTCTGGGGGGTGGTGGGGCAACCCTGGGAAGGGAACAGTCTGTGGAGCATCTCCAGCCCCAAGGAGAGGGTTGGCAGCATTCGGGGCTCTGGCCTTCCCTGAGGGAGGGTGGGGATCCCAGGAGCTCAAAGGGGGAGCAGACTGAAACTTGACCTGCGGACCCACTAAACTCTGAAGGGGACTGAGACGCTCCCAAGGCTCTCAGAAGAGGGGTCCATATCCTGATGGGAGCTGTTCACAGTTCTTTCCCCATTTTTTCTTTCATTCCTTTATTTACCCTTGTTTGCTGACAGTCGGCTCTTTTGCTGTTTCACCTGGTGCCCCAAGAGAGGAAGAAAGTGCCCCGAGGCCTCAGCCAGGGGGTTGAGCCTGACATACTAGAAGGACGTGCCCTGTAGCACCCCTGGGGCAGGGAACAATTGGACTCAGAGAGCTGCACCCCAGAAGGCCTGAGGCCCAGCGGTTTGGCATCAGTTTGATGGGCTGGATGGCCTCTCCCTGGGGGCTGCCAGCAGCCTGGCACATGGAGTAGATACGGGATGGCCTGGGGAGCAGGAAGCAGGACAGCGTCCCAGACAGCACACCGAGAAGGGTAATAGAGAGGGGACGAGGGGCACTGCAGTGAACTCAGCACCCGTCCTGAAGGCCACTGGCAGAAAGTCGTCCTCTCCTTGGCCTACGGGAGTTAGACAGTGACACAGATATCCCTTGGCAAAGGGTCACTTGGTCTCTGCCAGCAGCTCTCACCTGAGAACTGACAAACCCATCACAACAAACACATCGCTTGGAGGATGGTCCTGTGAGGTGTCTACAGAAAGCTCATCACTGGCCAAGACTCAGTGACTGAGAGATTAGCGTGTGGATCATATGTACGGAAGAAAGCATTCACACTGAAAATCTACTTTATGGACTCAACTGAGCAGCCTTGCTCCCTCCCAAACCATCAGTGAATAACCATCAGCTGAAGGTAACAAATTTAATCATCCCAAATCCAAACTAGGAATAGTTTCAAGGCACACGTTGCACGTGTATGAGGTGCAGGGGCAGGCCAGAGTGTATGGGGAGGGAGCCTGTTTGCAGGAGGGGCAGAGCTAGGGAACGGCTGCACCAGGAGCAGAAGGCCCAGCTGGCGCACAGACCATGTCAGAGATTTCTCTCCCTGGCTCTGTTACCAAGTGCCCATGGCAAACACTTGAAAGAAGGGGAGGCCGAGCTGGAAATAGTGTCACGAGGAGGAGGAGGTGGAGAGAGACACTTGAAAGCATGACCATTTTTCCCATTCCACTGGGACAAAAAGTAAAGGAGAGGGGAGCAAAACTTCAGAATCACTCAGCACCTCGGTGGAGAGACCACTGGACCAGGACTATTCCTGGTTCTGCCACGGGCCTGCTGGGTGACATTGGGTAAGTCACTGCACTTCTCTGTGCCTCCGATTGCAAACTTGTGTGAGACCCACAACTGCCTATAGCGCTGCCAACATTGCTCTGTGCAAAAAGCTAGGAAATTCACGTATTAAAACTTTATGAACGCAGGATTTAAAGTTGCCTGAAGCTTTCTGGTGCCCCTCCAGAAGAGAGATCAGCAAATCTCAAATTTTTAATAATCAGGGAAGGCAGAAATAAAGTACATGCCAATGTAATCCTAATTCTGCAATTCACAAAGGCAGCAAAGCCCTGGGAAAGGCAACTTTCCGAAGCAAAGAGAAGGGGATAGAGCTCACCTTTGCTAAGACAGAATGTGGTTTTAGGTGAGCTGCGCTGTACAGGAGCTACTGACACCTGTTTTACACTCAGATACTGGGCCCGCTCCCCAGAAACAGCTGCACACTTGGTCAATTGAACACCTCTTCACCCCTTTTTACAACTCTTTCATCCTTACTCTCAGACGTTCCAGCTAACGTTCTACATTAACTCACCCATCGTGAAGCACACAGACTGCTCTCAGATCCCATCTCACTGCTGACCATTCCCATGGCAAACAGTCCTGTTTCCTCCTGACAACATGCACACCTCAGTGCAGAAACGAGACAGACTGGAAGCGAACGGTACACATGGACTTCTCCCCTTTCATCGCACACATGGGGGACTCAGACCCAGATCTTCTCATATCCCAAACACACCTCCACCAAACTGCTTTAACTAACACTGCTACCAATCAGTGCAGTCCTTGCCCCAAACAGAGCACAATCCAAGCAGACAAAGGGCAGAAGGAAAACACAGAGGGGCTGGGACTTCCCCCAGGTCACCAAGCAGGTCAGTGACAGAGCCAGGAACAGATCCCAGTAACTCCAGCATCCCATTACACGGAGCTTGGAAACGTTCCCACACCCCACTGTATTAGGCTGCAGGAAGAGATGGTTTGTCCATGGATGCACAGGCTGTCTTGGCAGGGAAGCTCAGCTGCAGTCCCTGCACACAGCTGGGGGTGTAGGGGTGGGGGTGTCCTGGGATAGAAGTCAGTGTCCTTGTCCCCCCCGCAAGCCTTCAAACTGGGACATGGTGCCCCCGTGCCAATCAGAGTGCACTAGTGTAAATGGTGCCCTCGTGCCAATCAGAGGGCACTAGTGTAAATGGTGCCCCCGTGCCAATCAGAGGGCACTAGTGTAAATTCTGTCCATATGAAGGGTTTGCACCAGTGCCTGAAACACCAGGGTGGCAGTGACCTTCAGTGCCAGAACACCCCTAGAACTGGGCTCTCTTTCTAGCTCTGTCAGGGGCAGCCTGGGAGCCCTTGGACACGTCAATGTTTCTCCTCCCAACTTTAGTCTCTTTACCCAGCTGCCCACTGCCTGGGGTCTCCTCTCCCCAGAGCTGCTCCCCACTCAGATCTGGGTGGGGGTCCCCAGAGCTCAGGCCGTTCAGCTCGGGAACAGTCTGACAAGGGGGCTGGCAGGTAGGACAGGGACGGTTCCCCCCCCACGGGCCGCAGGGAGCTGGGGGGGCAGTTTGAAGGGGGCAAGAGGGGGGGCTCTGTGGCTGTGACATGGGGAGGGGCGGTGTGAAGGGCCGGGGGGGAGGGGCAGGTGCGAGACACGGACACACACTCAGCTCCCCTCCCATCGCTACAGAGGCCGCACCGGGACCCCCCGCCCCGCACCAGCTTCCGGCCCGAGCCATGGCCGGGGGGGGGGAGGGGGGCTCGGGCCCAGGTGTCTCCCCCCTCGCGCCGGGAGTCCCCCCCCGCAGCGGGCGGAAGTGATGCACCGCGGGGGCGGGCCGTTAGAGCCCCACGCGGGGCCTGCCCCTCCTCCTCCTCCCGCGGGGCCTGCACTGGGGGGGGGCGTCATTAGCCCCGCGCTGCCGGGGGGGGAGGGGCAGCCCCTGTACTGGACCCTGCATGGAACGAGCTCACGGCCCCGAACGGGGGAGACGGGACCAGGGGCGGGAAACGGGGGGGTTCTGTGGCTGTGACATGGGGGGAGGGGCAGGTGCGACACACACACTGACCTCCCCCCCATCGCTACGGAGGCCGCCCCGCCCAGCTTCCTGCCCGAACCAGGGCCGGGGGGTTCCCGGGCCCAGGTGTCTCCTCTCCCTCCCCCCCGCTCGGCTCTTACCGGCTCCGCCGCACACCAGTAGTGGCCCCCGCAGCGGCCGGAAGTGACGCACCTCACGGGGGACGGTTAGAAGAGACACGTGACGGCTACGGACGTTGAGCGCGGCGCGCGCAGGGGCAGGAATCACGTGACGGTTCTGGCCGTTAGAGCCGTTGGAACGCGGGGGGGCGGCGCTGTGAGGCGGTGCTGCTCCCGTTGGGGGCGGGGTTCTCCACAGCCCCGCCCCGGGGCCCCCGGGCAGGGTTTGAACCGGGCCCGGCCCCTCCCCCGGGATACAGCGTGTCCGCCCCACGCGGGCCCTACGCTGGGAGACGGGACCGGAGACGGCGAGATGGACCGGAGGGGGAAGGGGGAGATTGAGGGAGACGGGACCGGGGGGGGAGGGTGAAGGGGTCGAGACGGGACCAAGAGGGGGGGAGGGGGAAATGGGACCAGGGGCAGGAGACGGGAGGGGGCTGGGGAAGGTGGAGATGGCAGGAGAGGGGAAGAGGGAGATGGCGGGAGACAGGAGCGAGGGGGGGAGAAGAGGGAGACAGGGGGAGATGAGTTATTTCTGGCAGCCCAACAAGCTCCCTGCCCCCCACCCCAGAGTTATTTCCTGCTGCCACCAAACTCCCCTCACCGCCGCGCCTTCCCCCCCAGCGCGCCGCATCCCCGCTCCTCTGCCTGGTGGTGGGAAGCACCTGGAGGTAAACAGCTGTTTGGTGGCATTCAGTGCTTTCCAGGAGGGAGGGGGAGAAGCGGGGAGCCGTGTACTTTGGAGGAGGTGGGGCAGGGGTGGGGATTTGGGGAAGGGGTTGGAATAGGGGCAGGAAAGGGGTGAGAAGAGGCGTGGCAGGGCCAGGGCAAAGGGGATTTTGTATGTAAAGGTGTCAGTGATGCAGCCCTCGGGCCAATATACGAGTCCTCATGTGGCCCTCATGGTGATTTGAGTTTGAGACCCCTGCGTTAGACCCTGGAGGGAGTCATCCCTTTCCTTGGGCAGTTTGGGACTGCGAAGAGGTAACGCTCACCTGACGCTGAAGGGGGGGAGCCAAGAGGAAAGAAAGGACATGATAAAAGGGAGAGCTATTTTGCCACGCTCTCTCTCCTCTGCCTTGCGGGAAGGAACCAGATACAGACAGCTCGTTTGCTCAGGAAAGCGCCCCGTCGTCAGGCGTGGCAGCCTTTTTATTCTTTCGGTTACAGTGTCATGCATAACTTACAGCCTTGTTTACTTGTTTCGCATTGGTGGAGGACTCTCTCTTCCCCTTTTCCCCTCACCCGCTGCATGTAGGCAGAGCGTGCTGTACTTTTCTAATCTATAATAATATGGAGTCAGCATTCTGTGGCAAGATGGGGTTTGCAGGGGGCGGTTTCTGGTGGCTTGCCAGCTAGGACCGATCCCTACATCTCCCCCTTTTCTTTTAGAAAGAGAGGACAGGCTTTTGTTTGGACCATGGGCACCCTTGGGTACACAACGAAATTAAGGAGGGGATACACTGAATGCCACAGCAGGCGAGTACAAGGAATAAAAGGCAGAGTCCTCCATAGGTTATTAACTGATGTAACCAGCCCCATCCCGGCAGCCAGCTAGATAGCCAGTCCCACCAGGAGGAAAATGGGTCATTGTTAATTTGAATTTGAGCAGTAAGATTCTTAATTGTGGCTAATTGATTATTGATAGCATGAGAGTGATCAGAGATATTAAAACAACACATATCATTAACTTTTTCACAACCATAGTGATGCAGAAGCAAAAGATAATCAATAGCAGCCCTATTTTGCAAAATTCCATGGCGTAATTCTGTCTGCTCTTCATTAAGCAATGCCACTGCAATGGACGTGGCATTGAGGGCTTTAACAGCTGAACAAGCTAATCGGTTAAGATTTCTACTATTGCTAATTGTTAAGCCAGGTATACCGACTAAGGAGGCAGCCAGGGCCACATATTCGGTTTTGGACAGGAGCTCGACTTTGGAGTTGCAATCAGCTGACAGCTGAGTATATGAACGCTTTGCTCGTGGTGTATGCTCGGACCGGGGAATAAGAATAAGGGACAGGCGGCTGATGCAGCAATAGGTGCCATCAGTAAGATTAGCTGGGTGTAATTAAAGGTTCGGTCAGTGCATGTCCAGAACCATCCAGGGGGCAATTTTATGTGCTTGTAAAGGTAAGAGATATTATATGGCCTGGAACAATTAAGGGGGGTGGCAGGGAGAGTGACACAGGTGAGCGCCGTGCAATTGGTCATACGTGCACAGCTAGCATTTAAATCAGCAACATAAGGGGTAAGCAACTGAACAGCCCCATTTGGAAGGCGTTGGGACTAGGGTCCCCAATTATGATAGGCTGAAAAGCCCAAATTTTTAATTGTGGTGTTGCTCTCTAGGCTGGAGTAAAACCAGGTACTATTTTCTATCTCATTGGCATCATGGCAGACTGGGATAAGGCATGTACCAAGTAACTGTCCTACCGCTGTTTGCTGGGAAAGGCAAAAATCAGTACGATTAATGGAGAGAGCTAGGACCTCCCATACATTGGTAGCCGGGGAGTAGGGGGGATGCATTGCTGCCTCAGACCCCAAGGGCAGACAGACGACAAATATCATTATGCTTAATAAGACACAAGAATTAGCATTCAAACAAGCAATGAGGGCAGTTAACAAATTTTCTGGGGACTTTTCCTTATCTTGTTGTTCCAGCAGGTGTTCAGCTTGCTGGGAGAGGGACTTTATCTGTCCCCACGTCACTGGAGCACTGGGATTACCGCGGTGTCGCTCTTGAGACAAAGTCACTGTTGTGGTCACTAGCTGATTGAAGTCGGGAATAGGATTGTTAAGGCCCTGGTGCCACACCATGCTGTGGGTCGCTGGTGGGGTCCTCCTTCCACGGACGTATGTAACGAGCTGGGACCCACACCGGTCCTTGTGGTGTGCTGACGGCCGCGTATCCCCGCCCCCAGGTAAACAAAGGAACTGGGGCACTCCACGTAGTTCCGGGGAGTTGCCGATACGTTACTTTCGGGGCGGGGAGTTCTTCCTTGCACCTAAAATGTTTGTGTAGACGGGAAACATAATGGGTGCCATCAAAAACAAGATTTAAATGGTTGATTGTGTATAATACGTGTGCTAACCACTCTTCCTTGTCTGGCAAGGTGGGCGGAATTCCCTCTTTTGTTTTTTGTTGGAGGAGAGCTGTTTTTAAGGTGCGGTTGGCGCGCTCCACAATAGCCTGGCCCTGTGAATTGTAGGGGATGCCAAAGGTGTGCACAACGCCCCAACGGGAGCAAAAGGCAGCGAATTGCTGAGAACAGTACGCGGGCCCATTATCTGTTTTGAGCTTGGCCGGAATGCCCATAACAGAAAAGCAACGAACAAAATGGTTGATAACGTGTCGAACACGTTCTCCTTTGTGGGGTGTGGCCCAAAGGTAACCTGAGTAAGTATCAACAGTAACATGAAGAAAATTCCAAGGGGAGAAAGGGGGAAAACGGGTGACATCCATTTGCCAAAGCTGATTGGCGCCGAGGCCGCGGGGGTTAATGCCAGTGGGGGGGTAGGAACGGAGGGAGGAACATTGTGGGCATTGTTGGACAACAGCCTTAGCTTCATCCAATGGGATGGAGAATTGTCGAGCAAGCGCTTTAGCATTTTGATGATGAAAGGCGTGGCTGGAGGTAGGGGAGTGAACCCAGGAAATGCGCACTTGTGCATCAGCATAAGCGTTGCCCTCAGACATTGCCCCGGGGAGGGGAAGGTGGCTACGAATGTGTGCAATGAAGGATGGATGGGTCCGGGCACGTAACAATTGCTGGAGGGTAAGAAAGAGGGCAAGGAGTGACCGCTCCATGAGCGGAGTAACATAACTTCCGGCTATAGCAGTGCCAACATTAGCAACATAAAGACTGTCTGTAATAACATTGAGTGGGATGGTGGGGAAGTGAGAAAAAGCCAAGCAAAGAGCAGCAAGTTCTGCTCGCTGAGGGCTGGTTTGGGGAGTAGTAAATTTCGAATGCCATTGTGCGTCAGAACGCCAAGAAACCACACCACGGGTCGGGCAGCCATCAGTAAAAACTGTAAGTGCATCAGCAATGGGGGTGTGTTGGCAAAGGTTACGAAACACAGTGGGAATGTGACGAATGGCATGTAAGCGGGGATCTTTGTTAGTGTGATAAGAAAGGGAACCCACAAAACCGGCCAAAGCTAGTTGGAGGGCATCAGAAAAGGCAAGGGCTGATTCGGTACCGCGTTATGGGAGTGGGAGAACAATTTCCACGGGATCTAATGCAAAAAGGGCGCGACAGCGGTGCCGGCCTTTGGTAATCAGCTGGGCAATCATGAGCTCCAAGGGGGACAAGGTATTAGGAGGAGAATGCGGGAGGTAGAGCCATTCAAGAATGTGTAGTGGGGCGGCAGCAGGCTCTTGAGCCACAATGGCGCAGGGCTGCAGGGTGTCACAGAGACAGATCAATTTTGGTGGCACATTCTTGCAGGCACGGTCCACCCAGCATTGGGCTAAAAGCTGGTTTAATGTAGTTAAAACAGCCAATTGGTCAGTAGAAAGGGTAATAAGATTTGAAGGATGTTTGCCTTGAGTGAGGGCTATGAAGAGGGGACGCAATGTCTGAGTGGTAATTTGATAATAGGGGCGGAGCCAATTAATAGCTCCCAAAAGTTGTTGTAAGACCACATAAGTAACAGGGTTGGGAAGGTGGAGAGAAGGAAGGATCGGTGTGGAGTAGGTGGCATGAAGCTTATGGCCCAAATATTGAAAGGGTTCATGGAGCTGAACCTTTTCAGGGGCAATTTGTAGCCCGTAACCCTGCAGAGAAGAGGTCAATTGACTAAGCCACTCCCTCGGGAGGACAGGGGCGGCGACCAAGATGTCATCCATATAATGGTAAACAAGGAGAGAGGGGAACTTTTGCCGAAAGGGGGTTAGAGCAGTATTTACATAATGCTGGCACAAGGTGGGGCTATTAAGCATGCCTTGAGGGAGAACAGTCCACTGATAACGTTGAGTTGGGCACGAATTATTGAGGACAGGAACGGTAAAAGCAAAATATTTTTTATCTTGGTCCTGGAGCGGGATGGAGAAAAAACAGTCCTTTAAGTCAATTACAGCCAATTGGAAACCTTGGGGGATAAGATTGGGATTTGGGGAGCCGCATTGCAGGGGGCCCATGGGCTCTAGGATTTTATTAATGGCCCGCAAATCATGTAATAGCCGCCATTTTCCTGATTTCTTTTTTATCACGAAAACAGGAGTATTATAGGGACTGGTGGTGGGTTCAAGGTGTCGGGCTGTACATTGTTCCTGAACTAGGGCATTGAGTGCGGCCAACTTCTCGGCGGGAAGGGGCCACTGTTCCACCCAAACAGGGGAATGAGGTTTTCATGAGAGGGCTAAGGCAGTGGAAGCAGCTGCCATATAAAGGCAAAGGAAAATACTTTAACTAAAGGGGTGAAAAAATTCACGATAGAGGTGGTCCAACTGTTCCCAGTTGGGGTTTAGGGCACTTAAGGCTAGGCACCAATTACGGTCCTCACTATACTCCTCCTCATAAAACGCCGCAGGCGGGTGGCCGGGGTTGGTGGTTATAAAATACACTTCAAAGCGGCCTCCTATTTGTCGAATATACAGAAATGGGCGAAGGACCGCAAGGCAGGAAGTTTGTGAGTAAGAGCGTCGGACAAACAACCGGCTACGGTGAGCGGGGTCACATATTACTCTATAGGCATCTTGTGCAGCTGAATCAGAGTCATTACAATGAATGCCATCGCTAAGGAGGGGGCTAACGAAAGCCGTGTAAATTTCGGTTTCAGTCCAGCTTTCGCTGTAATAATGATTGTGATATGGGTGCATGAATTTAAGGAAGTACAAGAGTAGCTCCTAACTGAGAAAGGAGATCTCGGCCCCACAGGTTGAACTCAATGGGAAGGATACAGGGTTTAATTTGAGCCACTGTTAGTTGTGTGGCAGGGTCCACCACTGGTAGCCAATTGCTACTCCGTTTGGAGGCTTGGCTACCTCCAACACCCCACACCGAAGGGGCCACTTCGGAGGGCCAGGAAGGGTCCCACTCCTTGCTTGCTATCACTGAGACGTCAGCCCCAGTGTCTAAGAGCCCCGTCAAAACCTTACCGTGGATTTGATAAGGACAGGTAGGCTTACGATTGTGTATGTGTTGGAGCACGGCGGCGACCTGAGGGTGGTAAGTTGAGTCAGTTGTCACTTTCTCGCCGTTGGTGGGCTGCAGGGGGTCAGCGCGTGTGGAGCCAAATCCCCCTGTACGTTCCTGTAGGGAAACTGCGGGACAATAGTAAGGAAGCAACAACAATTGGGACCAGGACTCCCCTTTCTTAAGGGACAGCGGAAGCTGCCCCCAATATTGGGCATAGATGGTGCCAGTATAATCAGCATCAATGACCCCTGGGACAGTCATAATGCCTTTATAGTGAGCGGAAGAACGGGGGAGCACAAGCCCCACCGTTCCAGGAGGAAGGGGGCCCCGAAGTTGAGTGGGCATCAGGAGTACCTCCCCGGGGAGCTGAGAGTTCATGTCTTGTGCGTTTTCCAGATCGATACCCGCACTGCCAGAGGTGGCAGGGGGAGGGAAACCGCTCTCTCCCTCGGTTAGACCAGGGCCCGAGGGGGGCCCGACTGGGAGTTTCCCGAAGGGGTAGAGCGGCACTTATTAGCCCAATGGAAGCCTTTGTTACATTTGGGGCACTTTTTGTTTGGGCGATTTCCACCCCCTCCTCCTGGTGGTTGTCCCCTCTCGCGGCTAGCTCCTCCCCCCGGCGCTCGGCACTCTCGGCGAAAATGGCCTGCCTTGTTGCAATTAAAACAATTGCCCAGAGGTTTGCTGCCAGCGCGCAGGGCTCCGGCAAGCAACACCATGGCATGGGTCTGTGTCCCCACCTCGGCACAAGCCTGGATCATGTCCGCCAAAGAGTACTGCGCGCGGTGAATGACTGTTTGGAGAATACGGCGACAGTCGGCATTAGCCTGCTCTGCCGACAGCCGACGAATTAGTTCTTCTTGGGCTTCTGGGTTATCAATTTGTCGGGCAATGGCTTCTTTTAATCTATCTACAAACTGATGAAAGGGCTCAGAAGACCCTTGTCTAATACTAGTGAATGACGACAAGGGCTTGCCAGTCATGGGAACGCGACGAAACGCTCGCATGACGGAGAGTGCAGTGCGTTTGAAGGATTCTCTCGGGAGCACCAATTGCGCCTCCACCTCTGCAAACTGTCCCGACCCATAAATTTGTTCAGGAGTGTTCTCTGCAGAGGAACAGGCCAATGCCGCAGCCCGAAACTCACTGTCCCATACACAATACTGGGCGGGGGATAAAATCATTCAGAATAGGTGTTTCCAGTCCGTTGGTAACATAACATAGACTGTGCCCAGCCCCTCAATGAGACCCTCCACATAAGTGGATTTAAGGCCGGATTGGCGAATCCCGTTGTTCAGTTCGCTAATGACTTTGAACGGCAACGGGTGATGTGTAGCAACTGTTTCTCTGGCCTCGTTTAAGCTATAAGTAACTGGATAAAGGGCTGGGAATTCTCCTTCCCACTCCTCCAACAAGGGGGAAGCGTCTGTCGCCATCGCCTGCTGGAGAGCGGCTTGCACCGCGCTCTGAGCCGGCGAGGGAGAAGGAGAAGGAGAAGGAGGCGACGGTAACGGGGGACTAGAGAGGGTAAGACTGGGAGCCGTCGCCCTAGGGGCAGGACAAGGGGGTTTAGGTTCCGTGACATAGGATGGAAGTGGGGTAGGGGTGGGAGAGGCAAGCGGGGGCGCCTCCTTCCACAAATGCCCGATTGCCTCTGCACAGTGTTGCCACAGCAAGATGTGTTGGATGGGCGCTCGTGGCTCTTTTAGGAGCCGTTCGCCTACAGTTTGCCAATCAGAAACCTCGAGAGACCTCTCTCGGGGTACCAAGGGCACTTAACCTCTATGACATGGAGCAAATCCTCCACGTCGCTGTGATGCTGTTGTGCGACCGGTTACCTTGAGTAACTTAACCAGCTCTTTCGCATGAGCCTTCTGTTGCACGGACAAGTCCCCCCCCATACTCACGAGGGAGTGCGCGAAGACGCATTGTGGTGCACCATGGCTCGACCGGCCGGTGGGTACGGAGGGCTGGAATCACGTCGGGGTCACCAGATGCGGGAAGGAACCAGACACAGACAGCTCGTTTGCTCAGGAAAGCGCCCCGTCGTCAGGCGTGGCAGCCTTTTTATTCTTTCGGTTACAGTGTCATGCATAAACTTACAGCTTGTTTACTTGTTTCGCATTGGTGGAGGACTCTCTCTTCCCCTTTTCCCCTCACCCGCTGCATGTAGGCAGAGCGTGCTGTACTTTTCTAATCTATAATAATATGGAGTCAGCATTCTGTGGCAAGATGGGGTTTGCAGGGGGCGGTTTCTGGTGGCTTGCCAGCCAGGACCGATCCCTACACTGCCTATATCCTGTGAAGGGGCAGGCCAGAGTCCTAGAGGAGAGTGATATAAGGTAGAAATATTAGCCCCAGATTAAGCAGGTCCCTTATACTTCAATATATTTTAAGTGAGGAAAATGGTAGTAAAAATATCTCCTCTCCATCACAACCTGAAGCAACAACAGAGTAACTGGGAATGAAACAATTTGTTCCCGAAGGCGGAACCTGATGACTTTGAAATGGGGGAACAGTATAACCGTGATGCTCAGGGTTTCTTTATGTGGAGTTTAATGGAAGGAGGAGGCACACGTCAGAGCCGTAGGGGGGGCTCACGTCAGGGCCCTAGTGGGGCCTTGGGTGATCGCTACTTCCCACCACCCAACACAGATGGAATGAGGTTGAGTAGTGTCCGCAAAAGAGAAACTAAACAGCTAATTATTCCTCAAGAAAGGTTTCTAATGACTTATGACTAAAGGAAACACAGACAGAATAAGAAAAACAGAATTAAAGACCAGCACTGAGTGAGGATTAATACAAACGGCAACTTATACTGGAGACAAGCACAAGTACAAGTAATATTATACATTAACTATCTATTCCTATAAGTGCACATATAAAAGGTAAATAATACTGAAAATAGTTACAAGCACGTGCAACGGTACTATTACTGATTGCCCAGCTACTTCACATGTACTGTAACCACCCCCAACAAATACAATTCTATATGCAATACTAATACACTGATTCACTATATTGTACTAACCTTAACCTACCTATAACCTTATCTAACAACTTATAAACTTTGATTGACTTTTATGATAAACTTGATGGTAACTTATACTGAAGACAGGCACAGCGACTTGTAAAGCTATTATGATTTATAAACTGCTAGCTTCACCTGCGCTGTACCTGCTTTCAGCAGGGCACAAAACATATACAGTTGTTATGTATTGATTAACTATTGACTAATACTGTTTTTAAACAACTTAAACAATTTGCTAATATAAACAAACTATAATATTAATACAGACTTAAGATTAACTAGCTCGAGTACAACCAGACTTTTCCACTCTTCAATCTCGCCCTGCATTCTTCCAAAGATCCATTACCTTCAGTTGACTGTTTCCTGCACTGGCAAGGCACAGATAGTCAGTGACGCACAAGTCCCTTTGCTTCAGGGGGTGTATGTGGAGTGATCTCTTTTAGGTCAACACACACACACACCCCTTTAAACTCTTTTTATACAGTATTTGCTGGCCGTGTTTTAAACCAGGTCAACCAATAAAGGTGGCCAAATGTTTCAGTGTGGTATTTGCAGTTGTTTTGAACTTCTGAACTGTGCATCTGTGCTCGGCTCATCGCTACTCTATGTGACTAATTGTGGTCAATTTGCTAGACTCAAAAATGCTTGAGTCAGCTTAGAGAAGTATTTGGTTGCAGAGCATAGTAACCACAAGTCTGTATCTTTACAGAGTTTCCTTTTTAGTCTATAAAGCTTCCTAGCTAGATGATGCTTATGCTTGCAGGATTCAACAGTACTCGCTTCTTACAACTTCTGGAAGGCTGAGGCCTAATAGTGCTTAGCCTGACACTACTGGACAAGACTTAAGGACATTAATCACAGTTTAGACTAGGAAAAGTGATAAGAGTTTAAGTCAGGTCAAGGGGGAAGCTAATGCCAACCACTGCACCTAGGCTGAACTACAACTATAATTGTCTTTTTACACCGAGATCACTAACTTGAGCAGCCAAGGCCACGTGCAGTCCTAGTGGACGTCAGGCACAGGGAGCTTTTGCCTCAGTGTAGCTTGTTGGGATCAAACCTCTCTCCCCCACCTGGAGCGGATGAACATTCCTGGCTGGAGGGACACATGTTCGTAAGACTCAAAAGGAGAGCAGTTGATAGAAAAGATCACAGGACTGATCCCAAAGAAGGATGAGCTGCAAAAGGCAGAAGGCGGCAACTCATCTGGTGGACCTGAGACCACAGTGAAGATGGTGCACAGATCACTATGTGGGAATTAGCAAATGTGATTATTTAAAAAAAAAAAATCTTTGGCCAGCGCTAATCAAGACGTGTTACAGGTCTCTCGTGTGGATTTTCCGACGTCTAATAAGGTGTGAGCTATTTTTGAGGCTTTTCCCGCACTCAGAGCATCCTTAAGGTTTCTCACCAGTGTGGATTCTCTGATGTATAATCAGGTCAGGTCAGAGCTCCGTCTGCAGCTTTTCCCACACTCAGAGCATGTGAAGGGCATCTCACATGTGGATTCTCTGATGCGTGATAAGGTTTGAAGTCCAATTGAAGCTTTACCCACCCCAAAAGCATGTCTAGGGCGTCTCTCCGGTGTGGAGTCTCTGGTGCTTGGTAAGCTCCCAGTGCCGACGAAAGTTTTTCCCGCACTCAGAGCATCCATAAGGTTTCTCATCCGTGTGGATTCTCTGATGTGCGACAAGATGTGAGCTCTGGTGGAAGCGTTTCCCGCACTCGGAGCACGTGTAGGGCTTCTCCCCTGTGTGGATTCTCTTATGTGTGATAAGGCCTGAGTGATAACCAAAGCTTTTCCCGCACTCAGCGCATGTGTAGGGTGTCTCTCCTGTGTGGATTCTCTCATGTGAGATGAGGGCAGAACTAAGAATGAAGCTTTTCCCACACTCAGAGCATCTATAAGGTTTCTCACCGGTGTGGATTCTCCCATGTTTCTTCAGGGAAGAGCTGTTATAAAAGCATTTCCCGCACTCTGAGCACGTGTAGGGCTTCTCCCCTGTGTGGGTTCTCTGATGCGTGATGAGGTCTGAACGCTGACTAAAACTTTTCCCACACTCAGAGCATCCATAAGGTTTCTCACCCGTATGGACTCTCCGATGTCTGCTCAGGGTACAGCTGAGAGTAAAGCTTTGCCCGCACTCAGAGCATGTGTAGGGCGTCTCTCCTGTGTGGGTTCGCTGATGTGAGATGAGGCATGTACTATCAATGAAGCTTTTCCCGCACTCAGGGCACGTGTAGGGCATCTCTCCTGTGTGGAGTCTCACATGTTTGGCATGGGCTGAACGATCCCTGAAGCGTTTCCCACACTCGGAGCACACGTAGGGCATCTCTCCTGTGTGAATTCTCCGATGTGTTGCAAGGGTTGAGTGCTGACCGAAGCTTTTTCCGCACTCAGAGCACATATAGGGTTTCTCTCCAGTGTGGGTTCTGCGGTGTCTGACAAGGAGACAGGCCCAATTGAAGCTTTTCCCGCATTCGTGGCATGTGTAGCGTCTCCATTCCAAGTTGATTCTCTTGTGTGTAATAAGGTCTGAGTGGCTACTGAAGTTTTCCTCTGGCATCTGCTGAGTCTCATAGGCTTTTGCTTTTTCTCGGCGTGCACAACTCCTGGAAACTTTCCCTTTGGATCTTCCTGATAACGTTCCATGAGGTTCTACTTGCTGAGCATCTTCCTGCTGGGGTTTCTCCTGATTCTCACTCACCATCCCATCACCTGAATGGGAAACAGAAAGAATCCAGACAGAGGTCACTCCCTGTGCCAGAAAGAAAGGAAAACTCAGAGAGCTGATTTCCCCCAAACCCTTCCCCAGAGGAGAGAGGAAGGGATCAGTTCTGGGTCCACATCTCACCAGAACACTCAGGGGAAAGCGAGATCAAGGAGGGACCTGCTGCCAGTTGTCAATCAGGGTAGGAGGGAAGCCATGAATGACATCTGCCGTAATCATTCCACATCTGCAGGGAACAATCCTGAACTCTGAGAGCTCACAAGGTCTTTGTAGGTCATGCCAAATGTTTCCTGCATTCCTATGGTTTAATCAATTCCTCACCTGTGCAGGCAGCTCTCAGGAGCACTTCTTCCTCAGAGGCCTGGAGGTCGGGGACCCATGGTTCTTCCCCTCGTTCCAGCTGCAATATCACATCAGGTTTGGAAATTGGAAACCCTATTCCAGGCAAAGAAAACAAGGGAAGTCAGTGGAATTTGTGGGATACTTGTCAAAAAATATTCCATGGTTTTAATCCCAGCTCATTTTTAAGCAGTAAAATACCAAGGCCAGCTTTCTTGGCTTGAAGTGGAAGGAGAATTATTATTATTATAAATCATATTCATTACCTTAGTGCCTAAGGACCAACTAACAGTGGGTCCCCATTGTGCTTGGACAAGTACAAACACAGAATAGTAGATGGCCCATGTCCTGAAGAATTTACAATCTAAATAGACAAGACAGACACAGAATGGGGGAAGGGGTAGAACCCACTATTAGAATAGAGATATTCAGGCCTGCCTGTGAAGCCTATACTTTAAGAACTTAGGTATATTTTTTCACTTAGCTAGTTACAGGGATATAAAAACAAAGAATCAAAATCACAGTCTGCCCTTGTATGGCCCTTCTCGCATTAGGATAGTCTGAGACCTTGTTCTTAGGCAAAGGCCTTTGGCTAAGGAACAGGGGCAGCCATAACATGGGAAGCGAAGGGTCACATCCTCACACCCCAAATCAGTCACACTGAAATAAAGTGCTATTGAGCTGTTAGGAAGACGATCCTGTCCGGATAGTGCCCATCACCACCAGATAAAGAAACAGATCTTAAGATGGTTAAAGAAAACTTAGTTGGATAGCATCCTGTTGTAGCCCTAAGGTTTAATCTGCTTGCTTGCATAGATATATCTTTTCTTATAAATTTGAGTATTTGATGTAATAGGTTTACAGATTTATATTAAAAATAAGTTTAGCTGTAATACAAGAGACCAACAGGCTAAAACCCTGTATGTTAAGCTAAGACAAAGTTAGCATATCTATATTGGGACCCTTTACCCAGAAGAGTAGAGATGACCCAAATAGCTAAAACACCCACCAGATGTCTCGAGATTTTTGCCTAACCCAGTAGACAATGCAGGATGGCAAAGGGCACTTTTCAAAGTTGTACCCACAGACGTAACAAGTAAACCACAAGAGCGCACATACTTGTCATCCATATGCACAGACATACTAGCCTATGGGGTAAGTGTACCCTCACCTTTCTGTGGGGGAAGGATGAAATTTGGGCATAAGAGGAAGGATTTACAACCAATGCCCTATAAAAAGGCGATTCATCTCTCCATTTTAGAGGCAAGCTACCCACCTATCTACTCTTCACTGTCCCCATCTTCAACAACGTATCGACGCTACCCATCTACGACACCTATTAACTATTAATAGACCGAACTTGGTTCCTTTTCAAACTTTTAAGTTTTAGGGGGACTAGGCTACACTTGGTTTCCCTATGCTTTATTTCAGTTTAAGGTTTATTGAGTTAAGTTAGAGAGTAAACAGCTTTAACAGCTCTGCACTAGCTTCCTCTCCTAGAACTGTGAAACCGGAACCACCAGAGACAGGGTCCTGTATCTTCCAACACCAGGTTATTAAAACAGAGTGTGAGTATTAACTAAAGTTTGCAGCACATAATATTGTATTATCATATGTATCTCTTGAATAAAACTAGTACAATTGCAACTCTGTAATTCTAACTGTTTTACCACCTGCTTACTATTTCATTGATTTTAATAAAAGGTCTTTATGACTACATCTGTCTCAGTGTGAGCTTCCTGTCATACCTCCGAAGGTCTTTTTAGAACATCTGTGAAGCCCTGATTCAGGACGAACTTTTATCTTCTCATACTCATAGACTTTAAGGTCAGAAGGGACCATTATGATCATCTAGTCTGACCCCCTGCACAATGCAGGCCACAGAATCTCACCCACCCACTCCTGTATCAAACCCCTAAGCTATATCTGAGTTATTGAAATCCTCAAATCATGGTTTAAACACCTCAAGGTGCAGAGAATCCTCCAGCAAGTGACCCATGCCCTACACTGCAGAGGAAGGTGAAAAAACTACAGGGCCTCTGCCAATCTGTCCTGGAGGAAAATTCCTTCCCGACCCCAAATATGGCGATCAGCTAAACCCTGAGCATGTGGGCAAGACTCACCAGCCAGCACCCAGGAAAGAATTCTCTGTAGTAACTCAGATTCCACCCCATCTAACATCCCATCACAGACCATTGGGCATATTTACCTGCTAATAATCAAGGATCAATTAACTGCCAAAATTAGGCTATCCCATCATACCACCCCCTCCATAAACTTATCAAGCTTAGTCTTAAAGCCAGATCTGTCTTTTGCCCCCACTGCTCCCCTTGGAAGGCTGTTCCAGAACTTCACTCCTCTGATGATTAGAAACCTTCATCTAATTTCAAGTCTAAACTTCCTAGTGTCCAATTTATATCCATTTGTTCTTGTGTCCACATTGGTACTAAGCTTAAATAATTCCGCTCCCTCCCTGATAATTTATAAAAAGCCATCATATCCCACCTCATCCTTCTTTTGGTTAGTCTAAAGAAGCCAAGCTCTTTGAGTCTCCTTTCATAAGACATGTTTTCCATTCCTCGGATCATCCTAGTAGCCCGTCTCTGAACCTGTTCCAGTTTGAATTCATCCTTCATAAACATGGGAGACCGGAACTGCACACAGTATTCCAGATGAGGGCTCACCAGTGCCTTGTATAATGGTACTAACACCTCCTTATCTTTGCTGGAAATACCTCGCCTGATGCATCCCAAGACCGCATTAGCCTTTTTAACAGCCATATCACATTGGCAGCTCATAGTCATCCTGTGATCAACCAATACCCCAAGGTCCTTCTCCTCCTCTGTTGTTTCCAACTGATGTGTCCCCAATTTATAACCAAAATTCTTGTTATTAATCCCTAAATGCATGACCCTGCACTTTTCACTATTCTTCTGATCAAACAAATTGGAGAGCCTAAGCCAATACTAATTAATATCCATAATAATTATTTTAATATCAATTAATTAAAATTAATTAAATAGAAATACATTATGTGGATAAATTAAATCAACATTACTAATACACTCCAAATCAGGCTACACTGTCTGGCAATAAATCACTTATCAATGGTTGTGGTTGTGAAACACTCATTTCTGTATTGTTTTATCTTTATGGCCACCACTTTTACTTTGTTAATCAGTCTGGTTCTCTAATTGTTTCTGTCTGTTGAATAATTAATTTTGCTAAGTGTAAGATAATTAGGATAGTGGGATATAATTGGTTATAGAATTATGTTACAATATGTTAGAACTGGTTAGTTAAATTTCAGCACAATGATTGGCTAAGGTATAGCTGAGAATATTACTGTATAAACTGAGTCAAACAGGAGAGAGAAGATAAATTGGAACCAGAGATTCTATGAATCATAGAATATCAGGGTTGGAAGGGACCTCAGGAGGTATCTAGTCCAACCCCCTGCTCAAAGCAGGACCAATCCCAAATAAATCATCTAGCCAGGGCTTTGTCAAGCCTGACCTTAAAAACCTCTAAGGAAGGAGATTCCACCACCTCCCTAGGGAACCCATTCCAGTGCTTCACCACTCTCCTAGTGAAATAGTGTTTCCTGATATCCAACCTAGACCTCCCACACTGCAACTTTCAGACCATTAGTCCTTGTTCTGTCATCTACCACCACTGGAAACAGTCTAGATCCATCCTCTTTGGACCCCCCTTCAGGTAGCTGAAAGCAGCTATCAAATCCCCCCTCATTCGTTTCTTCTGCAGACTAAACAGTCCCAGTTCCCTCAGCTTTTCCTCAGAAGTCATGTGTTCCAGTTCCCTAGTCATTTTTGTTGTCCTCCGCTTGACGCTTGCCAATTTTTCCACATCCTTCTTGTAGTGTGGGGTCCAAAACTGCACACAGTACACCAGATAAGGCCACATCAATGTTGAATGTTTGTTAAGGGGGGAACAGGACAAGGGAACAGGGACACAGGCAAGGCTCCACGCCATCAGAGCTGGGAAGGGGGACACAGGGTAAACGGTCTGCGGCATCAGAGCTGGGCAGGGAACACTGGGGAACAGACTGTATCGGCATATCGAGATAAGCAAGACTGGTGTGAATGGCTTCGGAATACGTAATCTTATAGGTGTAAAAATTGAACAGGCTACACTATCACCCCATCACTTCATCAACAAAGTCCTCATTTGTGCCTGGATAGGGGCCATGCTATGGGAGGGAGGAATGCAGAAAGGACTCAGAATCAGTTGCCACAGATGGGGAAGTTATATGGGGGAGGGCGGTAATGAGTGGGAGAGGGAGATCAAGAGTTAAAGTAATAATATTAGGGGAAAAAACGTATAATGAAGTGAAATTGAACAGAAATAAAACTGGAGTGGAGGCTCTAAAGCAACAAGGCTTGGGTAGGGATTCAGAGTTAAAGGTCTGGGATCCTCCAGAGCTCTAGATCCCCAAAACTCTCCTCCCTCCCACTGACCCACCCAGCCCACTTCCTGGGTGCGCCTCCTCCACACTCCCCTCCGCTTCGTCCCATTACTCTCAGCCGGCACCACCTCCCGGCACCTTGGGAGATTCTTGTGTCCTCTCCTCGTCTCTAACAACCTCATCCATCTCTGCTGATTCTTAGCTCAAACCCTGCACAAGTCCTCCCCATGTCCTGGCACCCCAGAATTATCTACTCCCCCCTTCTCCGCACCTCCCACAGCTCTGTTCTCCCATCACCCATGGGGTCCAGAATGCCAACATTATACGCTCTCCTATCAAAAGAGGAGCTCATCTGACTGTCACACAAGCCATGCATGAGTCACACACCTATTTACTCCATTTAGAATTCTACAGGTGGCATATTTTCCTCTTACAATGAGGAAAAGGCATGAAAGCTACAGTTATTAATGTAGTTAATGCAATTTTAAAATGACTGACGGAACCAAAAAGGCACATGTCCAAAAATTATACTAGTGGGTACGAGATGAGGCAAAAAAAGGGGGACAAGGAAACTTGTCAAAACTTATATGATGAATAAAGTATAAAGTTATTACTGCTCAGGTTCTTAAGAGACCCCACAGCTTCTAATAACCCAGGGGAGAGGACTCCTTACCCAGCAAGACCACCGTCTCATAGTTCTCCTGCATGACATCCCCGTAGAGGGCTCTCTGAGCGGGGTCCAGCAGAGACCACTCTTCCCTGGTGAAATACACAGCCACCTCCTCGAAAGTCAACCGCCCCTGAAAGAGCAAAAGTCCAACTCTCAGTACCTGCTGCCCCACTCACAACCCCACTATTCAGGGAAGAGCAGCACCAGGGAAATGGAAGCTCCGGGAGGCACATGTTAACAGAGTCCCACCCCACCTTGCCTAGAGCAGCCAGGAGCCATCAGAAGGTAGAAAGAGAAAACCTTTGTGTCTCCCAGCTGACAGACGGAGGCAGGGTCATCACTTTTATCACATACCCACTAGCCAGAGCTTGATACAGGAGATGGGGCTGTCTCTGGACCATGCTGGTGGCTCCCTGGTAGGAGTCCCAACACTCTCCAAATAAAATATATGGAAGAAAGGGGAAGTCAATAGTAAAGACTATAAGTTAGAAGGTCAGATTTGTAGAAAATTGGTAGGGAAGCTATCAGAAATCAATGATTAATCAATGAAAATAAGAAAGAAGTTTTTAAAAAGTATATTAAGTACAAAATTCATCCCTAACAATGGTAGTGGTAAATTACTAGATGGAAATGGCAGAATTATCAACAATCATGCAGAAGAGGTAAAAGTGATCAATAAATATTTCTCTCCTGGATTTGAAGAAAAACAGATTATGTAAATGATATGATAAGATGTTCATGACAACAGTCTTTCCATTCCAACAATAACTCACAAGGACATTAAACAGCAGGTATTACAATTAGACATGTTTAAATAAGCAGGTTCCGATAACTTCTATGCAAGAGCTCTGAAAGACCTGATGGAGGAGTGTGGAGGACTGTTAATAAGAACGGCCATCCTGGGTCAGACCACAGGTCCATCTACCCCAGTATCTGTCTACCGACAGTGGCCAATGCCAGTGCCCCAGAGGGCATGAACCTAACAGGCAACGATCAAGTGATCTCTCTCATGCCATCTATCTCCACCCTCTGACAAACAGAGGCTAGGGACACCATTTCTTACCCATCCTGGCCAATAGCCATTGATGGACTTAACCTCCATGAATTTATCCAGTTCTCTTTTAAACACTGTTACAGTCCCAGCCTTCACAACCTCCTCAGGCAAGGAGTTCCACAGGTTGACTGTGCACTGTGTGAAGAACTTCCTTTCATTTGTTTTAAACCTGCTGCCTATTAATTTCATTTAGTGACCCCTAGTTCTTGTATTTTAATAAGGACTTGGAACACCAGGGAAATTCCAGAAAACAGGAATAAAGCTAATACTCTGCCAATATTTAAAAAGTGTAAAAGAGGTGACCCAGCTAATTACAAGAGTGTTAGTCTGACATCGATACTGGGCAAGAGAATGGAGCAGTGAATATGGATTTAATTAATAAAGAATTAAAGGAGGATAATATAATTAGCGCCTATTAACAAAGGTTCAGAGATAATAGAGCCTATCAAACTAACTGGATATCCTTATTGGATGAGATCAAAAGTTTGGTTGCAACTAATAGTATTGATGTAACATACCTAGACTTCTGTAAGGCATATGACTTGGTTCGGCACAACATTTTGACTAGAAAACTAGAAAGATACAAAATACACACGGCATACATTAAATAAACTGAAAACTGTGATTGTAAATGGGAAGCCGTGGTCAAGTGGATTTCTTTCCAGGGGGTTCCCGCAAGGATTGGGTCTTGGCCCTGTGCGATTTAACATTCTTATTAATGACCTAGAAGAATATATAAAATCATCACTGATAAAGTTTGCAGTTGCCTCAAAGATTGGGGGTGGTGGCAACTAATGAAGTGTCAGTAGATTCCGGCTCCAGCATTGGGAGCCTGGGAAGTTTTCCCAGCCCTGGCTGGGGGGTTATTTCCTGTTCCACAAAGAGGGGAAGTTCCGTTCCCAACCCCTGTGGCTTGAAATTAGGCCCTATCTGACACTACACCCCACATTCAGCATAGTGGCAGGATTATAATATCATTAGGACATAATGATGAGGCATTTTGTGCAAGATGTGTCATGTGTGATGTCACTGGAAAGGTTATGATTCGCTGACTATGATTATTCTACCTGTGTGCACGGATCATGTTTGTATCTGAAGTTATGGATATTGACTCTGTATCTGTATTTCACATGTGCTTACTCTGGGTAACACCCACAACAAGCTTTTCAGGCACAACAGTGAAGAAGACAGACAGGGCTGAAGGCTCATCAACAAAGACAACGGACCGTGGAAGAGCTTAGCCCCCCTGTGAATTTGTCAGCCAGCCTAGGAGTCATGGCTACTGTGATTCAGCAGGGCATGTGACCAGACCACATGACAATAAACTCCATTTTGCTATCTGTATTTTTCCACTAACTGAACTGGGAACTGAGTTGGAACAAAGGGTTCCCGTCATATTGAGAAGCTACGTAAGGTGGGATGTAACATCATCTCTTGGCCTCATTCCCGACACAAAAGAACTCCTGGAAGCACCTGAGGAACAAAGACTGAAGTGGGGAAGTGTTGGTCCCAGGCTAAAGGGATTTCTAGCTTCTGTATGGAAACTTGGGGGACTGCTTCTATCATAAATCAGCATGAGAAATTGCTAAATCATATTCTATCCATCTAGTATGTTAGGCTTATTTGAGTTTTTGGTTATTGGCTAAGTAATCTGTTTTGATCTGTTTGCTATCACTTATAATGACT
Source organism: Gopherus evgoodei (assembly GCF_007399415.2). Lineage (NCBI taxonomy): Eukaryota > Metazoa > Chordata > Testudines > Testudinidae > Gopherus > Gopherus evgoodei. The sequence goes on along the minus strand of NW_022060081.1, from coordinate 341,173 downwards.
TAAAATATTTCTGTAGTTAATAAACTTCTTTTATGCTTTATCATAATCAGTGTATTTTGAGTGAAGTATCTGGGGAAAATCTGAGCTTGGTCAGCACAAGCTTGTTGTGCATATCTTCCCCATATCGAGGGAAAGGCAAACTATATTAATGAGCTTACAATATAGAGATCCCTGTGTAGGATAAGATGGTATCATTTTGGATTTATATTACAGCAGGTGTGCAAGGCTGGGGAGCTGGGAAATTGGCTGTTGTCTTCTCTCTGTCCTTGAGTGGTTTAGGTAAAGCACTCAGGTAGCTTAGCTGGGTGTATGGCACCCACCTGCTGTCGTGTGGGTGATAACAGGGCCTGGAGAGGCTGGCTGAATCTCCAGCAAAGCAGCGTGAGAAGGGCCAGCCCAGCATGAGGGTGAGAGGGCACAAGGGTTCCCAGAAGCCCCCCAGACTGCACCCTAGGGTGACAACCTATCACACCCTACATTACACAAGTCTCAGCAGGTTTGTCACATCCTGTCCCCTCCCCTTCCCCCACCATAGATAGTTCCTGCCTCCCACCACCTCGAGCAGCTCCCACCCTCCTATGCATTTACTGCTCCTCTCCCTCGAAGCAGAACCCACCACCAGCCCCTGATAATCCCTTACCTGAGCCAGCTCCATTGTAGCCATTGCCTTCCCCCTGGGAGGATGGGATGATCTGGAGCGAAACCTGGACGTTATTCTGTAGCCTGCCAGGGCGAGAAGGGCAATGTGAGAGCATTCAGACGGGGGTTTTATCCATTCCACAAGCCGATTCCCCCCAGGATTATTCCCTGCTAAAGGACATTCTAGGTTCTGCCAAACTGTGAAGCACAGAGTGACCTTATTCCAGTACAGGCCTAGCCCCCTCCCACCAGGGTGTAACCCTCTGAGACAGAGTTAAACTCTCCCAGTAGCAGAGTCTCTCTGTTACACTTATCAAGTTTGCAGACGATACCAAGCTGGGAGGGGTTGCAAGTGCTTTGGAGGATAGAATTAAAATTCAAAATGATCTGGACAAACTGAAGAAGTGGTCTGCAGTAAATAGGATGAAATTCAATAAGGACGAATCCAAAGTACTTCACTTAGGAAGGAACAGTCAGTTGCACACATACAAAATGGGAAATGACTGCCTAGGAAGGAGGATCTGCTGCGGAAAGGGATCGGGGGGCTCATAATGGATCACTGCATCACTGTGGATTTTTTAGAGCAGGTTGTACAAACACCTCTCAGGGATGGTTTAGATAATACTTCCTCCTGCCTTGAGTGCAGGGGATAGGACTAGATGACCTCTCGAGGTCCCATCCAGTTCTGTGATTCTATGAACCAAAGGCCAGAGAAGAGCAGATTCAAAGGAGCCACTTTGGGGGATTCTCCCTGTCATTGCCCCAAGGAAGCTCTCTCAGGTTTACAAAGTTGTTGGATGCTCCAGCCATTATACAGTCTCTCCTGGGAGTGCCCCTTTCATGGACTGGACCTAGTTTTAGCTTTTGGCAAGCGTAACCCCGGGGGCTCTGAGACTGGGCCTCCTTGTCTCAGCACATCTTGTTTCTTTCTGTGGCTCCCAGGTGAATCCAAGTGAGTAGATACTCCTGATAGAGACTGTGAACATAAGAACAGCCCGCTGCATCAGACCAACGGTCCGTCTAGCTCAGTGGTTCTCAAACTGCGGGTCAGCACCCCTCAGGGGATCATGGAGTTATTACATGGGGGGTCACAAGATGTCATCCTCCACCCCAAACGGTACTTTCCATCCAACATTTATAACGGTGTAAAATATATTAAAAAGTGTTTTTAATTTATAAGGGGTGGGGGCTGTCACACTGAGAGGCTTGCTATTTGAAAGGGGTCACCAGTAGAGAAGTTTGAGAACCACTGGTCTAGACCATCCCTGAGAGGGGTTTGTCCAGCCTGCTCTTAAAAATCCCCAATGATGGATCTAGCTCAGCGGCCAATGTCAGGTGCTTCAGAGGGAATGAACAGAACAGGGAATCATCAAGTGATCCATCCCCTGTCACCCATTCCCAGCTTCTGGCAAACAGAGGCTACAGACACCATCCCTGCCCATCCTGCCTGTGACACTGGTAGATGAGGTGTCAGCTCTTGCAAAATCTCCCAAGTCTTAACTGAACATGGACAAACGCACGGCTGGAATCAGTCTGGCTCCCCTGTGTTAGTATTGTTAAAACAGGTATTAGAATTATAACAATGTGTTTAGTCTTTATTGAACGCTTGTGAGTTACTGCCAGGGTTAATATCTGACTAGTTGCATTGTGAGGCTCTGTGACTATGTAAATCACCAGACTTTACCTAGGTGAAGTGCTGATTGGCAACCGAATGCATTACCCCCTGCCTGGCAGGAAAGGTCCATCAACACCAGAGAGACTATTATGGGATGTTAAAGAAGACACAAGGTGGTTGTTGTGCCCTTCACTTCCCATTAGCTGAGTTTGCAGCTCAGAGTACATGGCAGGAAGGGGGTAAAAACCCCCATACAGAAGGAACTGATTATCTGTATGCTGCTTGGACTCTGGGGGAAAAGGTTTCTAGGCATGAGCAAGAGATCCCCAGTTGCTTAGCATGCATTAGTCCTAAAGAATATGTAGGGCTTGCTTATTATAGAAGTTCTATTACCTTTTGAAATTTAAAACTGTAACTCATCTGCATCTGCTTTAACCTACTTTAACTTTGTAAACAACTCTCGTTTCCTTTTAAAAAAATCTTAATACAGATTATTACAAGACTGGCTACAAGTGTTGTCTTTCTTGTGAGCTCTAAGATTCAACTGACCTAAGGAAGTAACTGGTCCTTTGGGATTGGCAGTAACCTGAACATCGCTGTGATTCGTGGTGTAAGGCAGCGGTTCTCAACCAGGGGTCTGGGGCCCCCTGGAGGGCCACGAGCAGTTATCAGGGGGGCTGCCAAGCACAGCCAGCATTAGACTGGCCGAGGCCCAGGGCAGAAAGCTCACGTCCCAGCGTATGGGGCTGAAGTCTAGGCCCCTGAACCCCACCACCTGAGGCTGAAGCCAAAGCCTAAGCAATGTAGCTTCGTGGGGCCCCTATGGCATGGGGTCCCAGGTATTTGCCCTGCTTGCTGCTCCCTAACGCCAGCCCTGGCTTTTATATGCAGAAAACCAGTTACTGAGGCCCAGTTTTTATAGCATGTTCGGGGGCGGCTCAGAAAGAAAAAGGTTGAGAACATCTGATGGAAGGGACCATCTGTCACAAAGGTTGGCTCACCTGCGTGGTGAGATATATGGGATCACCCAGGGGGACTGTCTGTGATTCCATGTTAACGCTGTTACTCCGCCTGAAGCATTTACACTGGAAACTTGGTTGGTGAAATCTCCATACAGACCTCACACCCAATTTGGGTTTGTTCCCTGCTTCTTACCAGTCTGCCTGAGGCTCCTGCTCGTGCTCTCGAGTCACTGGGGACAGCGTTACAGAGACTTACACGCACAACGCCACCAGCAGCAATTGGCAGTAATGCAGAGCAGGCTTTACAGGGACACAGTGTGGGCCAAATGTTCCCTGGACTCAGTCAAGCCCCAGTTCTCCTCCAGTGCATGTCAGCATCCTGGCAACCTTCAAGGGGGTTCAAGGCTGCCACCCCGTCAGTGATGGATCTGCGGCAGATCATCTCCTGCACCCCATGACCCATCTTATCTCCTTTGACAGAGATGGGTGACGGAGAGTGTGCAATGGATCCTGGGGGTAGGGAAAGGGATAACAAAACACACCTTCTGGGGTCACCCCTCAGGAAGTGAAGGTGACAGACATTGTGGTGGAAGTAAAGGGGAAGGGGAGGGAATGGGAGCAGCACCCTGAAGGGCAATGCTGCCAGTGGGTCTCCCCACCAAATCAGGCATGGGGCTGATAGGGGGCCATTCCTTGGGCCTGGGTGCCTTTGAAGGGCTATTTAAACCACACACTGGCACAGAAGGAGTTAAACTGCTGCTTTAATCTGGACTAGGCTGTCAGGACTGGAGCAGGAGTTAACAGGAGAGACCTACTCTACTCTAGGGGCTGGCGGGGCAACCCTGGGAAGGGAACAGTCTGTGGAGCATCTCCAGCCCCAAGGAGAGGGCTGGCAGCATTCAGGGCTCTGGCCTTCACTGAGGGAGGAAGAGGAACCCCAGAGCTCAAAGGGAGAGCAGGTTAAAACTTGCACTGGGGACCCAGTAGGCTCTGAAGGGGACTGAGACGCTCCCAGGGCTCTCAGAAGTAAGAGGGGCTCATATCCTGATGGGAGCTGTCCACAGTTCTTTCCCGTTTCTTTCTTTCATTCTTTCATTTACTCTTCTTTGCTGACAGTCGGCTCTTTTGCTGTTTCACCTGGTGCCCCGAGAGAGGAAGAAAGTGCCCCGAGGCCTCAGCCAGGGGGTTGAGCCTGACACACTAGAAGGACGTGCCCTGTAGCACCCCTGCGGCAGGGGACAGTTGGACTCACAGATCTGCACCCTAGAAGGCCTCAGCCCAGCAGTTGGGCACCAGTTTGATGGGCTGGATGGCCTCTCCCTGGGGACTGCCAGCAGCCTTGCACATGGAGTAGATACGGGATGGCCTGGGGAGCAGGAAGCAGGGCAGCATCTCAGACAGCACAGCGAGAAGGGAAATAGAGAGGCTACATGGGGGCTCTGCAATGAACTCAGCACCCGTCCTGAAGGCCATTGGCAGAAAGTTGTCCTCTCCCTGGCCTACGGGGGTTCGACAGTGACACAGAGATCCCTTGGCAAAGGGTCACTTGGTCTTTGCCAGCAGCTCTCACCTGAGACCTGACAAACCCATCACACCAAACACATCACTTGGAGGATGGTCCTGTGAGGTGTCTACAGAAAGCTCATCACTGGCCAAGACTCAGTGACTGAGATATCAGCGTATGGGTCATATCTACGGAACAAAACATTGACATTGAAAATCTACTTTATGGACTCAACTGACCAGCCTTGCTCCCTCCCAAACCATTAGTGGAAAACCATCAGGACACCAGGAAACAACTGAAACTGGAGTGTGGGGCAGCTGAAGGTAACAAATTTAATCATCCAAAATCCAAACTAGGAATAGTTTAAAGGCACACGTTACATGTGTACGGGGTGCAGGGGCAGGCCAGAATGTATGGGGAGGAGGCCTGTTTGCAGGAGGGGCAGAGCTAGGGAATGGCTGGACCAGGAGCAGAAGGCCCAGCTGGGGCACAGATCATGTCAGAGATTTCTCTCCCTGGCTCTGTTACCAACTGCCCATGGCAAACACTTGAAAGAAGGGGAGGCTGAGCTGGAAATGGTGTCAGAAGGAGGAAGAGAAGGAGAGAGATACTTGAAAGCATGACCATTATTCCCATTCCACCGTAACAAAAAGTACAGGAGATGGGAGCAAAACTTCAGAATCACCCAGCACCTCGGTCGAGAGAGCTCTGGACTCGGCCTATTCCTGGCTCCGCCATGGGCCTGCTGGGTGACACTGGGTAAGTCACTGCACTTCTCTGTGCCTCCGATTGAAAACTTGTGGGAGATCCACAACTGCCTATACATAGCGCTGCCAATGTTGCTCTGTGCAAAAGGTAGGAAATTCACTTCCAAAAAACTTTAGGAACGCAGGATTTAAGGTTGCCCGAAGCAGTCTGGTGCCCCTCCAGAAGAGAGATCAGCAAAACTCAAACTTGTAATAATCAGGAAAGGCAGAGATAAGGTACATGTCACTGTAATCCTAATTCTGCAATTCACAAAAGCAGCAACGCCCTGGGAAAGGCAACTTTCCGAAGCAAAGAGAAGGGGATAGAGCTTACCTTTGCTAAGACAGAATGTGGTTTTAGGTGAGCTGCGCTGTACAGGAGCTACTGACACCTGTTTTACACTCAGATACTGGGCCCGCTCCCCAGAAACAACCGCACACTTGGTCAGTTGAACACCTCTTCACCCCTTTTTACAACTCTTTCATCCTTACTCACAGAAGTTCCAGCTAACGTTCTACATTCACTCACCCATCGTGAAGCACACAGACTGCTCTCAGATCCCATCTCACTGCTGGCCATTCCCATGGCAAACAGTCCCGTTTCCTCCTGACAACATGCACAGCTCAGTGCAGAAACGAGACAGACTGGAAGCGAACGGTACACATGGACTTCTCTCCTTTCATCGCACACCTCCACCAAATTGCTCCAACTAATGCCTCTACTAATCAGTGCAGTCCTTGCCCCAAACAGAGCACAATTCATGTAGACAATGGGTAGGAGGAAAACACAGAGGGGCTGTGACTTGGTGCCCCCGTGCCAATCAGAGGGCACTAGTGTAAATGGTGCCCCCGTGCCAATCAGAGGGCACTAGTGTAAATGGTGCCCCCGTGCCAATCAGAGGGCACTAGTGTAAATTCTGTCCATACAAAGGGTTTGCACCAGTGCCTGAAACACCAGGGTGGCAGTGACCTTCAGTGCCCAGAACACCCCTAGAACTGGGCTCTCTTTCTAGCTCTGTCAGGGGCAGCCTGGGAGCCCTTGGACACGTCAATGTTTCTCCTCCCAACTTCAGTCTCTTTACCCAGCTGCCCACTGCCTGGGGTCTCCTCTCCCCAGAGCTGCTCCCCACTCAGATCTGGGTGGGTGTCCCCAGAGCTCAGGCCGTTCAGCTCGGGAACAGTCTGACAAGGGGGCTGGCAGGTAGGACAGGGACAGTCTCCCCCCTCCCATGGGTCGCAGGGAGGCAGTTTGAAGGGGGCCAGAGGGGGGTTCTGTGGCTGTGAAATGGGGGGAGGGGCGGTGTGAAGGGATTTTACGGACTGTCCAGCACACACAGACAGGGACGGTTCCTCCCCCACCACACGGGCCGCAGGGAGCCGGGGGGGCGGGGCGGTGTGCAGGGCCGGGGGGAGGGGGCAGCGGGGGAGGGACAGGAACACACACTCACACCCTCCCCGGGGGGTTTCCCGGCCCCCGCTGAGCCCCCGATCGCTACGGAGGCCGCACCGGGACCCCGTCCCGCCCCCGCTTCCAGCCCGGCCCAGGGCGGGGGGGTCTCGGGCCCAGGTGTCTCCTCCCCCAGCTCAGCTCAGCTCGGCTCTTACCGGCTCCACCGCGCGCCCGGAGTCCTCCGCGTACCGGCCGGAAGTGACGCGCATCACGGGGCACGAGGAGAAGA